>NW_024871402.1:115000-417500 GCF_019054845.1 Dipodomys spectabilis | reverse complement strand
TCGGAGGTCAGTGTCTGACGGACACTGGCTCCAGTTCTCACACTCTCTGGGGCATTGCTGGTGGACATTCCAGGGTGGACTCGGAGGTCAGTGTCTGACGGACACTGGCTTGCACTCTTGCGATCTCAAATGGGCAGACTTGCGTCAGGATCTGACACACATTGGCCCAGGACCAGAAGCACAGCTCAGAGCCAGCAGCACAACTGCATCCCGATGTGTTTGTGACACAAATGTTCCTCTCCTCCCCAACAGGCAGGGGATGCCCGCTCCTGGAAGGGAAAGGTGCCACACAGACCACCGCAAGGGAAGACGTCTCATCTGGAGAGTCTGACCTCTGTGGAGGCCACGTGGTGGAGGCCACGTGGTGGGGGCCACGTGGTAAGGACTGGCTGTGCCAACAGAGTCCTTTGAACATGGAGGACTCTGCCACCCCTTAGAGGAGAGTCCTGAGGGCGTCTGCCCCACGCCGGGAAGCTGGGGGGCAGGTGGGGACTCCTGACCACAGGGGACCCCGCTTCTGCCCGGAAGTCCTGCTGAGCCACGTCACAACATGGGTGCCAGCTCACATCAGTGCCTAAGCTCTGGTGTGTGTCTGTCCTGAGGGGCTGTGGCTGTGGATCTGGCACCTCGCTGCCAGGCGAACAGAGCCCCACTTGGCGCAGGGATGAGAGCCCGCCCAGCCCAGTGGTCCCCGCCCAACGTCCTTTCTGGGCCTCTCGGGAGAGCTTTATGCCCGCGTATCCCAAGGGCCCAGGGTGAGCTCCTTCATCCAGGGACCCCGCAGTGGCCACGCACGCTTCAGCCCCTCGTGAGTCTTTGTGTCCCTGTGCTTCTCTGACAGACATCCCTTGACCTTTCCACAGGAAAATCTAAACACAGAGGCCCTGGCTTCAGCTTCCCCCCTCCACTCAGAGGGCCATCATGAAATGCACGGTGGAGGCAGGAGCTTTGCTGCCCTGTTCACCCTGGCTCCGTGGGACTCTCCCTTCAGAGCCAGGACCCCAGAGAAGGTGACACGGAGCCGGAACTGGAGGAGGACGCCTCCAGGCTCAGACCCCGCGCCCAGCTTGCTGGATCTCAGACAATTCTGCTGTGTCGGACAATGGGTGGATCATTGTTTCTGAAAGGCGAGTTAGCAGCCATTGTGCAGAACAATCGTTCATTAGCGAGAAAGATGGGCTCTCCACAGCTGTGGGCTTGGACTGCGGTGCCTGTGGACGTGGGAGCGTGCAGTGTTAATGATGCCTCAGAACAAGAGGCGGCGGTTCTTCCCTCCCTGCTCGGCCGAGTTGGGACTTTCCTGCATGGTGTCTGGACATGGGATGCACTTTGAGAAGAGCAGATGCCCGAGCCCAGAGCACACTAATCACGGATGGAAGGACAGAGCATCGTCTTCCCCCATGAGCTTCCTAGGCGGTGCAAGGGACAAGGCGGGGAAAAGGTCTTGGGGAGCCACGGGTTTGCATTGGCCCTGCAGAGGGAGATCCGTGAACAAGGCTCAAGGATCTAAGGATCTGCGTGCCACGGCCACGGCCACGGCCTGACACCACCACACACAGTAAAAGTCCAGACTGTCAAAGAGGCCCACAGCAGAAACAGCACTGAGAACACACCGGCGGCCGTGCAGCCCCGGCTGAGCTGCACGCGAGCCTTACGCCCATCTCTTTCCCCCAAAGCCCACTGCCGTTGCTTCCTCCACTTTGCATTCATGACATCAATTACTTCTGGGAAACGAGTCTCATGAATGTACAATCCTGGCTCGTTTGAAATCGATGGCCTGCCTTTCTTCTCGGGTTGTCAGTGACCACCTGGGCGTGGCTGCCGCCCTTTCTTGAGTTCGCCTCCTTCCTTAGGATCGTTTATGGTGATGACCAGAGGGCCCTCTGTTCAGGCTGGGCCTGTCCACGGGGCACGGACATCTGCCCTCAGCATCCACACTCTCCTGTATCCACAGAGCCTCTGGGATATGGCTGGACGCTCATCCACTAGCATGCAGACTCTGTCCCAGCCTCCCTTGCAGATTGCCAAAGCGTAGCCCAAAGGGCCTGGAGGTGGCTGCTGCTGCCTGGACAGCCCCCTGGACTCGGGCCCAGGGAAGCCTGGACTGGGTGGGGTAGACACGAGGTCATTTTGCTTCTGACTCAGCCTAGGTTGTATTTGACGTACTTGGCAAGGAAAGAAAATAGCTAATAAAACCAGAAAGCCTGCAGTCGGCACCAGGACAGTCAGCCGGGCCACGGAGCAGGCTGGGGAGCTGCAACCGCAGCCCTGCAGGAGACTGGACGATGGTAAGCTGGTGGCCTGGAGGGGCGGGCCTGGAGGGCGGGGCGGGGAGGGGCGGGGAGGGGCGGGGAGGGGTGGGGAGGGGTGGGGCGGGGAGGGGCAGGGAGGGGCGGGCCTGGAGGGCGTGGCGGGGAGGGGCCTGGAGGGCGGGGCGGGGAGGGCTGGGCGGGGAGGGGCTGGGTGACCGCTTCCCCTTATGCTGTCCCCACTGGCCTCCCCTGCTCCCACACCAGAGGCCTGCAGGGGATCCGGGAGGCCTGGACATGGTACACTGAGCGGCCATCTGTCAGGGCAGAGTCCAGGGCCTAAGAGCCCTGGGTGTGTACAGGCCTGAGCTGACCGGGGTCCAGGCCTCCTTCCCTCGGCCCAGGCTCTGCCATCTTCGCTTGGTTCCCTGAGCGGAGCCTGAGGCCGCGGCCGCCCGGACTCGTCCCGTGCAGGGATGGACCTGCAGACTGGGGTGGCCGTGGCCCGGCCGCAGCTGCCCAGATCCCGCGGGAGCCACACCTCCCTGAGCCCCGGCACGTTTACAGGCTGGGCACGATCTGCGAGGCCTGTAGAGATGACGGATGGCAGCCAAGCCCGCCTGCCGGGTCAGCACTTTTTTGGCATTTCTCATTTTGCTTCCATTTCACCTCACACTGGAAACATTTCAGGAGTCAGGAATGCGGTGCCGTCCACACAGGCAGACGTGAGTGAAGGCCTCCTGGCAGCCAGGTTTCAGGCACCGGATTAGAAGCGAAGGAAAACGGGGCCTCTGCATCTCAGGGTGCCAGCGGGTGCCTGCCCAGGACTGGGGCTGCGCTTCCTAACCCCTCTGGGCTGTGGACAGCTGCCCCTGGCCGTGACCTGCGTGGCCATCTGGGCGAGGCCCTGCCTCTGTCACCTGCCACCTCACAGAAGCCATGGCCAGGACGTCCCTGGAGTCAGTGGGCAGTTCCGGGTGAGCGGCCGGGGACGGGGACAGTCCTGCCAGGGACTCTGGTCTGCCAGCTCTAACACGAAGCTGTGTGCCACTCCTGGGTGGGCCGTGTCCACACCACATGCGGGGTCAGCGGGTCAAACTGCTGGTCACGGTGGCCTCGGCAGACCTACCAGTTCCGGATGGTTCTCGCCCAGAGAGACCGTGCTGAAATGCACAGCTGACGCACATGCCATGCAGGGGCTAAATAGCAACATTATCCAAACTGAACCCTTTCCGTTTTCTTCCTGCAAACTGTAAGTTTTGATTCTGGTAAGCTAAATGTGCGTTTGGGTCAGGGAAGGTCCAGCCAGCACAGTTCCAGGACCCGCTCCCCCTCCATCCCCGTCCCGCAGGGAGGCCTGAGTGGGGGCCCTCCTCCGTGGGCCCTGCCCTGGTCCTTACAAGCAGGGCTCACCGCAGCCTGAGGGCCCAGCTGAGGGCAGCCGCTTGGGGTGGTCACCCCAGAGCGGCGGGTCCCCAGGAGATGAGGGAGCAGTCCTGCCCCTGGGCCTGGGCTAGAGGAGCTCACAGGATGCCAGAGCACTGCCTGACACGGCCCAGCTAAAGGGACTTGGCTTGCTTTATGTCCATCCAGAGGATGCTGCGCCACAGTGGGTAAACCCAGTAAACCTCACCATCACTGTCAGCTCCTGCTACTTACCGCCTTTCAGGGGGCTGGTCTTGATCTGATTGACAGCCCCAGCCTCAGAGCAGAAAGTGTACAAGAAAGTGTCCTTCCTGTAATAGAAATCAGACAAAGGCCTCCTAGAGGGCACACAGCCAAACTAACGTGAGCCCAGGTGTCTCCTTTCTACTAGTGGAGTCCAAGTCCAGACTTTATGTTCTCAAAGACTGCATGGAAATTGGATGTCCTGGGTCAAACTCCAGCTAACATTTCTTTGACCTTCAGAAAACTGATGGGTCACAACTACAGAAATGGCGGGTTTGGGGGCTGGGAAGTTGGCTCAGTGGTAGAGCGCTTGCCTTGCATGCCTGAGGCCCTGGGTTCAATTCCTTAGCACCACATAAACAAAAAGAAAAAAGCCGGAAGTGGCGCTGTGGCTCAAGTGGTAGAGTGCTAGCCTTGAGCTGAAGAGCTGAGGGACAGAACCTAGGCCCAGAGTTCAGGCCCCACAACTGGACCCCCCCCCCAAAAAAAAAAGAAAAAAGAAAAAAAGAAATGGCAGGTTTTGTATTCCCTTGATCAGATACTTTTCCTAACAAGTCTGAGATCTCGGGGTGGTTAATTACAGCAATCAACGAAATCATCACAGGCCCCAGGAAGATAAACGCTGTTTAGGAGGCTGTGCAGATAAATCCAGTTTAAAAACCACAGAGGGCATGGATGACTGGCCGCGACTGGTCGTGGACTAAACTATCAACAGCGTCTGCTCAAACCAGGCCTGCAGTAGGACGAGGAGCACCAACAGGCAGAGCGTGGCGCGGGTGGGTGTTCCTCACGCTCTCCTGGGTGCAGGGCTCCTGTGTGGGACCTGATCCTGGGTGCGGAGGGCCGGGCACCGAGGGTTTGGGGTGATGAGGGGGGCTCTGCCTTCCGGGCCCGGGCGCTGCTGGTCCAGAGGGGAGCGTGGGGGGTGCCAGGCCCGGGAGTGTCCCAGGCAGGTCACTTCCAGTGGTGAGGACAGCGCGGCCGACCGCACGCCTGCCTGACACCTCCCGCCCACCAGGCCCTCCTGCAGGCCGGGCTCCCAGACCGCCAACAGCAGGGCGGGGTGGGCCCCGCTGCACAGCGGTGGGAAAACACCATTCCTCTTCCCTCTTCTGTCCCCGGCCTTCGGGGCCAGCCTGGTGGCCTGCTGCCAGGTCCCGCGGTGGGGACCTGGTGTGAAAAATCCTCCGCTTCCCCGTGGCAGAATTACTTTTTAATGTTGTGCTTTGAAGCGTGGGCTCTGCTTGAAATATCAGTCTAATTAGTTCGCCGCAGTAACGGATTCCAAACCATGATGGTGACCCAGCCATTCTGAGTCTCTCTTCTGCTCGCATGTGCATAAGCCCACGCCTTTCCTAATCCAGCAGGGACTCTGCGCGGGGCTGGCGGCCGTGGCTGCCAAGCCCGTGTGGCAGCTCCCGGGGCTGTGAGGAGCGGGAGCCTCAGCACGGCCAGAGAGCCTCGCCAGCATCCGAGACTTCGTGAGATCAGCCTGGACAGGGCTGGGGGCAGCGGGGGACCAAGATGGTGGTGGGGCGCTCCGCGGCTCACGAGAGCCGAGCAGGTGCGGGGCGCCCCCTGACCTTGCGTTCTGGATTTGGGCGGGCTGCAGGTGAGTCCCACCCCAGGCACAGAGACAGCAGCGTCACTTCGGACACTGCACGGCTGCCGACGTAGACGTCCAGTGGTGACATTTTACTGTCGTGGGAAAATGTTGACAAAAGATCATGGGGTGAGGACATTGGGTTTAAGAACAAACGGGACAGGAGAGGAAGGGCAAGATGGCGGACCAGCAGCATCTTTGTTTTGACTAAATGAGGACAGACCGGTAACAAAGGAGAGACTGTATTCTGAAGAGAGAGAGAGAGAGGATGAAGGGAAGGAATGATTCATGACACGCAGGAGGAGTCCAATATAAATGTGGAAGTTCTGAGACCCTCAAATTGAAATTCTGGAAATGAAACATTCAAAAACTCAAATAAAAGACTCAGTTGAAAGCTTCTCCAGTAGCGTAGACGGAACTGTGCATAGAACACCAGGGCTTGAAGGAAATGTGAACGTGCCAGAACACTCAGATGAAGATAAAGAAAAAATAAGGAAGGGAAAGCAGGACTCGCAGGACTTCTGGGATGCCATTAAAAGACCAAACCTAAGAATCATGGGGATTGCAAAACAGAAGATTCAAGCTAAAAAGCTAAAGGCCTCAGAAGCATTCCACAAATAGAGGGAAGCTTCTCATGTCTGGAGGAAGAGATAGTTTTTGGGAATGGGGGAGTTTTAGAACTCTGAAATAGAGGAAACCAGAAGAATGCACAAAGGCATTAGATACACAGAAGAAGGAAAGGATATCATCAGCTCAAGAGAAGAGTGCAGCCATATACAAAGGCAAACCCACGAGAAAAGCAGATTTCCCTCCAGAAACTTGAAAACCAACAAGGGCATGGAATCGTGTATTTCCAACCCTGAAAGAAAACAACCACCAACTAGATTACTGTACCCCAGAAACCTGTACTTCTCAATCGAAGAAGTAGAAGCCTTCCGTGAGGAATGAAAAGCAGAGGAAATTATTGCCACTAAGCCAGAGACTTCAAAAGAGCCCACATTCCAAAGAGGAAGACAAAGGCCACCAGGACAGGCATGAAAGCCCAGACCTCCTGGGGTAGCGCAGTATGCCCCTGCAGAGGAGAATCATCAGACCGGCCTGACACCCAACAGCGGCCGCCTAGCTCCCCCTGCCCAGGGCACAGAGTCCCCTCGGCCTAGGCCAGAGCTCAGTCACCCTTGGACTCAGGCCCAGGGGAGCACTGCAGCACCCGAAGACACCGCCTGATGTGTGCGGCTGTCTCCTGCCACCCTCGGGGCTGCCAGACCCCAAAATGACAAAGCTGCCAAGCCCTGGAGTGACGTGGGCTGGAAAGGCTTCTCTTTGCTGCCCACAGTTGCCCTCTGGTTAGAGCCAAAGGCCTCCCTTTGGTGAGCTGCTGAGCTGGGCTGCTGTGCATACGGAGGAGCCTTGCAGGGCCGGAGGTCAGCCTTGCACAGGGGGTCAGTCGGGCTTGGCCTGGACCAGACCTCGAGGCCCGCCCCCTCGGCTGTGTGGGAGTCGAGTTTAGTGGTGTCTTCTCCTCACCTGGGGTGGGGAGGCTTCTGTCCCACCGCGCAGAGGAGCAGGGCGTCCACTGGGCAGCCCGGTCTGCAGTCAGCCGTGGGCACGGGGAACCACAGAGCGCAGACGGCTAGCCTTTGAACAATGCCAGAGCGATTCGTAACATCTTACACTGAGTAATTCTGAAACACTCAGAGACAAATTATCGGTGAGCAGAATGTATTTCAAAGCAACTTTCTATTTATTTAATTTCTTGGCTCTTATAACCTGAAGCTTCTCTCCAGGGCTCCAAGCGGGCTCTTTATGACAGTATTGCTGCTCATTCTCCAGAGACTCAGCTCATCATCTATGGCAAAGCGGCCTGCGCCCCATGTCTTCCCAACTAGACGGATCTCCATGGTGAATTATAGCTCCTTACCAACCAGGTCCTCCCTGTTAGACAATTTCAAGTTCTAAGTGCGTAATTAGGGTGTTTTTACTGAGATCACAGTCGGGAGAGTTGATTACTTCACTGAAACAGTATTTTGCCCCCTCTGCCACAACTTCTTGGGGGCCATGGTTTCCCTCCAGGCCCGGGTGGGTTGGGGCAGAGGGGATCCCGGGTCCCGCTGCACTTGTCCTACATATTGAACCCCTGTACCCCACTCACCCTGGCACGAGGCATTTTTGGGGTTTGCATCAGATGTGCTGTTCCTGCGTTAGTAACTGGGGACCAATGTAGCTGCCGGAGTGATCAGTTAGGTGCCTAACCTTCCTCTGCCTGGCGATGTGGTCTCCGGGCTGCCGCATCTTCTAACAGGAGCTTTTCCAGCAGGCTCCACCCTCTCCGGGTCCCTGAGGGGCCGGGGATGGAGGAGGACGGAGGAGCCTCCTCACGGAGGAGCCCTGCAGCCAAGGGACCCCGGCCCACAACCTTCTCACCCATGCAGAACTGCGTCCAGCTTCTCCCCAGACCCCTCTCATCACTCCCTCCGCCCACCCTGTCTCTAGAGGAAGGTGGCTGGTTAAATGACGCCGAGCGGTGGAGTCTGAGCCACGGGTGGACGGTGGGGGCGGGGGCAGGGATGCTGAGAACGGGAGGCGGTGTGTCTCCTCCCTCCGACTCCCCCTCCAGGATTTCAGATCTCCCAGCAGCTGTCCTAAAGCCCCAGCAGCCCTACCCAACACTCCAGCGATTTCAGAAGGAAACCAGGCTTCAGAAGTTTCAAAGTAAGGACCATGGGCTTGAACTAGTTTCCCCCTTTCTTAACACACTGGAAATGTAATTGCATCCCTGCAAAAAATCTCAGGCACAGAGCAGCTGTCTGCGCGCTACAGCGGGAGGGCTGCGCGTTTGTCTTTTGTCACGTACGTTGCAGGCGTCGAGTTCTGTCTCCACAGTCACGACACAGCAGAGGCGCCGTGGATACAAAGGGAGAACTCTGCCCTCCAGGCCACAGCACGGACTCCGCTCCCTCCCGGCCCACGGACCCCACCCCGGCGGTGGGGGGGGTCCCCCAAGGTGGTGGTGGAGTATCCCAACAGCTGTGTGGTTAACAGGCTCGCAGACACAGAGGCCACGGATTCCCAGAGTCCTGGTGGTGACAGAAAACGGAAATGGTTCGGTGAATAAAAGGACCAGGGGGGCTGGGAAGGTGGCTCAGTGGTAGAGCGCTTGCCTTGCATGCTCAAAGCCCTGGGTTCGATTCCTCAGCACCACATAAGCAAAAAGAAAAAAGCCGGAAGTGGCGCTGTGGCTCAAGTGGTAGAGCGCTAGCCTTGAGCTGAAGAGCTGAGGGACAGCGCCCAGGACCAGAGTTCAGGCCCCACAACCGGACCAAAAAAAAAAAAGGGCCAGGGATTTCCCCCAAGCCTGGCCTGGGCCTGGTGCCGGTGGGTCACTGGTCACCACCTTCGGTGCTGTGCCTCTGCCAGGTGGTTCCTGCTCCATTCTGACCGTGGTCCTTTCTGGGGCCTGAGAAGCGGGCGCGCGATGCTCTGCCTGGCGTGCGGCTCTCAGTTCCCTCTGGGGCTGCCTGGCCTGTGTCCCCCTGGACCCTACCCAGTCCCCGGTGCTCCCCCACTTCCTCCACTGTGTGATCGAGGGCCTGACTCTTCCCACGTCCACCCACGTCAGAGTCTGTGAGATGCAACACTAAACATGCAATCAATTTATTCTGAGCGGGGTCAGTGGGCCTGGGGGAGGGCCCAGAGAACACGGGCTCTGTGCGTGGCCTGCACAGGCCAGGGAAGAGTCCATCCCACCCACACACCAGGCCGAGGGGATGGAGGGGACCCGCGGGAGAGGATGAGTCAGAGTGCACAGCATCCCCTGCACGGAGGTGTCCTGCTCCTGGATGGGTTCGAGCAGCTGGAAGGTTCGGAGGAGATGGGCAGCGGCACAGCACGGCGGGAGCTCTCTCCGCGTGGTGCTCGGGGCAGAGGCCCGTCCCAGGGCCACACCTGGCCTGAACTTGAGGCCTTCAGGTCCTGGCATTCTAGCTGTGGTTTGGAAGGGGATGGCCGGGTTCCGTGAGACTCTAGAAGAGTCACTCGGTGACTGAGGGGGCGAGGAGGGAGAGCCGGGCCTCGTGCCCGGGAGCCCTTGGGCATCTGTGTCCAGCTGCGGCTCTCTCCCTAGCACAGGGCCCAGGGCTCTGGAGTGCAAACGGACCCAAGGTAGAAGCCACACCACAGGCTGCGCCTCGGCAAGGACCCGGCCCAGCCCCGTGACACCAGGCTGGGTGAACCGGTGCCGAGAGGTGCAGAGTCGTCCTGGGCTGGGAGGCAGCAGTAGGTGGAGACAGTGGCAGGGCCACAGAGCCACAGGGCCACCCCCACCCATCCCCCACCCCACCCCCACAGCCACCCCAACCCATCCCCCACCCCACCCCCACAGGGCCACCCCCACCCATCCCCCACCCCACCCCCACAGCCACCCCACCCCATCCCCCACCCCACCCCCACAGCCACCCCAACCCAGCCCCCACCCCACCCCCACAGGGCCACCCCCACCCATCCCCCACCCCACCCCCACAGCCACCCCACCCCATCCCCCACCCCACCCCCACAGCCACTCCCCACCCATCCCCCACCCCACCCCCACAGCCACTCCCCACCCATCCCCCACCCCACCCCCACAGCCACTCCCCACCCATCCCCCACCCCACCCCCACAGCCACCCCCACCCATCCCCCACCCCACCCCCACAGCCACTCCCCACCCATCCCCCACCCCACCCCCACAGCCACCCCCACCCATCCCCCACCCCACCCCCACAGCCACTCCCTACCCATCCCCCACCCCACCCCCACAGCCACTCCCCACCCATCCCCCACCCCACCCCCACAGCCACCCCCACCCATCCCCCACCCCACCCCCACAGGACCACCCCTGACCCATCCCCCACCCTGCGCCTCCTCTGCGCAGACGCTGGACTCCATCTGTCTCCCTGGCTGCCCAGGGCAGAACTGTCACGGTGCCCAGCGCCCCACCGCAGCCCACTGTGAAGAGAGCAGCAGGCCCTGCACCCGGCCAGTGACAGCGTGATTTATAGCTCGGTTAATTTACATAGACAGTGGAACCTCGGAGCAGCCCACGGAGCCGATCGCTCCACCAGCTCTGAGACGGAAGGCTGAGTCATCCTTGCCAGCCACCCGGCCCCCAGCACCCAGCACCGCCCTCCCCAGACCCACCCTCCAGCCACCCGGCCCCAGCACCCAGCCCAGGGCAGGGCAGCCCACCCTCCAGCCACCCAGCACCCAGCACCCAGCACCCAGCCCAGGTCAGGGCAGCCCACCCTCCAGCCACCCAGCCCCCAGCACCCAGCCCAGGTCAGGGCAGCTCACCTTCTAGCCACCCAGCCCCCAGCACCCAGCCCAAGTCAGGGCAGCCCACCCTCCAGCCACCCAGCCCCCAGCACCCAGCCCAGGTCAGGGCAGCCCACCCTCCAGCCACCCAGCCCCCAGCACCCAGCCCAGGTCAGGGCAGCCCACCCTCCAGCCACCCAGCACCCAGCCCAGGTCAGGGCAGCCCACCTTCCAGCCACCCGGCACCCGGCACCCAGCACTGCCCTCCCTAGGCCCGCCCTCCAGCCACCCAGCCCCCAGCACCCAGTCCAGGTCAGGGCAGCCCACCCTCCAGCCACCCGGCACCCAGCACCCAGCCCCGCCCTCCCCGGCCCCGCCCTCCCCAGCCCCGCCCTCCAGCCACCCAGCCCAGCCCTGCTCTCCCCAGCCCCGCCCTCCCCAGCCCCGCCCTCCAGCCACCCAGCCCCAGCCCCGCCCTCTCCAGCCCCGCCCTCCAGCCACCCAGCACCCAGCCCCGCCCTCCCCGGCCCCGCCCTCCAGCCACCCAGCCACCCAGCACCAGCCCCGCCCTCCCCGGCCCCGCCCTCCAGACACCCAGCCCCAGCCCCGCCCTCCCCAGCCCCGCCCTCCAGCCACCCAGCACCCAGCCCCGCCCTCCCCGGCCCCGCCCTCCAGCCACCCAGCACCCAGTCCCGCCCTCCCCGGCCCCGCCCTCCAACCACCCAGCCACCCAGCACCAGCCCCGCCCTCCCCGGCCCCGCCCCCGGCCCCGCCCTCCCCGGCCCCGCCCTCCAGCACAGGCAGGGACCAGAGCAGCAGGTCGGAGCGGCTGGGGACCCCAGGCTCATCCGGCTGTCTCTGCGCCTCCAGTTGACAATACCGTCAGTGACCACAGAGGGCAGCATCGAGCCATGTGGAAGAGAACGGGACCAGACTGCAGCCTGCGCTCCGGGCAGGGCCCAGGACCACTCGTGAGCTCAGGTGTGGACCAGGGCAGGGAGGCCCCGGGGCGGGGCGGCGGGCAGCGGGCATCAGGACTCCCGGAGAGCCCGGCTCCAGGCCTCCCAATGGTCCTTCTCCCACACTGAGTACTTGCAGGATGAGCTCTTCCAGGGGAGGCCGCAGTGTCCTGTCCAGTGCTGTCTGGACACAGGGACAGAGCACTGGACCCCAGATGTCCTCAGGACAGGAACAACGGCCCGCCTGGGGGGAGGGGGGAAGGCCTGGTGCACCTGAGCTTCCTGTCCCGGAAGGAAGAAAGGCTGATCTGGGCTCCACTTCCAAGGAGCGGTGGCTGGCCAGGGGTGGGGGTCAGTGGTCACAGTGGGGGACGCGGGGCAGGGAGGAGGCTACTCCCTCACAGCAGCTGGGAAGCAGAGAGACACAAGGATGAGATGCTCCCTTCAAAGCACCCCGGTGACCTGCCACCTCCACAGATCCTGCCTTGGAGCTCCACTTCCTCCCAATGCCACCCGGTGCTGAACCGAGCAAGGGAGGAATCCACTGAGCAGGCCAGGGCCTCCCATCCCATCATTCCACGCGCTGATGCACAGACAGAGCCAGCGTAATCCACAGAGCCTCGCGGGGAGCCTAGGCATCAGAACACCAACCCCCCCCCACCCCACAGAGGGGCCCACGGAAGCCAGACAGGGCAGCTGTCCCCAAAGAGAGGGACGGGCAGACATCCCCGAAGAGAGGGAGGGGCGGGCATCCCTGCACAAAGGGGCAGGGAAGGCTTGGAGGGGAGGGGCCCAGCGGCGATGACAAAACACTTCCAGACAGTCCTGGTCACTCTGGCACCCTGGGGTCTCTGGACAATTGTGCATGATGACAAATCCCTGGACGGAGCTGGGGACCTGAACAAGCCTAGTTTTCTGCTTCACACCCTGCTCCGCGTCCACAAGCCCATGAGGGCCAGCCCCTCCCCGAAGGCCGCCAGCCTCTTCCTGAGGTGGGGGAGGTGCAGTTGGCCACATCCGGCCGCTGAGACTCAGGACACTCCGGGACAGGGTCCTCCCCCACGGAGCACTCACAGCCTCACATGGGACAGGGGTGGCTGCAGGAAGGGGGCTGCTCTGCAGAGGCCGGGGTGGGATTGCAGCCGTTCAGAAGTGAGCAGGTGCTGAGCCACAGCCCTGACCTTTCTGGCTGGGGAACACTCTGGAAGGCTGTGCACACACGCTCCTGAGCGTGGAGGAAAACGGAACTTGAACAGCTGGCAAAGACATTTTTCTCCTATGCCGCCACAGGCAGCTCAGCTCTCTAGCTATCTCCTCCAGGGACGCGCATCACACCCGGCCCAGCAGCCTGAGCGTATCGATCCATACCAGACTCATTTCCACGTGGAGTGTGATGGAGCTGGCTGGCCTCGGCTAGCTGCTGGCTCCCCGTGAGTGCCAGGGTGCAGGAAGCCGGCCAGGCTACTGCAGGCTTCGTGAGAAGAGGCCTCCAGGGCCAGGCGCAGACAGAAGGTGGCCAGTCAAGGGGCCCACTGAGCACGTGGACACCCTCCTGCTGACCGCTGCCTCCTGCTGACCGCCGCCTCCTGCTGACCGCCGCATGTCCCCTGGCAAGCCACAGTGTCGCTCACCGGCTAGGGTGCTGGGCCTTGGTTTTGCCAGCTGTCACGCTGGGAACTGGACCAAGAGGCACAAGGTCTCTGTGCAATTTCCTCCCATACTGCAGGTACCTAGCTTTCTGCTCGGATCTAATACGTGTGCGGTCTTCCTTGTACCCAGGCTCCCTGGATCTAATATGTGTGCAGAAGGAAATGCCGGGGTGCTGCCTGCAGAAGAGAATGCTGGGGTGCTCCCACAGAAGGCATTGCTGGGTGCTCCCACAGAAGGGATTGCTGGGGTGCTCCCAAGAAGGGATTGCTGGGTGCTCCCACAGAAGGCATTGCTGGGTGCTCCCACAGAAGGCATTGCTGGGTGCTCCCACAGAAGGGATTGCTGGGTGCTCCCACAGAAGGCATTGCTGGGTGCTCCCACAGAAAGCATTGCTGGGTGCTCCCACAGAAAGCATTGCTGGGGTGCTCTCTGAAACGCTCAGATGGCGGTAGGGGCTCAGGCCCAGCGGCTTGCCGTGTCCTGAGCTGGGGGTCCACAGAGGAGGCCACATGGAGGCTCAGCCACTGCAGAGGGCCCCGCAGAGAGGCCCGGGTGCCGCCGCTCCCCTCCCCACAGCCGACACCGGGGCCGTCAGAGCCACGGCCACGCAGCCAGCCTGGGCTCGGCCTGCGGGCAGGGGAAGAGGTACCGTGTCCTCCTTCCCGCCCAACCGGCCTGCACCGCGGTCCCCAGAGGAAGCTCCAGGCTCACGTGCTGCCGGACGCTGCCCGGCCGTCCTCCTAGGACCACACGGGCGTGCTGAGGGTCCACCAGGACATTCGCGCAGGAAGGTCACATGCAGAGGGGCTGGGGACTGACAGCACCCGTTTTCCATGTAAACCGGTCTTACAAAAAGGAAACCATTGTACCTCCTACTGAGCAGAAAGTAAAACCAAATAATCACAGCCTTGTTCTAACGGGGAGCAAGTTGTCCTCGGCAGACGTGACTTTCAACCTAAAACCTGTGTGGTGTGTGGCCCCCGGGTGCCACTGCCCCTGGCCAATGCCCCACGTGTGGCTGCCTCACAGTGCCCGGCCACATGCCGAGGGCCCTGCGGGGGGCAGGGGGAGGTCCTGCCGAGGGCCCTGCGGGGGGGGGGGGGGAGGTCCTGCCGAGGGCCCTGCGGGGGGGGGGGGGGGCAGGGGGAGGTCCTGCCGAGGGCCCTGCGGGGGGGGGGGCAGGGGGAGGTCCTGCCGAGGGCCCTGCGGGGGGCAGGGGGAGGTCCTGCCGAGGGCCCTGCGGGGGGGGGGGGCAGGGGGAGGTCCTGCCGAGGGCCCTGCGGGGGGGGGGGGGGGCAGGGGGAGGTCCTGCCGAGGGCCCTGTGGGGGGTTGGGGGGGTCCTGCCGAGGGCCCTGTGGGGGGTTGGGGGGGGTCCTGCCGAGGGCCCTGCGGGGGGCAGGGGGAGGTCCTCCTGAGGGCCCTGTGGGGGGTGGGGGGGGGTCCTGCCGAGGGCCCTGCGGGGGGGGGGGGTCCTGCCGAGGGCCCTGCGGGGGGGGGGGGTCCTGCCGAGGGCCCTGCGGGGGGGGGGGCAGGGGGAAGGTCCTGCCGAGGGCCCTGTGGGGGGTTGGGGAGGTCCTGCCGAGGGCCCTGCGGGGGGTTGGGGGGGTCCTGCCGAGGGCCCTGCGGGGGGGGGGGTCCTGCCGAGGGCCGGGACCTGTGTGTGCCTCTGCTTCCTCCCAGGGGAGTGTGACCCTTCCCCCTGGGCAAGGGCTGAGGAAGGAGGCGTCCTAGCACAGGGCCGCCACGCGGTGACAGGCTGGGAGTCCTGTGGCCACACCGCACGGGCTCACAGAGGGCAGGGGTGGCTTTCTGATCTGCACCACGCCATGCAAGGCATTTGTGGATGGAGCATTGTAGTCAAGGGCTTTTATCAAATACTTCCCATTTTTCTCATTAATCGGACCCTGGACTGCAATATTTCTTCATGTTCGATATACATTTTTATCTCCCTCTGGGCTGCATCCACCTGTATTTCTTATCTCCTCTGTCCTAATGCTTAAACCCAGAACCCAGAAGAATAACTCAGCCTGGAGCTGCTTCTGTATTATTTTTCCTGTTAGATGAAAATTGATTTTCTGATTTCATGCGATCTTGCCTTTCTCACGTGCCAGTGGTTATTAAGGTTCAGGCACAGCGTCTGCTTGCTTTCTCCCCGTCCCCCACCCCCTCCGGAGGGAAAGAGGCCCTGGCATACATCGGCTCCCCGCAGACCCGCTTTAATTTATACCTGAAGGATGGCTCAAAGTGTTCCCCAGGGGCCACGCCAGCCACTACCAGCTTCTGCTGCTGCTCCTTCCTCTCCCCACACTCTAGCACACAAAGCCGGCCGGCTCCCATGAAAGGGAGCGGCCTCTGCAGGTCACAGTCACCGGACATCTTCACTCTTCTACCACAGGTGTCTGTGCTGCTAGGACAGGAAGTCACGGGCTGGGCACTTTGTAAACACAGAGGTTTGCTCCTCACAGAGCTAGAGGGTCAAGGTCATGTCGGGCGGGGCTGAGCCTCTAGAGAGGAAGGCCATCTTCTCCTGGGCACCAAAGAGGCTGCAGCTGCTCCCGATGCTGGCTCGGAGGGCGATGTCGGGCACAGCTGAAGTTTGTCACTCGTGTTCACTTAGGAATTTTCCGAGAATCCAGCCTCCTTCGGAGTCCTCTAACAAAATGCCATAGATGGAAACCAGAGAAATACACTGGCTCTGGAGGTCGAAGTCCAAGGTCAGGGCCAGCCAGGTAGAGCAGGGATGAAGACAGCCGGCTCTTCCCTGTGTCTTCTCCTGGTGAAGGCCACCAGCCCCACGTGGAGGCTCCACTGAGACCCTTCACGCCCCAGAGGGCGTGGAAGGGGCCTGAGGAGGAGAGTGGGTCTGGTCGGGTAGCCCGACCTCAACTCAGAGATGGGGGTGGCCCAAAAAGTCTAGTCCATGTAGACGCCAATCCGTAACATCGAGGCAGAGTAAAACTCATCTCTCCACAGAGGAGAGACTGTCACTCCGTCCTCTCCTTATGTCTGCTTCCTTCATCTCTTATCCGGAGGGAGCTGACTAAAGAACTTAACCTCCCCTCTTCTGTCCACCCCAGCGCCCTCAACAGAGACCAGCTGCCGCCGTGAACGTCAGGGGCGGAGGGGAGGTCCAGGGCCCGGCCAGCCCCGACCTTGCTGTGGACTCAGATGTGGACATGGGCCAGAATCATCATAGAATTCAACGTGAGCTGCACAGAGGAAGCGGAGTCTCCACAGGCCAGGGCCCATGCTCCAGGACTCCTGCCTGAGCTAGCGTGCTGGTGACAGCAGGGAGGAGTTCTCCACCCACTCCATAAATAGTGGTGTGTGGCTCAGACCGGCCAGCCAGGGGGAGGGACCCCACCGAGCCCGGGGCAGTGTGAAGAGCTCAGAAAGGAAGAGCAGTTTTCCCAACGAAACCCATCTCTACAATGTGTCATTTTCACAGTCAGGCACAAAGAGCACAGACGTGACGATCTTCACGGAAGCTGGAAACTCCGCAGCTCCCTCTCCCCAGTGCCAGGAGGTCCTGGCCGGCCCTCTGCCATGTGAGCTGGGCGGAGGGCAGCGCCGCCCCGGTGGTGGCATGAGCTCGCAGGGCTGAGGTCTCTGCTGGGGTCCTGGGCCGCCCACCTGCCCCCCTGCCCAGACACTCGACCTGTGCCACTCTCCACGGGGCGGCTCCCACCTCTGCCTCCGTCCTGCCCGAGATCAGACAACGCCAACGCCTCTCCTCGCGGTCCTGCGGCTCAGGAGTGGGCCCGGTGTCCTGGCTGACGTCGCCCGGCCGGTGTCAGCAGGCTGTGCTCCCGTCTGCCGAGGCTCAGGACGGGGCCCCGCTTTCCCACTGGCCGTCAGCTGGGGCCTTTCCACCTTCCAGGGACCACGAGCACGCCCCGTCTGCACCGCTCCTCTGCTCTCAAGGCCCGTGAGAGAGCTGTTCCTCTCAAAGGCCTGCGCTCTCCTTCTGCTGGCTCATCTCTGGAGCTGGGACTGGCTCTCATACCCGAAGGACTTGTGTGATGACACTGGGTGGCTGAGCCCGCGCTCTCCCTCTCTAAATCCACGGCACTGAGCACAAAGCCCCCACCTCAGGAGAGGTGACATGGTCACAGGTTCCAGGAATAGGAGTCTGTGGTAGACACCTGTAGAAACTGTTATTCTACTGACTTGAGGTTTTCCCCACATGAGACTAACTCAGGAGCTCCATTACAAACAGCAAGAGAGTCAGGCAGGGCTGGCTCAGGTCTACAAGCCTAGCAACTCAGGAAGCTGAGATCTAGAGAATCAAGGGTTGAATCCAGATAGGATAGAAAAGTCCAAAAAACCTATCTCTAAATAACCAGCAAAAAGACAAACTGGAAGCATGGCTTAATGGAAGAACATCAGCGAAGCAAACAAGACAGGCAAAGGCAAGGCCTTAAGTTCAGACACTGTTACCAGCAGAGACTGACAGAGAGAAAAAGAGAATGAATTAAGTTCCCAGAAAAAAAATACTTATATAGGGAATTGAAAATGTTAATTACCATGATCCATTCACTATCCAGTGTTTACATGTATCACATTACCACACTAGCCCATAAATACGTGCAATTTTATACAATTTAAGCGGTCGGATAAAAGCACTCACGGTTCCATATCAGTGTCTGCAACAGCTGTGAGGCCCGTGGAGAGCGGGCGCTGTGGTTCCACTTGCAGCAGGAGCACAAGCCTGGTGCAGCAGCTTCTCACAAAATGCTGACGGTTTGTGGTAACAATGGAAAGACTATTTTAAAATGTTGCTCCTCTACAAAACAAAGCAAGCAAAAACCTGACAGGATGAGCGGCGGTCTGCATAGGGAGACATGTGGTCCACCAGTGCTGTGTTAGCAAGAAAGTCAAGCCGGATGCTGGTGGCTCACGCCTGTAGTCCTAACTACTCATGAGGCCAAGCTCTGAGGATCAAGGTTTGAAGCCAGCCTGGGCAGAAACCTCTCCAGGAGATTCTTATCTCCAGTTAACCACTCAAAAACCAGAAGTGGCGCTATGGCTTGAAGTGGTAGAGCGCTAGCCTTGAGCAAAGAGCTCAGGGACAGCACCGAGGTGAGTTCAAGCCCCTCGAGCAACAAAAAGGAAATAGAAAAGGTCTGTCATAAGCAACTGTACACTCCAAATAATGAGCTTGTTAGACAGGAACCCAAACTGACCAGCTTTTGCCAAACCCATCCCATTCCCTCCTGTAGTGTGCACATTTAGGAAGAAAAGGTCAGTTACCAACAGAATACTCTTCATAATCCCCAGGTGTGCACAAAAGTAAAGTTGAAGAAATCCATTTGCTGGTTAGCAATGCACACACTATTAACTCACAGAACACTGCAATAAATTTAAGTAAATTCTGCAGTGAATTCCCCATCAGGTGGAAACCAAGCATGAAAAATTTAATTCCTAAGAGGAAGCTTTTAATAAAGTCATGTACAGCTGAAAATGAAGTCGCTAATGAAATTATTTGAAAGTATTATGTCTGGAAAGTTCACACAACCAGGAAAACTGTTCTCTGGAAGTGAGGTGAATAACTAACCACCAAGAGCTGGAGAGACGCACCACCTGAAAGACCTGGGGACGCCAGCCCCGCCAGCCCCAGCCCCACACACACACACATGCACACCTACACGCTGTTCACACCCGTGAACACACACATGCACACCTACACGCAGTTCACACCTGTGAACACACACATGCACACCTACACGCTGTTCACACCCGTGAACCACCCAGTAACCACTTGAAGCAACCCAGAGAGAGCAACTGTGTGCGAGCCCCAAGCTCGTACAGGCAATGCTGGAAGGTTCTCCCCGCCCTGCAGTGCTCATCCCCCCTGCAGCGCTCATCCCCCTGCAGCGCTCATCCCCCTGCAGCGCTCATCCCCCCTGCAGCGCTCATCCCCCCTGCAGCGCTCATCCCCCTGCAGCGCTCATCCCCCCTGCAGCGCTCACCCCCCCTGCAGCGCTCATCCCCCTGCAGCGCTCATCCCCCTGCAGCGCTCATCCCCCCTGCAGCGCTCATCCCCCTGCAGCGCTCATGTCCCCTGCAGCGCTTATCCCCCCTGCAGCGCTCATCCCCCCTGCAGCGCTCATCCCCCTTGCAGCGCTCATCCCCCTGCAGCGCTCATGTCCCCTGCAGCGCTCATGTCCCCTGCAGCGCTCATGTCCCCTGCAGCGCTCATCCGCTGCAGCGCTCATGTCCCCTGCAGCGCTCATGTCCCCTGCAGCGCTCATCCCCCCTGCAGCGCTCATCCCCCCTGCAGCGCTCATGTCCCCCTGCAGCGCTCATTCCCCCTGCAGCGCTCACCCCCCCCTGCAGCGCTCATGCCCCCTGCAGCGCTCATCCCCCTGCAGCACTCATCCCCCTGCAGCGCTCATCCCCCCTGCAGCGCTCATGTCCCCTGCAGCGCTCATGTCCCCTGCAGCGCTCATCCCCCCAGCAGCGCTCAGCCCCCTGCAGCGCTCATCCCCCCTGCAGCGCTCATCCCCCTGCAGCGCTCATCCCCCCTGCAGCGCTCATCCCCCTGCAGCGCTCATGTCCCCTGCAGCGCTCATCCCCCCTGCAGCGCTCATCCCCTGCAGCGCTCATCCCCCCTGCAGCGCTCATGTCCCCTGCAGCGCTCATCCCCCCTGCAGCGCTCATCCCCCCTGCAGCGCTCACCCCCCCCTGCAGCGCTCATGTCCCCTGCAGCACTCATGTCCCCTGCAGCGCTCATGTCCCCTGCAGCGCTCATCCCCCCTGCAGCGCTCATCCCCCCTGTAGCGCTCATCCCCCCTGCAGCGCTCATCCCCCTGCAGCGCTCATCCCCCCTGCAGCGCTCATCCCCCCCTGCAGCGCTCATCCCCCCCTGCAGCGCTCATCCCCCCTGCAGCGCTCATGTCCCCTGCAGCGCTCATCCCCCTGCAGCACTCATGTCCCCTGCAGCGCTCATCCCCCTGCAGCGCTCATCCCCCCTGCAGCGCTCATCCCCCTGCAGCGCTCATCCCCCCTGCAGCGCTCATCCCCCCTGCAGCGCTCATCCCCCTGCAGCGCTCATCCCCCCTGCAGCGCTCATCCCCCCTGTAGCGCTCATCCCCCCTGCAGCGCTCATCCCCCTGCAGCGCTCATCCCCCCCTGCAGCGCTCATCCCCCCTGCAGCGCTCATCCCCCCTGCAGCGCTCATGTCCCCTGCAGCGCTCATCCCCCTGCAGCGCTCATGTCCCCTGAAGCGCTCATCCCCCTGCAGCACTCATGTCCCCTGCAGCGCTCATCCCCCTGCAGCGCTCATCCCCCCTGCAGCGCTCATCCCCCCTGCAGCGCTCATCCCCCTGCAGCGCTCACCCCCCCTGCAGCGCTCACCCCCCCTGCAGCGCTCACCCCCCCTGCAGCGCTCACCCCCCCCTGCAGCGCTCATCCCCCCTGCAGCGCTCATGTCCCCTGCAGCGCTCATCCCCCCTGCAGCGCTCATGTCCCCTGCAGCGCTCATCCCCCTGCAGCGCTCATCCCCCTGCAGCGCTCATCCCCCCCAGCAGCGCTCATGCCCCCTGCAGCGCTCATCCCCCTGCAGCGCTCATCCCCCCTGCAGCGCTCACCCCCCCTGCAGCGCTCATCCCCCCTGCAGCGCTCACCCCCCCTGCAGCGCTCATGTCCCCTGCAGCGCTCATCCCCCCTGCAGCGCTCACCCCCCCTGCAGCGCTCATCCCCCTGCAGCGCTCATGTCCCCTGCAGCGCTCATGTCCCCTGCAGCGCTCATCCCCCCTGCAGCGCTCATCCCCCCCTGCAGCGCTCATGTCCCCTGCAGCACTCATGTCCCCTGCAGCGCTCATCCCCCCTGCAGCGCTCATCCCCCCCTGCAGCGCTCATGTCCCCTGCAGCGCTCATGCCCCTGCAGCGCTCATCCCCCTGCAGCGCTCATGTCCCCTGCAGCGCTCATGTCCCCTGCAGCGCTCATCCCCCCTGCAGCGCTCATCCCCTGCAGCGCTCATCCCCCTGCGGGGCTCATCCCCCCTGCAGCGCTCATGTCCCCTGCAGCACTCATCCCCCCTGCAGCGCTCATCCCCCCCTGCAGCGCTCATCCCCCTGCAGCGCTCATCCCCCCTGCAGCGCTTATCCCCCCTGCAGCGCTCATGTCCCCTGCAGCGCTCATCCCCCTGCAGCGCTCATCCCCGTGCAGCGCTCATGTCCCCTGCAGCGCTCATCCCCCTGCAGCGCTCATCCCCCTGCAGCGCTCATCCCCCCTGCAGCGCTTATCCCCCCTGCAGCGCTCATGCCCCCTGCAGCGCTCATCCCCCCTGCAGCGCTCATCCCCCCTGCAGCGCTCATGCCCCCTGCAGCGCTCATCCCCCCTGCAGCGCTCATCCCCCCCTGCAGCGCTCATGCCCCCTGCAGCGCTCATCCCCCCTGCAGCGCTCATCCCCCCCTGCAGCGCTCATCCCCCTGCAGCGCTCATCCCCCCTGCAGCGCTCATGTCCCCTGCAGCGCTCATGCCCCCTGCAGCGCTCATGTCCCCTGCAGCGCTCATGTCCCCTGCAGCGCTCATGTCCCCTGCAGCGCTCATCCCCCCCTGCAGCGCTCATCCCCCCCTGCAGCGCTCATGCCCCCTGCAGCGCTCATCCCCCCCTGCAGCGCTCATCCCCCCTGCAGCGCTCATGTCCCCTGCAGCGCTCATGTCCCCTGCAGCGCTCATGTCCCCTGCAGCGCTCATGTCCCCTGCAGCGCTCATGTCCCCCCTGGCTCCTGGACTCCAGGGCGCAGGCGCCTCCGCTCAGGCCGAGCTCTGACTTGGGTCCCGCGTGCTCTCAAGGCTCGCGTTACACGGAGGTCTTCCTGGGGTCATGCTGCCTCAGTGCGCCGCCTCCAGGGAAAGGCCTGGGACCAAGCTACCAGTGTGACCGGGAGGCAGGCGAGGGGCCCTGGTCGGGAGGGAGCAGGGGACGCGGTCCCAGGGCGTGGGAAGCCGGTCACCTTCGGTCACCTTCGCACCTTGTTTGGCTGGGAGTGGGGTAGGGAGGGTCACGTGACTCCGCCAGCGCGCCTTTGTCCCAGGCCAATGGGAAAGGCTCTTACACTCTAGCATTGGCAGTGTCCTGGACGCAGTGATTGGCTCAAGGAAGGTCACGAGGTTCCGGTTGTCCAATGGAGTGCCAGGGCCCCCCAGGGCTGGCTCCAGGGCGTGGTCGGGCCGGCGCTGGGCCTCCCGGGGCCGCCTGCCGCGTGGGGCCGGGAGGTGGAGCCGGGCCGGCCGCTGAGCTTGGATCTGAGGAGTCCACAGCGCTCTGGCCCCGTCTGAAGCGGGCCCGCCCCGCGGTCTTCCGGCCCTGGAGCCGAGCCCTCCCCGTCTGCTCCGTGGAGCGGACTCGAGGCACTGCCGGCCCGCCCACGGGAGTCCGAACGACCCGAGCGGACCCCAGCGCACCCCAGCCGGCCCGAGCAGTCCGGACCGCGACACCCCGGCTCTGCCGTCGCGAGCCCTGGGGGCGCTGCGGGCTGCGGCTTCCCCCGTAGAGCAAAAGCTCAGGCTCACGTCCGGCTCCTCACTTCCGGTTCCCCACTTCCCGCTCCCCACCTCTCCTTATTCTCCACAGCTCGGCTCTCTCATGACTGTCAGAACGAGCAGGTGGCAGCTGCAGTGTCACCACGCTGAGCCGGTTACACACGGAGTAGTATGCGGGCCGCACAACACAGGTAAGCCCCAGCACGACACGCGAGGTTGTGACCCGGGGACAAGCAGCGTGAACCCTGCTGCTAGGGGTGACAGCAGTCACTCGGGAGCAGCCCGCCACCACCCAAGCGAGCGTGCACAGGCTGCAGGATGCGGTGTGATCAGAGGGCACGGCTAACAGCAGGACCTGAAATAAGTGCGGCTGGGGTGCACACGGAAATGCCCCCACAAGACATGCCCTCGTCACCTAGGGGAGGTGAATCCAGTCAGCAGTGTTTGACCAACAGCCACGAAGGCCATCCTCACTGTGAGCACACACAGCAGTGCCAAGGACGCAGAGACAGCACACAGGTGACACACTGCATGACACAGGTGGACTCACGGATGGCACACACTGCCATGGCACACACATGGCCAGGCTGCTCACCGGTGCCCCAGACTGCCCACAGGAGGCCACTCTGGGTTCTGGACACAGGCTGCGTGTGCACCATTGCCCAGCTCTCTGTGGCCCCAGACACAGACCCAGGGCTAGAAAGAAAGCAGCTCTGAGCTGAACTTCCCTTTTGTTAAATTCCAGATACTCAGAAATGCAGCAGTTTTGGAAACCAGAGCAGTGGGTTCAGCTTGGCGTGTGTGCCCAGGAGATGGGGGTCTCTGTTGAGCTAACCACCCTTCGACCTTCCAGAGAACACAGAGAAGCTTTTAGTCAAAACAACCTTCCTGAGTGTCCATGTCTTCTCCAGCTATTCTGGTACCATGCGTGTTTTGCAGTAAGGCCTTTATCTCTTGGATAGAGAGCACTTACAGGGATGCTCCACACCTTCATCCGTCTCCCCAGGTTGCAGCCAGCTGACCAGGCCGCCCCAAAATCTCCCTCATCACAAGTGGTGCTCAATTGGGACGCCGTAGTTACCAAGGTGGTGGTGGGCGGCCAAGGTTCAGGAGGCTCGGGCATCTCCAGGGATTGAGATGGAGCTGGCATCAGGCAAGGGAGCACCCTCCCAGAGCTCAGGAGGAAGACTAGGCCAAGGTCCCTCTCCCAGGGCTATTAACTAGGTGGACAGGGAAGCTGGGCCTGGCTTCCTTCCTTGAGTGTGCCTGCTCTTCACCTGTGACTTGACTGTCCTACTGAAGGTCAGCCTCCGTGAAGCTGCTGTGCTTTACCAGATGGGGCCAGTGGAAGATGTCATCCTGGCTCTCAGATTGCCCACTCGGAATGGAGTGAGAAGGTAGAGAATGAGGACTCCATGCCAAGTCCCCTCCTCCCCCTTCCCCTCTCCCTCCTCTTCCCACTGCATGCCAGCATGTCAGCACCAGCGGAGACTCAAAAGCCAGTGAAAATCCCTCACAGGTGCTTCAAAGTTGTCTGATTGACATTTGCTGGAGTCCGGGGCTGCAGCCTGGGCCCCAGAAACCAGGACTCACTCGTCCCTGGCACAGCTGGTGGCCTGTGGCTCAGCACAGCCCGGGTCTCGGCCACACCGCACACCCGCTGCCCAGCTCCGCCCTGACAGGACTGCCCCCTACTCTGTACGTGGGCTCCCAACACTCCACTGCTGCTGCCCACGGGGGAGGGGGCGTCTCACTGCTGCCCACTGGGGGGAGAGGGCATCCCACTGCTGCCCACTGGGGGGAGGGGGCGACTCACTGCTGCCCACTGGGGGGGAGAGGGCGTCCCACTGCTGCTGCCCACGGGGGAGGGGGTGTCCCACTGCCCACGGGGGAGGGCTGGAGAGCTGGACTGTCCCACTGCTGCAGTTTCCCTCCCAGCATGTCACCTGCTCATAAAGCCTTCAAGGAGCATAGGAAATGGAGACGGGGTGGGGAATTAACATGCATTGAGGTCTTCAGAAGACTTTCAAGTCCACTTCCATTGGGGAGAACACAGCACATGCGTTGGGCAGCGCTCAGTTACCTCAAGGCCGGGACACCCAGCCCCTCAGCCTGGCTGCAGCCCTCATTCTGCATGCATGATCTTGTGCCGAGTGATGCCACCTCAGTTTTAATTACAGGTTCATAATGCACAAATGTATTTAGAAAGAAAAGGACACAGATCACCTTTGAGGATAATTGTGTGCTGTTACAGCTCATTTACCACAGGCCGGTGGTGTGATATGGGGCCTGCCCGGAGCTCTGCCAGTGGGCGCAGGATGGACGTGCCAACTACCAGCACTCAAGCGGTGATCAAGTACAGGCACGCACACCTCAGGATGACTCGGGTGAAGAATATCTCGGGACTCTTGACCTCGGTGGGAGGATACAGACTCCTTCGATGCATATGTTATTGCTGGGCCTGGCAGGAAGTTCCCTGCTCCCAGGCCTCTCTCTCTGCCTTGCACCCTCTCATTTAACCCTCAGCCTAGCCTCAAGAGTGAAGATGACCTAGTAAACGCACTGGCCTGAGGATACCAAGGCACTGACACAGGTAAGGAGCTGCCTAGGCCTCCAGCTCCAGAGCGCAGGACTGCCTGGCTCCCCTGCTGTGCATCTCCAGGGTTGCGGTGACCCCACTCAGGAGGATGTGGAGCGTGATGTGCAGAGAGGTCCGGCGTGGGGAGGGCCCTGGCCAGCTCACGGGGTCTGGACCTGCGGGAGCCAGACCAGGTACCTGCGGGAAGCCTTTCTGTGGTGAGCAACAGCAAACTCAAATCGAACCAGCCTAAGCCAGAAGAGCCACTGAGATATTCTGGAGACTTGCTTTGATCTAGGGGCTCAAGTGTCGTCACCAGCACACAGACCACCTTCTCTGCACTGGCTTCCTTCATACGGCAGCTCTTCCCGCAATGCCATGCTTGTCCCCAGATCATGGCTCAGAGCCGGCAAGAACAGTCTGCCACCTCTTCCTGGAGATCATGGAAACCAGCATTTCCTGGTTGGGCTCTGAGTCCCAGCTTGACTCATTCTCATCCTTGGCTAGTCGCACTGCTGGCCGGGAGCTCCCACCAGCCCAGCCAGTGTGGGAGATGCGACTCCCAGAGCCCAGTCAAAGTCACGTTGAGTGCTGGGCTTAAGGATCTGCTCAGGGATGGGAATAGAGACCCAGCTATGGAAGGCGTGCAGGCCGAAGGGCTCGTGGGCAGCTGCCACACTCCAGGCTCATCCCAAGCTTTGGCCAAACAGAAGGACTTGGCCTCAGAAAAAGCTACCCTCAGGGCCTGCTTAGCAATGCCCACGGCCCTGGGGAGAGGGGGAAGGGGAAGGAGCCCAGTTGGTGTCGAAGACCTGCAGCCTGGAGGGAGCCTCAAGTTTCCAACCAGGTCCAGAAGAAATGGGCATACCCCCTTCTCCCAGGCTAACACCTGCCTGGCCTGCGCGGAGGGGTGGGAGCAGAAGGTCACCGCACCCACTGGTACCTCCTGGCTCACCCCTGCGCCGACTGCTGTGGAAGAAGTTCCCAGCCTCCCGGTGAGAACAGGGCACTAGCTATTTTCATCCTACACGGACGGCCCTGCGGACCTCCAGCCTTCCCCACGCTCGGGGGCCAGCCTCGCACAGAGCCACGCCCCCGTGGCCTGGGCCCCAGGATGAGCGCTGGGAAAGGGCCAGGCCTGAGGGGGTGCTGGGTGCCACCCCTCTGGAGAAGCCTGGCTGGCAGGCACCCACAGTCAGGAGAGCTGCACACCCGCCCACAGCAGAGCGAGAGGAGTGTGTGCCACACACGGACGCGCTCAGCTTGTTAACCTAATAGCAGCAGAGGAGGCTCCAGAGCGGCCAATTATGGTAGCAGCCACAGGCCCGTTCCCTGGACAGACTCCATGAGGCCTACCCTCCTTCCCAATCACACCTCCTCTAGTGCACTGTCCCAGGGAAGAGGAATCCCACGCTGCAGGGCCGGGGGAGGCAGTAATCCCCCTTCCTCATCATGTCCTCTTGGCCCTCCGAGCCTCCCCTTCCCATTCCCCAGACCTTGATTGTGTCGATGCTGGCATGTGGGGTGTACACGCACCCTCCCCTCAGCGTTCTCAGGGCTGAGAACACCCCACAGGGCCAGAGCCATTTGACAGGTTAATTTACAGTGCTTGGAATTCGTTACAGAATAATTATCTCATCGATTTGCTGCTGGCTTGTTTATTGCTTTTGCTTTCAGATCAAAAGAGATAGAAACTAAAGCAACTTTATGTCGGTGCCTGGGAAATTTGAAATTTGCTGGCACTTTAAATATTTTTCATTTAAATTCTGCAAAATGAGCCTGACAATCCACAGCAAAATGCCCTTACAGTGGCACGCTCACCGCTGTGTGCACTGGCCTTGGGGGGTGTGGCCTCTCGGCAGGAAGCACAAGGCCCATCCAGGCGCACGATCCTTTGGCATTGCTTCTTGACTCTCCCAAGAGAGAAGTGACCAGCGCTCAGAGAGCTCAATTCCTTCCATCATTGCTGTAATGAATTAAGTGGACTGGGGATGAAAATGTAAATGTCGTTTTTAAAAACGGATGCTTACAATGACCTCACACCAGACCAGCATCTGCCTGACAGACACAAGAACCAGACGAACCTAGGTTTATACAAACAGCCAAGAAGTCAGAACCGAAGGGAGCCATGAGTGAGGATTACTGAAGTTGGACTTGCTCCTGGCATCTCCCTCCCCAGTCTGCCTGGGCTCTTCCCCGCTAGGCAGGCCCTGGCGTCTGCCCTTCAGAGCTGGTTCTGCGCTGTGGGGACAGGGCCGTGGCTGCACCCACTGCCCGCCCTGCCCTCACATGTTGGGGGTGACAGGCTCAGGTGCATCTCAGGTGGCAGCAGGAACCCAGAATGTTCCAGACTATACTCCAGAATGCTCCAACACATGCAACTTGCTTTGGGGACTTGAATCTCAGGGCCTTGGTGCACCATCCTCAGTGTCTCCTCTGGCCTCTGTGTGAATATTGTGTCAGGGCAAACTCACTCCGACTCTACAAGCCTATAGGAAAACAGAGTGAGTATTTAGCTAATGAGGAAATGTACTGTCGAATGGCAAAAAGATTAAGCTGGTCTGACACGAAGCACTGGAGCTCCAGGTATGGAGCTCCACGGCCGGTTCCCTCAAGATGCCGCTTCCAGGAAACAGAGCAGGTGCCCAGGGGGACGGCCAGGGAGAATCTGAGAGTCCTGGGGAGGGAGGGTCCACAGCCGCCCTCACCAGCCTGGAGGGGGGAAAGGAGCACAGGCCCACCGGACGGATCCTCGTGAGGAGGGGAGGGGCATGCAGCTCCCTGGGGAGGGGAGGTGACGGGGACACAGGCTGGCCACACCCCAAAGCAAGGTCTTGTGGAGAATCAGAATGTTCTCATCTACACCAGCGCGGTGGCAAGAAGCCTCTGCTAGTGACAGTCCGCGCAGCACCTCTGGGGGGCAGGGGGACGGGGGCACTGCCACTGGAGGAACGGACGTCTGGCTGGGACAGGGTAGCCATGGCAACCGCGGCCTCACCCCTCAGCTCCTGAGTAGTGCGGAGCCCCCAGGGGGGCATACAGAGATCTGCCCATTTCAACATGGCAGCCTGGCCCCCACTCAGCCCCTGCCCCCTTCCTGTCACAGAAGTCCTGCTCCCAGCAAGTCATGTGATAAACAAGACAAACGTGCCCAAGCAGAGTAAAGACCGGACTTAGATATAGCATTATGCCTACAGGCAGGAAATTAAAATTTCAGAAATAACGTGATAAAGGTTCTAATGGAAAAGATAATCAATGCACTATTTGGTGGGCAATTTCAGCAGAAGGAAACGACAAGAAAGAGCAAAATAGTAATGTGAGAAGTCAGAGTCACAGAGACAGAGAGGAAAAGTTCATTCAGAGGCATCCCAGATAACCTCAGCGGTTAGAGAAAGGAAGGCTGGGTGCTGAGAGCCTGGAGGAAAGTTCCCATGCTGAGACCCAAGCCAGAGGTGGAAAAATGCAAGACCACGTGTAGATGAGAGCAGTCAACTCGCTCTACCAAGTCTTGTTAAGTGCCACTTCACATGCCAAGCCCATCAGCGAGAAGTAAGTGCATGCTGACTAAGAAACCCATGCTTACTAAGTTAACATAAAACATGGGTCTGCGAAGAGCAACAGGAAGGGCACTATATCAGGAAAACGCAAGCTGTAGCTCAAGGGGAGTAAATGCATTGATTTTGGCAAAGTAGACAAGAGCAGGAAAAATGTTCAGGGGTAAAATGGGGCCATTACCTAATGATAAAAGGTTCCCTCCTCCAAGCAGACGTAGTGATCCTAAATATCTATGCATCCAACAACAAAACTCCACACCACATGAAGGGAGTGCTGATAAACCTGAGGAGGGAAATTGACAAATCCACACCGCACACTCAGTAATTGATAAAACAAAGAGACAGAAAATCGATGAGGATATTGATGACCTAGCAGCTTTATCTACCAGCTTGACCTAAGAGATATTCCACAGTGCCCTCCGCCACAGCAGCCAAATGCACATCACACTAAGCTACAGATCATATTCTGGGCCATAAAAACAAGAATAGAAACCTTACAAGTGTGTTCTTAAGCCATATCAGAACTAAAGTAAAAATCGATATCAGAAAGACATCTGGAAAATCCCCAAATATTTGGGAATTGAGCAACACGTTTCTAAATAACCTATGAGTCAAAAGGGCAGTCTTAAAAATTAAGTACCTTTGAGTATTCATCCTGCCCTCCCCTTTTTTTTTTTTTTGGTCAGTTGTGGGGCCTGAACTCTGGGCCTGGGCGCTGTCCCTCAGCTCTTCAGCTCAAGGCTAGCCCTCTACCACTTGAGTCATGGTGCTACTTCTGGCTTTTCTGCTTATGTGGTGCTGAGGAATCGAACCTAGAGCCTGATGCATGCGAGGCAAGCACTCTACCCCTGAGCCACCTTCCCAGCCCCACATCCTGCCCTTTCTTGGGGCCTCCTGGCTCCTCTGTCAGGGTTGACTCTGGTGGTAAAGGGGCCTCAAGCTCACCCTTGCCCACTACACAGAATATCTGAGGCCACCCAGGCCACACCTGAGCACGGCTGTGCTCACAACCCCAGCCACACCTGAGCACGGCTGTCCTTACAACCCCAGCCACTCCTGCTGAGCAAGGCTGTGCTCACAACCCCAGCCACTCCTGCTGAGCAAGGCTGTGCTCACAACCCCAGCCACTCCTGCTGAGCAAGGCTGTGCTCACAACCCCAGCCACTCCTGAGCAAGGCTGTGCTCACAACCCCAGCCACTCCTGCTGAGCAAGGCTGTGCTCACAACCCCAGCCACTCCTGAGCAAGTCTGTGCTCACAACCCCAGCCACTCCTGCTGAGCAAGGCTGTGCTCACAACCCCAGCCACTCCTGCTGAGCAAGGCTGTGCTCACAACCCCAGCCACTCCTGCTGAGCAAGGCTGTGCTCACAACCCCAGCCACTCCTGCTGAGCAAGGCTGTGCTCACAACCCCAGCCACTCCTGCTGAGCAAGGCTGTGCTCACAACCCCAGCCACTCCTGCTGAGCAAGGCTGTGCTCACAACCCCAGCCACTCCTGCTGAGCAAGGCTGTGCTCACAACCCCAGCCACTCCTGAGCAAGTCTGTGCTCACAACGCCAGCCACACCTGAGCACGGCTGTCCTTACAACCCCAGCCACTCCTGCTGAGCAAGGCAGTGCTCACAACCCCAGCACTCCTGAGCAAGGCTGTGCTCACAACCCCAAAAGCCAAGCAATGCGGCCTCATGCATCTAATCCTAGCTCTTCGAGAAGCTGAGACGAGGATTGTCATTTGAGGCCAGCCTGGATAAAAAGTTTGTGTGACCCATCTCAACCAATGAAAAGCTGGGTGTGGTGGTGTGCACCTGGCACTCCAGCCATAGGGGAAGTGTAAGTAGGAGCACGTGATCCAAGCTGATCTATGCAAAAAGTGAGACTCCGGTCAAAAATAACGAACGAGAAAGGGCTGGAAGTATGGCTCATGGTAGAGTGCCCATCTAGCAAGTGCAAGGAATGAAGTGCAAACGCCAGCACATCTTCCCTCAGGGGAAAATGGCGAGAAGGCTGGGGGAACAGTTCTTCATCTTTGAAGGAGGAATTGCCCATCTTGGGAGAGAGTTGTCACCTTTCTGGCAAGAACTAAGACGTCTGTCTCCACTCGGGAGGGAGCAGCCTCCAGCCCCGCCGCTCTCCATGTCTTTGGACGGCCTTCACAGTATTGCTTTTTTCTTTTTTGAGGTTGTGCCAACTTTTTAAGAATTGGATTTCAGATTAAAATCTGACTTTCTGGCTTGACTTGAAAATTTAAATGCGTGGCCGTGCTGAGCTGCAGGGAACGTGGAGCAGTGACTGGAATCTCCTGGGGTCCAGGGCAGGCAGAGCCCCTTCACTGCCTCCTGGCCCTCCGGCCGGGGGGCCACTGGCCACGTGTGCAGAGCAGCCTCTCCCGTCCACTCCCATGATCTGGGCAGGGGCCTGCAGACTTCACACAGCACAGAACTCCCCCAAACCTGGAGCACTCACATAGACTGTGATGCCTTTCCAGCATTATTGGTGATGGAACCCAGGCCAGCAGAGCTCCCGCGGGCTCGGCCGGGACCCAGGATGCCAGCAGAGCTCCCGCGGCCTCGGCCGGTGAGGTCAGATGTGTGGCCGGACCTGGAGGACAGCCCCCAGCCACTATCAGTGTAAGGACTGAGACATGGGCATGAGGAAGCCATGACCTGGGCAGTGCAAAGCCCCTTTGGCACCCTTCAGGCATGTGTGGGTGGCAGCAGGCCAGGACAAGGAGAAGCTCTGTTTCCTGGGAATCAGTTGATTCTCTTGGGAGAATCAAATGCAGCCGTGCTGCTTGGTGTGTTGAGTGCTCGGCATCTGTGTGGCTGGGTGGACCTGGCCACATGATGCTCTCCAGATGACATGGTGCTCGCCAGGACATGCAGGTGGGGCCCCACCTTCCTCCCTCTCTGCTTTCTTTTCCCCTGTGGCCAGCTCCCTCCCCTCATTGTACAGCCTCAACTCCACCGGGCACAAGAGCAACAGCCTCTTCCTTTGTAAGGAAAGCAAATCCCGCTACCAGCACCTGAACTCCAGGGTCTTGGGCTCCATCCCACCCACTCCTGGGCAGTGGCATGATGGCAGCGTGGGTCTCGAATACATATCCCCTCCCTCCCGAGCAAGCAAGGGACCCTAAAGCCCATCCGTGAGGGGCGCATCCGGCCACATTATTTCTACATTTGTGTTCGCTCAGCTGTGATTTATTGGGCACTTCCTGAATACTGTGGATTTGATGACCCCTGGAAAGGCCTCAGGGCCACAATGCAGGCTGACAGGATGGCCAGACCGTGGGCCTGGGAAGAGCGGAACAATCTGTTTCTCTGTCCTTCTGGCCTAACTGTGCAGAGCCTGGGAAAACCAGACAGTCCCCAGACAGCGACACAGAAGCAACAACCTGGACTGAGATAATGAACTCTCAGACCCTGGCGTGCAGCATCGTGACTAGCAGGGGGGAGGGCCATCAGAAGACAAGTTCTCCTGCCTTTCTTCATTTCCTATCTGTAGCTGCCCGAGGGACGGGATGCCGAAATGATACAGATCAAACGAAAGAGCTTGCAACAACGCCGAACAGGAAATAATGATTTCTTTCAAGCTTCCTGTCAGTCATTGTTACTTTTTTTTTCTCTCTGTGAGCATGAAGTTAACAGTAGAAAGATGCAGCCACTATGTGCTAAGAGCCAGGTCACAGAGAAAATGTGAGATAAGACACAGCCCTCCCGGAAGCTTGGCATCGGATCTGACAGACACAAAAGCATACCCCCGCAGACAAGGTGACGAGGAGCCAGCCCGGGGGCGCGGGAGATGGATGGCCGGCGGGGAGACAGTAGATGGCAGAGCTGTGAGGATGGCCGCAGAGCCGAGCCATGGCTGACGTGCACGTGAACGTCAAGGCCGAAGCCTCACAGATGTGTTCTGGTCCTGCAGACAGCAGGCCCTGGCTGCTCAGGAAGCAAAGCATCCTACATAGAGACATGGCCGGTGCCATTGGCGCCTACCACGGTAGCCTCTGTTCCCTGCCCCTTCTGCAGGGAACAAGGTAGACAGAAGCCAAGGACCAACTCTCGGATGTTTAGAATACTCGGGAGCCTGCATTCCCCAGCTCCTGGCTCCTGGGGATAAGGGAATGGCGACTTCCTGAATGTCAGATTTGATTCATCACCAGGAAACGGAGCCCTGGGAGAGCTTCCCTCCGCCGCGGCCAGTGCTGGTGCCCGGTGGAGCAGTACTGCGGCAGCACAGGAAGTCTGGGGGGCAGGCACTGCCCCCAATGCCAGCACTGCCGTGAAGGCACTGCCCGGGGCTGCCTGCCAGGACGCGTGTGCGGTAGGCATGTGTCTCCTGGTTGGAATCCCATTTTACAAAAGTTTGGCAGCTCTACTCTGCTTCACATAAACATTTTTGATGTTATACTTAGTATGATTAGCCAGCATCCATCACTTAGGTGAAGACGCCACCTCATCTTAGGAAACTGTTCATAAATAGCTTCCCCAACTTGATGGCCAGAGGAGGCCCGGCCGGGGTCTGGAGCCCAGCGGGGCGGCCGTGTGGGACCTGACAGGTGCGAACACTGAGGTGCAAGGCTCCTCCCACGGGCAGGTCCTGCCGCTGGGACACGCAGCTCCTGAGCGCGCCAGCAACAAGCTCACGGCCCTGAGCGTGCAGCACAGCTCCTGGAAACTCGGAGGATGACCCTGAGAACCCACCTCTTGAGCAGCAGGGAAGTGAGGAGTCCTAGCCGTATCTGCCCCCTGAGCATCAGCCGCGGGCACGCTCTGGCCTGCGGGACCTAGCTCCTGCGGGGCTCTGAGCCCACTCCTCTCTGCCACGGGCATTGGATTTGGAGACGTCTTCAGGGTTCAGACGCAGGCCTGCCCGCCGTCCCGGCTGTTCAGATGGACTCCTGCTTCACCACAGGGGGATGCCGGCAGCCCAGCTGAGCTTCCTGGTCTCAGTGCCTCATCACGAGGAGGACAGCCGAAGGGAGAGGACCGCTGTCCTCACCGCAAGGACCACAGGGAGGACTAAGTAAGCTGTCAAGAACCAAGCTGGGCGCTGGTGGCTCACACCTGTAATCCTAGCGACTCAGGAAGCTAAGACCTGAGGATCTCGGTTCAAGCCCTGGCAGGAAAGCCCGAGAAACTCTTATCTCCAATAAACCACCAGAAAACTGGAAGTGGCGCTGTGGCTCAAGTGGTAGAGCAACTAGTCTTGAGCTGAAGAGCTGAGGGACAGCGTTCAGGCCCAGAGTTCAAGGCCCACGACCGACCAAAAAAAAAAAAAAAGAACTAACAATAAGCACACAATGAATGCCATGAGGAACAATGAAGAAGAAGGAAGCATTAGTATCACATAAGCAATATTTAAATAACTTTTTTTTTTTTTTTTGTTACAGGACTTGCACTCAGGGCCTGGGCACTGTCCCTGAGTGTTTTTGGTCATAGCCGGTGCTCTACCACTTTGAGCACAGCACCACTTCCAGTATTCGAGTGGTTAATTGGAGATTAAAGTCTCATGGATTTTACTGCTCAGGCTAGCTTTGAACCTCGATCCTCAGATCTCAGCCTCCTGAGTAGCTAAGATTATAGGTGTGAGCCACTGGTGCCGGGCTAAGATAAATAACTGTCTTGAGATCAGTATTAGGTCCTTGTAGTGTTGAAGAATTCATCCAATGAACAAGACCATACAGGTGATTACTAACCCAGTACTTCCAAACTGAACTGTCAAGACCGAGGGTGATGGTGGTATTGGAGATGATGGTGATGGTGGTGAGGGTGCTACTGCTGGTGATGGGTTGGTGATGGTGAACATGTTCCCAGCACTACCGCATCATCTCAACATCAACACATTTCCAGCACCGCCATGTCCAGAGCCACATCAGGACTCCAACACAGCCTCAGCATGAACTTGACCCCAGCCCCACCTCCCCACCTCCCCACAGGTGCTCGGGGTCCTGACACCATGCAGGCCATTGGCTGTGAGGCAGGAATGAGAGCTGGAGGCCCTGGGTATTTTCCTTGTGCCTAAGCCAGATTTTCCAGCTAGAGAATTCACAGCCTGAGGCCCGTATCCCCATCTGACAGGTGTCAATCCCAGCAGACGTCCACCCTCTCCGCCTTGCCCCATCCCTGGGTCACGGGCCAGGACGGACACATGGGACACCACAGATGGCTTCCTGTGCGGGGGCACTGGAGACACCAGAGAGCTTGACTTCCTGTCCGTTCCTCTCACTGTGGGAGCTCTGTGGCCTGAAGACCGACGCCCCACTCCCAGCAGGAAGGAAATTCCGCCCTCTACACCCCTGTGTTTTCCCAGGCTCAGCACCTGCTGTCCCCGACCCTCACGCCCGCTCATGAACAGCACACCGGTGAGAGAAAACACAGAAGAGAGATTGCTTTTGTGTTTCAAAAAACAAAGAAATGGAGAACCTGGCAAAACTGCACGGGTTCTGGAATTAGAACAGCTTGCCTCCGAGTGAGGAAACGTAGCCTGACCTGTCCTTACAACAGCTCCGATGCGTTGCTGGGGCCCTGCACGTGCTCAGAGAAGCGTGAGGAGGCCCCGTGGCTTGTCTTGAAGCCATCTCTGCCTCCACAGAGCCGCGGCCAGGCCAGAGAGGTTTCTCAGCGTGTTTGCAGAAGGAATCTCTGCAGTCATTACCTGGTCTCTAAACCAACCAAGCAGATTTTTGTCTTTCTCCCAAAACAGAAAGCAGAATCGGTCCAAGAAAGAAAAGCAAGAGAACAGTGACAGGGACAAACAGTCCAAGAAACAAAACTCAATCCATGTTTTTACATTTTTAATTACCTATAACAAGAACGTTCCATCGGGAAGAGAAAATGAGTCATGCAAAGAAATAGAACCTGTGCCTAAGGAAGCTAAGGTAAAGGCAGACATAATGGCATGTCTGTAATCCCAGCTCCTGGGAAAGTGGAGGCAGGAGAATCTCAAGTTCAAGGCCAGCCCAGGCAGAAAAGTAAAGTGATATTGATCAAGATGCTTCCACTCATAAACGGATACGTTGAATTGAAACCCTTTTGTACAACTACTTAAAGCTGATGAAAAGCTTTTGAATTTAGAAATTTGTGAGACCCCCATCTCAGAAACAAAGCACTACAAAAGGGAGGCTGGGGCGCAGTTTCAGTGGTAGAGCACTTGCTTCACGTGTGGGAGATCTTGGGTTTAAAATAGATGAGGTTTCCAGACACGTTTAACTGGGGTACTATAAACATTACCTGGAAATGTGAGAGTCACGACTCACCATATATAAACATCACAGGTAACTGGGCAAATGATTATTCTACAGATCCAAGTTGAAATTGTGGGGTTGGAAAGCACTGAGATTAAAAATGCACTAGATAACAAAGTCAAAATAACAACTTTTAAACTGGCAGGGGAAAAAAATGCCTTAGACTTCAAAATCATTTCAGGGAGGCAGAGATCAGGAGGATAGCAGTTCCAAGCCGGCCTGGGGTGTGGAGAAGGGTGGATTTTGTAGAGACCCCATTTCACTCAATACCTGGGTGGGTACCATGTACCACTCATCACGATGTCAGAAATAGGAGGATTACAGCCCAGGCTGCCCAAGCAGAAATATAAGGAGATCCTAATTAAAAAAAAAACCTAAATAAACAAAAACAAAAAGGTAAGGGTATGCCTAACAAGCAAGTACCTGAGTCCAGAGTCCAAATCCCAGTCCTATAAGAGGAGGAGAGAAGAGAAATAATAAGGAAATTAGAAAATACTATATATGAACAAAAATGAAAATACAATATACCAAAACTTTTGTGACACAGCTAATGCTTTGCCAGCAGCATAATTTACAACGGTGAATGCTTATGTGAACAAGAAAAGTGATTTGAAATCTATAACATGTCATTACACCTTAAGAAACTAGAAAAATATTAGCACAATAAAACAAAAGTAAGCAGAGGGAAGGAAGAAAGATTCAGACATAATAGATGCCTCAAGAGACTATAAAGGCAGTAGAGGAGAAAAAAATCAATGAAACAAAGTTGGTTTTTAAAAAGATCAACAAAAATGACATTTAGCTAGACTAAGAAAAATGAACAAAGATTTGAGTTATGAAAATCAAGGCTAAAAGAAGGGCTGTCACCAATTTCCCCAAAATAACAGCAAAAGTATGATAACAAAAGTATGCTTACAAATTACTATATGCTAAGAAATTAAGTAACCTCGATAAAACGGTCAGATTCCAAGAACCAAATCTGTTGGAACTGACTCACGAGGTCGAGTGCATGGACAGACCTCTATAACAAACAGACTGAATTCATCATGGAAGACACCAGGCCCAGAGGTCTTTGCTAGCCAAATATATAGAGAATTACCACCGATCCTTCACAAACTCTTTCAGCAAACAAAAGGGGGGGGGGGGTGAATCGCAAGAATCAACAACTCAATACCCTTGGTGAATTATAGACTCCACGCTAACTAAATCCAGCAGTGATAAGACTTCACAAGGAGGGACTTCCGCGTGGTTTTCAATCCATGTGTTACACTGTATCGATAGAATAAAGCACAAAAAACAACAGCCACATAAGTGTGTCCCAAAGGATACAGAGAAAGCACTGGACAAGAGCCACCAGCCTCCTTCTGAAAATGCGAAGTCTGGGTAGAAAAGAACTTCCTGGGCTGACGGGAGAGGGCGTCCTGAGAAGGGCCTAAAGCAGCACACTTTGGAGAAGACGGTTTTGCCTCTAAAGCCAAGGCCGTGGCAGGGCGGGACCCTTGCCACACAACGCTTGACACGTTCTGAGGTTCCTCTCAGAACAAGGAGGCCCACAGGGATTAAAAGCCCTCCAGTGTGTTCCTGGTAATCCTGCACACAGAAATCCCCTAGGCAGTCCACCAGGAGACTTGTCTTGGTTGTCTTGGTGCCACATGCCCTCTCCCGGTCCCGTGGCCAGTTCCCCTCCAAGAGTCCCAAGTTCTGAAAGCAATTGCAGAGCCTCAGCCACGCGGCTCAGAGGCACCAACGCACATCTAACCACCTAAGAAGGGGGCAGGCCCCAGCTGAGCAGACACGGAGGCCCAGCACTCAGTGTGGCACTCCGGCTCTTCCTGCACTCTGCCCACGTGTGCCGCAGGACGCCCCTCTCATTCTTTTGCCAGGCAGTGGGTGCCACCTTCCCCCCACGCCTGCTCAGCCCAGGGCCCGGCCGGGCGCCGGCAGCTGGCTCCTCACAGCCCCGGGGGCCAGGCCCGGCCCCAGCCTCTCCTCCAGCTTCCTCGTCTCCAGCCGCTGTGTCTGCTCCCCGGTGCATCCTGAGGCGCCTGCCTCTGTCTCACTGGGAGATAAATGTCCTACTCATGGCCTGGTCCTCCACAGAGAGGCAGCTGCCACACAGGGACGCCCCATCCAGCACAAGGCCTCAGCAGCTGCCGGGACCAGCCCTGGACTTTACCTTCCTGGCCTGCTCAGGGCCCGTGAGCGGGTGGGCTATAAATCACCTGCCACAGGCTGGTTTGATCTGCAGGCTACTTTTGACACACAGGAAGAAAGGGGCTGCTCTGGATGCCTTGTAAAGCCATCCTCCCTGAGCCCTCCACCCCAAGCCGGCACCAGGAGGAGCCTCGGGGTAGCAGCCATGTTCCTCTGGGGTGCGGTGCGGGGGGGGGGGGGGGGGAGCCGGGCCTGGCTCACCACCTAATTGGCCCCACTGCCCTGCCACATCTCAGGACCTGTGGCTTTTCCACCTCCAGAAAAGCAACAACAACAACAACATCCTGTCTCGTTTGTTAAACTGTTATAGGCTCTGACCTGACCAAAGGAGTTTATGATCAATACCAGTAAATTAGAATCTCTCCCTCCCTCTTCCTCTATCAATCTTCCTCTGTTTCTCACCCTCAAATGGCCTTCAAACAGGGAAAACATCGCTTTAATAACAAACTAAGAATCACATCCCGAGTCTAGGGCCTGCCAGTAGCCAGGCTCCAGAAGGGCAGCCCCCACCCAGCCCTGCCCCGAGGTTGGCGGATAGCAGGCCGGGTGCTGGGGGCGGGAGGAGGGAAGAGATTGGCATTGTAATCCTCCCTCCCAAAGCAGCTTGTTTGTATTTCTGAACCGCTTCCCCTGCTGTCAGTGGAGAATAAAGTTTAAAACTCTACCTCATTGGGGTCAGAGCTATGGCTCAGTTGGTAGAGCGCTAGCCAATGAGCAGAAGTTTCAGATACTGAGTTCAAGTCCTGGCCTCGAACTAAAAAGAAAGAGAAACAAACCCCCATGTTCACGCAGCCGGTGGTGAATGTGGCCTCCTGGCCACGGTGAATCACACAGGATGTGTGTGGTCCACGGGCTCAGGGCCCAGCCCGTGTGGGCACTGAGATGACCGCCCTGCAGTGGGAGGGGGCAGGGAGAGGGGCAGGGCTTCTCTTCCTGATTAGGAAAACCAGGACCTCCTGGGGAGAAGAATGTCTGCCTAGCCCGGGCCCCCTTCCCCCCCGGTCCCCCCCCCCAGTCTTTACAGGCTCACGGGAGCCACCTGAGGGAAGAGAAGCCCCAGAAGCTGGCCTGGGCGGGTGAGGCCGCTGGTGGTGAGGCTCAGGCATCACTGAATGTGCGGGCGCGGGTGGAGACGCGGTGGGAACCCCAGCAGGCCCACGGATGTCTGCAAAGCTCTGCCCAGCTGTCCTCAGCGCCAACGCGAGATTATTACAAAACAGCAAAGAAGGGCACTCAGCGGGAGCCTGGCTCCCGGCGTGAGAGTGAATCCAAATGATGGCGTCAGCAGTGCTTTTTGGATGAAATTTTCAGTTCTTGTGCTTTTTGGATGAAATTTTCAGTTCTTTATTAATACCATTTCCATTTACACTTCGGTTCTAGCATCCGTAAGGGAGAGCAGGAGAGCAGACAGACAATTCTGGCCACAGTAACAGACCGTCCAGCTGAGGCTCAGCAGGCCAGCCAGCCCTGGACCCCCAACAGAAAGACACCTGAGCACCGTGACCTCATCCCCACCCCGGGCAGCGGCCTCACCTGATTATGACATTACAGAGCCTGAGCACCCCCGAGAAGGTAAGCTGTAGCAAGGGGTCACACAGTCCCCATGACAACCATCCTGAGATGCTGCTGTGCAGGGGTGCCGGCCGGGTGCCCGTGGGAGACCACAGCACACCGTTGGAAGCACACTGGGTCTCTTGGAGGGCCGTCACCCCCAGGGGTGAAGGAAGACTCCAGACTCCAGTGTAGAGGAGGAATACTGGTCCATAGTGGTCAGTTAGAGCCCCTGCACTCCTGGGGCTGCTGGCTGCTGTCCGTGCCGCCTAGTGCACCAGTGACCTCTGATCTCTCTCACTAGCAGGGATTTTTTTTTTGGTCAGTTGTGGGGCTTGAACTCAGGGCCTGAGCACTGTCCTCAGCTCTTCAGCTCAAGGCTAGCACTCTACCACTTGAGTCACAACTCCACTTCTGGCTTTCTGGTGGTTAATTGGAGATGAATCTCACGAGTTTTCCTGCCTAGGCTGGCTTTGAACCGCGATCCTCAGATCTCAGCTTCCTGAGTAGCCGGGATGACAGGCGTGAGCCACGGGAGCTGGCTTACCTTGCTTTTTTTTTAAGCCATGTTTTGGACATTGCTTACAGTTTCCAAGTCCCTCCTTGCTCCTGTTTTTACCCACCTGGGAGGAGCAGGTGGGAGAACAATTATTAAGGGAAAGCTGCATGATCAAGCAGTAAGGTTTTCACTTTTGGAATGTCAGAGTCTTGAGGCGAACAAGCAGGATGTCCTAGGTTCCTCTGGCACCTGGCTTCTGAAAACAACAGCATTCTCTGCGAGAGCAAGCGAGCAGGTCACCCAGCTCACCTGAGCTTGGCTCTCACCAACACCCTGACGGTGGCCCACACGGTGGATATGAGACCGGCTGCAGCCAGAGGGCTCTGGGGGGAAGAGGAGCATGCCGTTACCCGCTTTCTGCAGGGCTGGGCAGCTCATCGATACCTCCGAAACCTGTCACCTGTGCTCCGTGGCGCAGAAAGCAGAGGCAGGGGTCCGCCCTCGGCCGACCCAGTGCAAATCCTCTCGCAGGCCAGGACCCCGAGAAAGCCTTGCTGTGTCTGCTGCCTCCCCTCTGCTACCCGAGTCTGGAGAGTCAGGTGGTGTTGGTATTGCCCTGGGAAGCTTCTGGAAACTCGGGAACAAAATATATTGCGTGGGCTGTAAATCCACACGACCTTACACAAAGGTCGCAGCTGACAAGACTTAAGTCAACTATGTCCACACACAAAGGGCCTGTGCTGTCCAGCTTCTGCGGGGAAGCCCGTGCCTTTTGTCCTGGGTGGAAATGCCCCCCTCCTTCCCAGGCCTGGGACAACCCAGGGAGCCTCACAGTGGGCTGAGGGCGCTGCATGCTCCCCAAAGCCAAGAGCCACCTGGTGGTTTCTGATCCATCAGCCATCCCAGAATTCCCTTCTGATCCACAACCCCAGTCTGGGCCTTTGCTAACTCTTCACCCCAAAAGGCTCCAGCAGAGTCCAGCAGCGGCCTTTGTGACCCCTCATCCCAGTGGAGTCTTTTCTGACCCTGAGGACATATGCTAATTAGGGGGGTGGCTCCTGGGGAGGTATGCTAATTAGAAGGGTGGCTTCCTGGGGCATATGCTAATCAGGAGAGTGGTTGGCTCATCTGCAGCCCAGTTCCTTCCCTCCAGTGAGGTGGGCCAGGACTGGGCAACTCAGCAGAAAAAAGGGAGATGTGTGTGTGCTGGGGGCGGCTGCACACAGCGCACGCGGTGCAGATCCCCACACCCAGGCATCTCTCTCCTGGGAGCAGAGCACCCGGCAGGGCAGGCACAGCAGGAGGTCCAGTCAGGCAGCTGCGGGAGGGGCTGTCCCCAGCTCTGCTGTGGGCCTCGGGGGAGGTGGACACAGGGATCTTTTTGCTCAGGGAGGAGGAGGAAATGCCCCGAGGGGGGGCAGCCCTGGCCTCCCTGCCAGGCAGGGTCCCGCACACTTCCTGTCCACCACCAGGGGAGCCCAGCGCTACCTCTGCGCAGCCCAGGCCTGGCCCTGGTCCGGCACACCCGCGGCCCAGCACACGGCGGGACACCTGCCCTCCCGCCCTGTGCGGTCACCAGCAGCTTCCAGGAGCGGGACAGGGTGAGCATCGCAGCTGCATGCATGTGTGCATTCACAGGGACACACACGAGTGCACACATGTCCTAAATCCACACACGCGGCATATGCCCAGAGCTGTGCACACGCATACGACACCACACACAGCACAGTTCTGCAGTCACGGACAGTGTGCGCTCCTCGGACTTCACGCCGGGGCAGGACCGCTCTGCCCCACCCCCGCCCCCAGTTCCTGGGGGCGGCTGAGGAGACTCCACCTGCCCCCAGGCTTCCCTCTGGGGGGGGAAGAAGGGCTGGGAGGCACCCGAACCCCCACCCCTGTTCCCCCGGCCAGGGCGGAGACAGGGACCAGGGGTCAGTGGGCAGGAGGACCTGCAGCTGCGCTGTCTGGGCGGGGCGGGCGGCGTGAAAGGCTCTCACAGAGCCACACAAGGAGGACTTGTTGGGGGACGGCCTCCACGCTTGGGGTTCCCTCCCACGGAGCAGACACAGTGGCCTGCACGGGGTCAGGCAGCGGCCTTGTGGGCCGCTGGGGTCACGGCTGGGTGGGGCGGGGGTCACAGCCAGTCTATTTCTAGACGGGGCTCTGAAGAATGCCTCTCTTTCAGCGCGCGGCATGCACCCCTGCAGCTGTGACCCCACTACACGCCCAGGTCACGTTCTCAGGGGGGGTGGGGTCCGGCTGTGAGGGGCACGGCTGAGACTTCATTGCTGGCCACCGGCTCCTCTGAGGCTCCCCGGGGCAGCACCAAAGACCAGAGCTCTCCAGCTGGTCCTGAGCCCTTCCCCCCCAGCCTCCTGAGAGCTGGGACTACAGTGTGAACCACCAAGCTCAGCCCACTCATTCCTTAGGTAAACCTGTGAACCATTGATCCGTGTTGCCTTGACTGAGTTTAGAGGTGTTTTGAACATGCTGGGTCGGGCTCATTGTCTGGTAGAAGGACGGCAGGTTTCTGCCCAACGTGGCTGGTCTTAGCTTTCTCTTCAGCGTGTCTTCTGCAGAGCGGAATATTTTAACTTTGATGAATTTCTCATTTTTGCCTCTGTGGATTGTGTTTTCCCCAACGCCTACCCCAAGGTCACAACGTTTTTCTCTCCTTTATTTCTCCAAAAGCTTGTGATTTCACAGTTCTGTCCTTGGAAACACAGGCTGAGGCCATTTTGCGTCTGTTCGAGGTGTTCGTGGAGAGGGTGGTGTTTGGCTGCCTTCCACCACCCAGGCAGCCACCCATCTTACATTAGAAGAGGTCGTACAGAAATTGCCTCCATTCCGTCCACGCCGTTTGTGCTGTGGATGGGAAAGCTCACAGGCTCGTGTGTGACATGGTCCCAGCTAGTAGGCCCCAGATGGAACTGATGGTCACCAGGAGTCCCTGAGAAAGTCACACCTGGTCACTGGTCCTCTCTCTGTCTTCTTGCTCCCTTGCCAACCAGAATAAAGCACAGCCTGGTCAGAACAGGACTGTAGTGTGTGGAATGACACACTGAGAAAGGGGTATGCTCTAGTTCCATGGATCAGGGACAATTGCAATGGAGAACAGACCGATGCGCCAATCAGAATGGAACACGGAACACGGAGGATGGAGTGTGATGGATCTGGGCAGTGGGAGCATGGCCAGTCTCACTGGGCTCCTAGAAAGGCCCTGCACAAGGGGAGCCTATGGAGCTTGGTTCACCCTGCTGCCACAGTCCTCAGGACATCTGGTCCCTGGACCACAGATAATGGGTCAGAGACAGGGATACCTGGAGGAGACCAGCCCACGCCTGCTTACAGGGCCTTACCTGAGAGAGGACTGTGGTGGGAAGAGGGGAAGAAGCCCTGGGCTGTGCTGGGTCTCTCTGTCTGTCTGTCTGAGGCAGAGCCTACAGGCCTCTGGCAGTCCCCAGCAGCAAAGCCAGCCTCTGTCCTCTGCGGACCCTCTGCTGGAGTTCAGCGCCAGCTGAGCCTCACAGACTCCAGTGAATTACACACACACGTCCCCGGGACCTGACAGTGTACTTGAGGCGAATTAATTTTTAATGGTCAGATGACACTTATTGTAAAAGATGATGCCCTCGCTGGCCCTCCAATCCTCGTCCTTGAGACCAAGAGGGGACATGGCTTTCATTGCAAGGACGTGTGCTTCCTGGAGACGTCACGGCTCTGGGCTTCGCGTTATCTTCTGGGACGCGTTTACAGCACCGTGTGCTGCTCCCTGGCTGTGCGCGGCCGCGGGCCAGGCTCTGGGGAGAAAGGGGCATCCATGGGGAGCGTCCTCCGTCCCGGGCTTCTCCAAGGCTGACCTGCAGCTCAGGGCCTGAGCTGTGTGGAGGACCGTCCAGCCAGTGGTCAGGGGCCTGGCCTGACGGGGGTCCACATCCTGGTGCTGCCTCCAAGAGCAGTGTGGCTGGGAAGCCATCCACTGCTGGGCTGGAGGACCCCGATTGCCACTGCGGGCCTGGGGGACCCCGACTGCCACTGCTGGGTGGAGGTGACCCCGCCGTGTCCACCGCTGGGTGGAGGTGACCCTGCCGCGTCCACCGCTGGGTGGAGGTGATCCCGCTGTGTCCACCGTGGGGCGGGCGGCCCCGGCTGCACACTGGAGAGCTGGTGGTGTCAGGACTGCACTCAGCAGCCCCTGGGCATCATCGCAGTCCTGGCTCCACAGGTCACAAGGCCAGGCCCTAGCCAACCAGCACACTGCTCTCGGAGGGCGGGGCCGCGGCAGGCCAACGGGAGGCATGGGTGGGACTCCAGCCGGCCCTGCTGGCGCCCAGGGTGGACGAACACAGGGTCCTCCCCGCTGACTTCCGCGCCCTCCCGCACCCCCTGGTCAGGCGCCTGCCGCTGTCCGTCCCCCGTGCCCATGCTCGCGCTGCAGGGAAGGCATCCAGAGGACGGGGCGGGAGCGCTGGACGAGGCACCGCGTGCGGGGGGGGGCGTCTCACGCTCCCTCTGTTGGACCTGGGACAGCTGGCCACTGAAGATGCCTTTCCCAGAAGCTCTGCCAGCCAGTGATGGAAACGAGTGCAGCTCACCCCGTGGAAGCAGCCAGGCCCCGTGAGCCGCCATTCGCCTATGGTTTGCCTGCGCCCCTCAGTGCTCCTTCCTCACCGGAGGCTGAGGAGGTCGTGGTCGGCACACACGGCGGGTCCCCGGGGCAGGGCCACCCTCCTGCCTGCTGGCCCGGGGCTCCTGGGCTGTGCCCGCCAGCAGGTCCAGCACACCCAGCCCTGGGCTGTGCCCACCAGCAAGCCCAGCACACCCGGCCCTGGGCTGTGCCCGCCAGCAAGTCCAGCACACCCAGCCCCGGGCTGTGCCCACCAGCAAGCCCAGCACACCCGGCCCCGGGCTGTGCCCGCCAGCAAGCCCAGCACACCCGGCCCCGGGCTGTGCCCGCCAGCAGGTCCAGCACACCCGGCCCCGGGCTGTGCCTACCAGCAAGTCCAGCACACCCGGCCCTGGGCTGTGCCCACCAGCAAGTCCAGCACACCCGGCCCTGGGCTGTGCCCGCCAGCAGGTCCAGCACACCCGGCCCTGGACTGTGCCCGCCAGCAGGTCCAGCACCACCGGCCTGTGGGGTCTGTGGCTGTTGTCGGCCCTGCTCTGTGCTGGTGAGGCCACTGGCATGCCCCGTGGGCGCCGAGAGGAGGCACAAAGAGGAACTCACTCATCAGGGCCACCAGGGCCCTGGGAGCTCAGCATGCCCAGAGCCCAACTGTGTCCAGATACCTTCCATCCGGTCGGGGGCTGGACCGAGGCTCCTGAGCTCCAGGGTCCCCAAGGCAGCTGAGTAGAGGTGAGCTCTGGCCCTCTGCCCGGCTCTGGGCAGAGGGGGCTTGTTGGGAGCAGGGCCTCTCCTGACCCCTGAGCCTGCGTGTCAGCAGGGGATCCCCACGGACGGTGCCTGGCGCTGCCCACAGAGCCGGGGGCAGGCAGCAGCCAGGGGGACCCTGCAGAGATCCTGACAGGACTCCCAGGCTGGGCAGCAGTGGGGAGGCCGAGGAGCTCAGACTGGACCTCCAGAACTTCCTGTAAGGCAGCACGGAGGTGTGGATTGGGCTCAATTCGCTGGAGGAAAGGAGATATCTCCTTGGTTTCAGTGCCGTGGATGTTAGGTGCAGCGGGACGCAGCAGACGTGTGTCTGCAGGGAGCTGGGAAGGACGGGACAAGGTCTGCCAGCGGACGCCAGGCCATTCCTCCCTGGAGGGAAATGGCAGGGAAGTGCGCCGATACTGGGGCAGACTCGAGGCTCAGCCAGGATGAGTGTGAGCAGCCTGAGGTGAGGTGGTTAGCGTTTGTTTAACTGAGTATAATCCAATCTAATGCTGTGCTTCAGTGGTGTGCACCAGGGTGACGTCCTAATCCACAAGCCTTCTGTTCTCCAGTAAACCCACCGATGCAGAAGTCCCTGCTGCCGGTGAGGGCGTGGCATGTGTCCTGCAGCAATGAGGAGAGGGGGCATCTGCTGCAGCCTCCTGACCTCCTGGACTGCTGAGTACTGGGGCCACAGCTCAGACCCGGCAGAGACCGGGCCCTCCCTGGGCTCAGCACCTGTCATTGGGGGATCCGCTGCAGCCTCCTGACCCCCTGGACCGCTGAGTCAGACCCGGCAGAGACTGGGCCCCCCTGGGCTCAGCACCTGTCATCGGGGAATCCGCTGCAGCCTCCTGACCCCCTGGACCACTGAGTCAGACCCAGCAGAGACTGGGCCCCCCTGGGCTCAGCACCTGTCATCGGGGGATCCGCTGCAGCCTCCTGACCCCCTGGACCGCTGAGTCAGACCCGGCAGAGACTGGGCCCCCCTGGGCTCAGCACCTGTCATCGGGGGATCCGCTGCAGCCTCCTGACCCCCTGGACCACTGAGTCAGACCCGGCAGAGACTGGGCCCCCCTGGGCTCAGCACCTGTCATCGGGGGATCCGCTGCAGCCTCCTGACCCCCTGGACCACTGAGTCAGACCCGGCAGAGACTGGGCCCCCCTGGGCTCAGCACCTGTCATCTCAGGTGGGAAATGAGTGAAGCACAGAGGGCTGGGACAGGAGGCCAGTGTGGAGGCCAGCAGGCCCTCAGTCCAGCCCTGGGCCTGCGACTGGCCAGGTCCTCTGCTTTCTCTTGAGGGAAGCTGTGTTCTGCTCAAAGCTAAGCCCACAGGGGGCCTGGGTCTCTCCTCCCTGCTGCTGAGCTGCAGGACCATTGGGGGATTTCCCTGCTCTGCCATGAAACCACTCCTGGCAGCCATGAGGACTTCAGGTGGTTTTGTTTTCAAAAAAACAGAAGGAGATCTCATTATGGTTGGGCCCAGCCTGGCTTCTAGTTTAGAGAGAGGCAGGTGGGTGGCCACACAGATGCAAATGAATAGATAAATAAGTGTGGGGCATATGCTCCTGAGGGAAAGCCAGGGAGGAGGGGGAGCAGAACGTGATGGCTGGGCGGAGCTGGGAGGAGGGATCGGGCCAGAGAGGCAGGATGCAGGGCGGGGCTCAGCTGACAGCACTGCTGCAGCAGCCTGGAAGCACAGAAGGGACGAGGTCCCCAGCTGGGGCGGGTGGGAAAGGATCTGTGCTCAGGGTCCTTCCCGGTCGCTGATTTGGACCCAATGTTCTCTTCTTTGTCCTCCTTCCTCTAATTCAGAGTCTAGGCTTCACTGGAGCAAACACAAGGCTCCTTGGCTCCTGAGGTCCGGCGTCCCTGGCTCCCAAGGCCACATCTCTGAGATGACTGTCAGGGCGGGGCATGGGCCGCCTGTGGGATGTGGATGGATCCCCGCCTGGTTGTGCTGAGAACCACGGCCCTCAGTGCCTCTGCCCACCTTACTCTTTCCACGGCTATGGAAAGAGTCTGAACGAACCATCCTAGGAAAACCACGCAGAGGGGCTGGCCAAAGCCCACACAGGAGCTGGATGTCTCTCTCGGGGCCAGGAGGACCAAAGTCTCAATATGGCCTGGAGAGACACTGACAGGTAGATGATGAAATTCTCCGTGAAGACAAAGTGTGAGAATAGTGTGAGAATAGGAGCCTGGAGGAGGAAGGGGTGGAAGAATGGGAGGAAGAGGAGGAGGAGAACATGGTGGTCTCCAGGTCTGACACACCGCAGATAAATAGCACATGCATGGGATGGAACTGGCTCAGGCAGAGCAAACACATCCACAGAACAGAATGGAATTGCCAGGAGCAGCCATTTGCAAATGGGATGTCACAAACCATGAGGGCACAACTTCAAATCTGTAGGATGGGTGAGCGCACCATGTTGACACACGGGTCAGTTCTTGCAGAAGACATAAAGCGAAGTCTCAGCCTCACACCAATCCCCCAAAGTACTTTCACAAAGTACAAGATAAAACCTGTGGATTCAAATGTCCAAAAATTTAACCTGGACATACGAAATGCTTTAATAAAAGACAAAAATGCAGAATGGTGAAATAAAGAACACACCAGCTCAGCCAGGATGGGGGCACACCTGAGCCAGGCCCGGGACACACCTGAGCCAGGCCCGGGACACACCTGAGCCAGGCCCGGGACACACCTGAGCCAGGACGGGGGCACACCTGAGCCAGGACGGGGGCACACCTGAGCCAGGACAGGGGCACACCTGAGCCAGGCCCGGGGGCACACCTGAGCCAGGCCCAGGACACACCTGAGCCAGGACGGGGGCACACCTGAGCCAGGATGGGGGCACACCTGAGCCAGGCCCGGGGGCACACCTGAGCCAGGACGGGGGCACACCTGAGCCAGGCCCGGGCACACCTGAGCCAGGCCCGGGACACACCTGAGCCAGGCCCGGGACACACCTGAGCCAGGCCCGGGACACACCTGAGCCAGGCCCGGGGGCACACCTGAGCCAGGCCCAGGACACACCTGAGCCAGGACGGGGGCACACCTGAGCCAGGATGGGGGCACACCTGAGCCAGGCCCGGGACACACCTGAGCCAGGACGGGGGCACACCTGAGCCAGGCCCGGGCACACCTGAGCCAGGCCCGGGACACACCTGAGCCAGGATGGGGGCACTCCTGAGCCAGGCCCGGGACACACCTGAGCCAGGACGGGGGCACACCTGAGCCAGGATGGGGGCACACCTGAGCCAAGCCCGGGACACACCTGAGCCAGGCCCGGGACACACCTGAGCCAGGCCCAGGACACACCTGAGCCAGGACAGGGGGCACACCTGAGCCAGGCCCGGGGGCACACCTGAGCCAGGCCCAGGACACACCTGAGCCAGGCCCGGGACACACCTGAGCCAGGCCCGGGGGCACACGTGAGCCAGGCCCGGGACACACTTGAGCCAGGACAGGGCACACCATTCCTGCCGAGGGGCACATTTCTTAGACTTGGTGGCCATTTGTAACCCTCCCCTTTGAATTCTTGTTGAGGACATCTGTGGTGAAGGTGGCGATGATGGTGGTGGGAGTGATGGGGATGAGGGCTCCCGTCATGAGGGGCGGATGGTAAGGGTTGTGCTGCTAATGGTGTTGGTGACAATGGCGACGATGATGGTGGTGGTGGTGATGGGGATGAGGGCTCCCGTCATGAGGGGCGGATGGTAAGGGTTGTGCTGCTAATGGTGTTGGTGACAATGGCGACGATGGTGGTGGTGGTGGTGATGGTCATGAGGTGATCCCGAAGATGGTTGGTGGACCGAGGGTAAGGCTGTGGGGACAGGGATCCTCTTCTCAGCCTTGGGTGCCTCCAGGCAGGGAGACAGAAGGTAGGTGGAAGGGTAGATTCCCGGTGACTTCAGGTGGAGCAGCAGCAGAGTGGAGGTCAGCATCAACAGTACCAGTAACTTCCCACCATGCACCCAGTACAAGGATGTCACACCACTCCCACAAGGCAGCCGGAAAACTGACGCCGTCTCTGCTTCAGGAAGGTGAACTGCATGCGGGCTGCATGGCTCAGGCCTGTGCCCCAGCAAGCCCGTGTCCTTCCCCTCCCTGCCCCAAAACACTGACATGCAGACGGCACGGTGCGCCCATCCCCATGCACCCAACCCAGACTCAGGCCCTGACCCCGGACAGCAGCTGTGGTGCTGGGAGCAAGGCCTCACAGACAGTGTTGTACACACCTCCCCCTTGCCTCCCTTAAATCACGGAAGGAAAACAGCACCCGCATCCATCCTGGGCAACAAATTGCAGCACACACTCTGCGGGTGAAATAAGGGATGGTCACATCTGAGACTGCAGGGACTCGGGCCCTGAGTGATGGGCCGAGCTGGGAGCTTTATCAGGAGTGCTGCCACTGCCCAAGTCATTACTCCACGACTGGTGTCCCCATGACCACAGGCCCCGATCCATCACTCAGGTGGAAACAGCCCAGGACTCCCAATCTCTTGCACTGCATGTCTGACGGATGGTACACAGGAGGCAGCAGGCAGCGTCTCTGGAACCTGACAGCCCGGGGCCTGCAAAGGTAAAGGACAGACAGGAGGGCTCCTGCCCTCTGCCCATGCCGCGACCAGATCACACCAGCCAGACCATGACCCACCTTGTACTCCAGGAAGGGCCCATGACTGGATACCTACAAATCTCACTCACACACATACGCATTCATTTATACTCTACATGATTCTTCCACGTGGGTACCTACATAGCATCCTCATTATTTTTAATGGCCGCAGTGTCCCATTGAATTGGTGCCCTATAATTTACGTAAGTAATTTCCATCCGCAGATATTTATCTCTGCCTTTTATTACAAACAGCACCACGATGAATATCCTTGTTTAGATGTGTTCCAATGTCCTTGGGCACATTACCGCACTGTTTTAACGCCTGTTTGGTATGCTACAAGGATGAGATCTAATAATTCACAAATGCATCCCCAACTTTCCACACTCTGAGTGTCTCCACAATTTTTTTTATTGTGAAAATACTGTACAGAGGGGTTACAATTACATGGGCAAGATAATGAGCATATCTCTTATCAAGCATTGTAGCCTCCTTTGTTTCCCCCTCCCATCCCATCCTCCCCGCCCCCCACCAAAGTTGTAAAGTTCATTTTTGACATAAGGACTTGTAGGTCTCATTGTTGCAATGGGTCCACCTGTATCCCTAGTTAAACGATTTCACAATTTCTTTACAAAGGATGCTGTTATGATAGAAATCCTTGTACTGTTACTTTTTGAGGATAAATGTTAAAGACATGTTAATTTTTTTTTTTCAGTACTGGGGATTCAACTAAGTCACTTGAGCCACTTGATCCCAGGCTGAGTCTTTTAGTTTGTTTCGTCCCACAACCCTGGACCTGTGTCACCAGGCAGGATTTTTCTGAGACTAAGAAACCCAGGCCTGCACATAATCTAAGAAGGTAGGAACGCTGCCAGCCTGCACAGACAAAGAGGTGCACCAACTGCATGTAAGCTAGGGACAGAACTGTCAATTCTGCACTTCGGTTCTGGGACACTGCCAGCCAGCCGTGGCATTTTCCCCCTGCAGTGGTGCTTTGGGCCGCAGGCATTCCCTTTCTCCCCTTGTGCTGACCGGCCATCACGATGCATTCCCGAAGTGGCTAGTAAACTCTTCTGCTTGTTTAATATTCATGAAACTTCCATATGGCCTGCTCTTCCAATTTGCTTTATTCTTTTGGGGTTGTTTTTTGGTGTTACTAGAGCTTGAACTCAGTGCACTCTACCATTTGAACCACAATCCCAGTTGAGAATCCATTTCTTGCCTTGTTTAACATCCAGGAGCACACACACCTTGCAGACTTCAGTTTCCAAATTCGGGTGACCTTCTCTCTTGAGTCTCTTACTCCCTTGGTAAAAACGGTGATGGCCTTGGGCCCTTGGATAAGCCAGGACTATCTCCCCAGCTTAAAACCCTCAACTGAGCCAGCTGAAAGACCCCTGTACCACACAAGGTTACACTCAAGGTAGATGTGTGCAGAGACCCACCACAGAGTCTAACAAGGAGAGGCAGTGAGGCCCAAGAGGAGATGGAAGGCAGTCCGTGGTCCTTGTCAGTGAACATACAGAGATGGCCATCAGGGAATGTCTAATCCCAAACACATCACAATGTCTCTACTGAGACTAAACAGTTCCCACTCCATTCCAGCTGGAGCAAGAAAGGACATCCGGTCAGTTTGGAGAGGAATGAAATGTGACTGGTGATGCCTTGACACGGCATCTGTACAGCTGGCAAAGGGAGAAGAAAGAACACAGCTCTGGGCTGACCTAGCTGGTTTATCCATGAAGACTCATCTACCAGGGTGCAGCAGAAGAGCCACCCATCACATCGAGTCAAATCCTGGCCCTGGCGGTAAGAACACACAAGTCCAATTCCAAAAGGCTACAGCATGACATTCTTAATCCCCAGTGAACCAAGAGGCCCTCCTGGGTTCCCACCAGCCTGGGGAAACACTTGCTGTGGGCTGGTCTCTCAGCTGGTAAACTGTTCCACAAAATGGAGTTATTTTTTAATACAGCTTGTTCAGATCCATAGACTCTTTTGTGTGGCAATATAGTAATTACATGTTTACATGTTGCTAGTTGGCAATTTCTCATCTTTGTTCTTCTGATAGTAAAAGAATACTCTGCTTATGGAGAGAACAATGCAGGAACCAAAACCACAGCTCAACACCCACCTTGTGCTAAGGGGTCCCCATGTCTTCTGCCACTGAATGAAATGGCCAATGATGGACATGAAGCCACAATGACCAAGGGAAGACCGAGTTAAACCTTGATGAGAAACCTGTCCAATGAAGACAGGTTAAACCAGAAGTGCAATGTTTGATAGGAGCTGATTATTGCTCAATTTTCTAAAACCTGCTAACATCTGTCTTCATAGTGAAACTGAAGTCTCAGATGCCCCCAGGTCCAAACTCCAGGAGTTCCGTACATCAGGGCCAGCCACTTACCCTGTATGCCAATAAAGAGGCAAGGTGAGGGGCAGTGTCCTGGGAAGACAAAAAGACAGCACTTCAATCCTGGGCTGTCGGCAGGGGTACAGCCATCTGTCTTAGGGGGCAGTGAGTGAGAAGGTGTGTATAATTAAGACTGTTGTGTTTGGGGTGGTAGAGTGTTTCAGTAATGTGTGTAATGGCTGGGGGTGGGGAGGGGGAGCTCTAGCCCTTCCTGGATGCTAGGGCGGCATCCAGGTAACTAGAGCAGCTAAGGCATTTTTATGGCTCTAGACAAAGACATAAATACAGAAGGTACTGGTGGCTCATACCTGTAACCTGCTACTCAGGAGGCTGAGATCTGAGGATTGCAGTTCCAGACTTTTATTTAATCACCATGAAATTGAAGTGGGGCTGTGGCTCAATGGTAGAGTACCAGCCTTGGGGAAGAGAGCTCAGGAACAGCCCCGAGGCCCTGAGTTCAAGCCCCACAACCCACGACAACAAAAAGCAAACACAAAGATGGAAAGTCTGGAGGCCTGGTTCTAACCTTGCTCCTGGTGATTCACGGGCCCAGCAACGGCAGCTTTAAGACACAAGAGCCCCGGAAGCTGGTTATTTATCAGGTTTATTTACTTCGGGTCCCGAGGTGGCAAGTCCAGGAGCCTTCCTGCTGCTTCCTGCCTCGGCGGGGCATCACAGCAGGTCCGAGGGCCACCGGGCCACGCCGGGTTCCCTCCGTCCACGGCCCGACCACACGCACACGCACGCGCACCGCCCGGGGACCCCGAGAATGCGGCGACGCAGCTGCGCGGGCGACCGCGGCCCGGTCCGCAGGCCTTACCTCCAGACGCCGTCCACAAACGCCCCTGGGCCTCAGCTCTGACACCTCGCCGAGGCCGGGCTGGACGCTCGCGTGCGCACCCGGGGCCGGGGCGGGAAGCCACATCAGCGTCCGCACCCCGGAAAGCGGCATGCGCGCCCCGGGCCGGGCAGGCAGGAAGCCGCGACCACACCCCGGAAAGCGGCATGCGGGCCCAGGGCCGGGCAGGCGGGAAGCCGCGTGCGCACCCAGGGCCGGGCAAGCGGGCCGACCCGCTCGACGCTCGCCCAAGGCGGGAAGCCGCGTGCGCACCCCGGGCCGGCCGAGGCAGGAAGCCGCGTGCGCACCCCGGGCCGGACAGGCGGGAAGCCGCGTGCGCACCCCGCCGCCCTGGGCCTCTGACCCGGAGTCACTGGAGCAAGCGCGGCCCGCGGAGCCGCCGGGCCGGAAACCGGGCCCCGGCCGCCCTCCGAGGGCCACCGCCCGCCAGTGCGCGCGGCTCAAGGCCCCGGACGGCAGCCTCGGAGCTGGGTCCGCGGCGCGGCCTCCCGCGGCCGCCCCCGCCCCCGCCCCGCCCGCGCCCGCGCCCGCCCCGCGCCCCCGCCCCGCCCCGCGCCCCCGCCCCGCGTCCCCGACGCCCCGCGCCCCCGCCCCGCGTCCCCGACGCCCCCGCCCCGCGCCTCGCGCCCGCGCGCGCCGCACTTTCGCCACGTTCTCGGCGGCCCCGAAGCCCGCAGCCCTGCCGGCCAGGCCGCGCGCCCGCCCTCCCGCCCGCCCAGCCGGGACGCGCGCGGACGCGGGGCGGGGGCCTGCGGCCTCTCCCACCGGCCCGAACGGCCCCGACGCGCGGCGAATCTGCCGCCGCGGCCGCCGGAAGTGAGGCCGCCCTGGCGGAAGTCGCGCCGCCCCCATTTTGTGGCCCGCCATGGCGGCCGTGTCGAGGCTGCGGCCGGGACGCGGCGTCTGGGACTGAGGGGCCGGGCCCGGGAGGCTTCGGGACGTCGCGCGGCGCAGCGGAGGACCTGCCCGGACGCCGGGGCCGCCGCCATGTACGGCGCGGGCGCGGGCCGCGCCAAGCCCGAGAGAAAAGGCGGCGCGAAGGAGGAGGCCGGGCCCGGCGGCGCCGGCGGGGCGGGCGGCCGGGTGGAGCTGCTGGTCTTCGGCTATGCCTGCAAGCTGTTCCGGGACGACGAGCGGGCCCTGGCCCAGGAGCAGGGACAGCACCTCATCCCCTGGATGGGGGACCCCAAGATCCTCATCGACAGGTCGGTGCCTCCCCCCCCCGCCGACCCTCCCCTCCCTCGCCCGCTCGCTCCGCCTGACGCTGACTCGCTGCCGGGGACCGAAGGGGCCCGGGGGCCCGGGGGCCTCCCGCCCCGGCGGGAGGGGGGACGGTGAGGCCCGCCCCGCGGCCCCGGCCGGAGCTGGCGCCGCGCCCGCCGCCGAGGAAGCCGCCGGGGCCGCGGACCCGCGCCGCGCGCCCCGCCCGCGGGCGGCCGGGAGCCGGGAGCGCGCGCGGCCTCCGGAACGCCGCTTTCGGACCCCGCGAGCCGGCCGCGCCCCGGGCCGGCCCCGCCGCCGGGCCGCCGGGCCGGCGCAGAAGCCGGACAGCGCGGCCGAGGCCCTCCGCGCGGACCCGGGGCCGCCGAGGGGCCGGGCCGGGGCGCGGGCGCGGCGGGCCGGCCCGGGCGCGGACTCGGGGGGCGCCGCAGGGTGTAGGGTGGCTCCCCGCCCTCCTCCCCGGGTCTGGGAATCTCTTTCGGCCTCCGAGCCGGACTGCAAAGCTAACTGCACCGACCTCCTGCCACTAAGCTCCAAGGTGAAGGAAGCCCACCGTTGGAGAGGCCCAAGACTGCGTCTGCAAAGCCTTGGAACGCGACTGTAGGGGGACCTCTGAGCTGGGCCAGGATGGACTCACGCTGACCGGGAGGCCTTTTGCCATCCCTCACAGTCCCCTGTGGAGTTAGCGCTAGGAAGCAAGGACTTTGTGAGGGGCTGCTGCAGATGGGGTGCGCTCTCTGCCCAGACCTGCCGGGCCTTGAACCGCTGTCTAGCCAGTGACGTTGTGGCCTGAGTTACCTGCTTTCCTGACATGTATCTAAATTAAAGTTTGGGGAGCACCGACGTCTAGCTCTCCGCGCTGTCTGTATCATTCTGTACGTGGCTTGAGTTAGGCCTCCCAGAGCTGGTGGGGAGCAAACACTACACATGTACCGCCTGTACGGTTTTTAAATATAATCTACATTTGTAAGTTAAGGAGGTTTACATCAAAGCAAAACTAACTTTAAAAATTAATGAGTGCAATGCCTTAAGTTCCCTGGAACTTTTGGACTTTTTTTCCCCTATCAATTTGGTCTCTGTTGCAAAATTCGGCTTTAGTATGTGAGGCAGACTTTTGTCTGAGGTTGCATCGTTATTGCAACCTCAAATGTGAGTGTTTTGTCTAAAGTCTACTAACTCACTCATTTATTATCAGATAGCTGTACTTTGACAGCACCATCACTGAATCTTTGTGTTACAAGCATGACAGCAAGTGCTTTCCTAATTCTTCGAATAGTAACTATTGGTCCACGTGAGATATGTCTTCATTTATGCCATTTCCTGGGACAGGAAGTTTAGAAGGAAATGCTGTTCTGCCTCCTCTACTGGTTTTGCCCTGTTTCCTAGTGAACCTCCTTAAACTGCATGTATATGTCACTGTTCCTATGTATGTGTGTCTCTCTACCACATAACCCAGCACTTATTTCCTCAGCCAAGTGGCTAGGGGGCCAGCCTAGCCAAGATTTTATCTCCAATGGACGCAAGTTTCTTTGATGAAGATCTCTCCTGAGAGTTCGGGACTAGCAGAAAGAAGCGAGGAAATTTCGACCGTTTGGTTCTTACGGATAGGTATTTATGTATTCGGTTTGTGTGAATGTAAGCTATGATAGTTAACTTTTCAGAAAAAAAAATTATTATTTTTTTTTTGCAAGTGGCATTGAATGGTTGACCAAATCATACACGGTAAGAACTGCTAGTGAGGTGGATGTCATTTATGTTTTAAAGGAATATCTTCCTTTAATTAAATTTTATTGTGCTGTAGAAAGGAGTATAGACTTTGTTAAGTTAATTTGAGTTTAAAAGTAGGTGAGATATGACTAGCCATGTTAACTATAAATCTGAAAAGCCTTACGTTTGCTTTAATACTTGTATTTTATTATTTTAATTGGTAAGTATGTATGTAGAGTGTCACACACAATCAGCCCAGACAGTGACTTCTGTCTGCTGACCTGCACGTTCACATTACAGATATGATGGGCGTGGTCACCTGCATGACCTCTCTGCGTATGATGCTGAGTATGCCACCTGGAACCGAGACTACCAACTCTCTGAAGAGGAGGCGCGAGTAGAGGCGCTGTGTGATGAAGAGAGGTATTTAGCCTTGCATACGGACTTGCTTGAGGAGGAGGCCAGGCAAGGTACTGCTCAAGAAAGACTTACTTCTGCCACAACTTTTAAATTTTTAAGTATTTAAAAATTTGCTCCCATTCATTTTACTCACTCTTTCTGATATTATCTTGACAGTACCCAGTGGATTGGAAAAACGAGTCTTTGCGTTCTGAGAGGACCTCAGGATAGTTTATATGTAGAGCCACAAAGAATTTTCCCAGCTTTTGAGGGCAGACTGGGATTTGAAAAAAAAAAAAACAAAACAAAAAACAATCTCTTTAACTGTTCTTCTTTAACAGTATTGTATGAATTAAATTGATGTTCTTGTCTTTGCCTTAACGATCAATCTTTAATGCAGTTCTTAATCCCAAAGTTTTCTCAGCAGGAAGAAATTTTCCTTAAGAGACATGTATTCTATTTGTGGTAAATGTGTACTGGCAGAAATACATTTTGATAGCTAAAAAGTATGCGTTTTCAGAAACATTTTCACCTTGAAAAGAATTTGAAAAAAGTGTCATATACTTTTGTTGTTAGCTACAACTTTAGAAATGGTAAACTTCTAGTTTTATTGATAAAGTTCTCATTTTTATTCAAAGAGGAAGAATACAAGCGATTGAGTGAGGCGCTAGCCGAGGATGGGAATTACAGTGCTGTGGGGTTTACTTATGGCAGTGACTACTATGACCCATCTGAGCCGACCGAGGAGGAAGAGCCTTCCAAACAGAGAGGTGCGCTGGCTGTTGACATCATCGTGATTATAGTAGGCTACCTTCCTTTGGTGAAATAAAGCGAGAAACTAAAAAGTAAATTGTTCATGGAGATGAAAAATGGATTCAGATTTTTCTATACTGGATTCAAGTAGGGTTGTTTCTTTTTTTTTAATTATTCCTCTTTCTTAGTGATTTTGTGTTTGTGCTTTCCTGCGCTAACTCTGAAAGCTTTAATTTTTTAAAGAGTGCTGCCTAAAGTTGAAGCTCATTTACTACAAAGAGAACCCCATTGTCTTAGCCTCGCTGCTTTGATCACTTGTCAGTAGCAGTGATAGGAGTCTGGGTCACTTAAGAGGGGTCACTTATGTGCACATGTTCCATTTGCCAAAGAGAACTTGAACTTGGAGAAGTCATTCACATCCTGTGGACTTAAGACTGGGGAACCCTGTGACCCTTAGTCCTGCCAGTTGTACAAGGGTCCTTCCTGCCCGTGGCCAGACCCTTCCCCCTCAAGAGTTGTGTGGCATCAGAGCAGCATGTTGGGCAAGCAAAAGAGTCCTAGGCAGTCTGCTTTTGAGCCTGTAGACTTTCCTAGTAGACTTTCAAAGTTCATTAAGGAACATAAAACTTTCTGCATGGACTTTTTTTTTTTTTAATTGTTATGCTGTTTCTTGCTCAGGGCTTGAATTCAGGTTCTGAGCATTGTCCTGAGCTTTTTTGCTCAAGGCTAGCACTGACACCTGAACCATAGCTCCACGTCTGGATTTTTAGTTGTTCTTGATAAGAATTTCATGGACTTCCCTGCCTGGGCTGTTTTAAACCTGTGAAAGAGTCTCATGGACTTTCCTGCCTGGACTGGCTTTGAACTGTGATCCTCAGAGCTCAGCCCCCTGAGTAGCTAGGATTATAGGCGTGAGACACCTGTGCCTGGCATTCCAGAATAAAATTACCCTGTCCTAGTAGTCTGGGTTAGGTGAGCAACCCTTAACCACAAGTGCAGTTTCATAGATAGTTTTATTGGTGAATAAATGTGCTGCTTCATGCTGTCTGCTGCAGGTCTGCCTTGGCAGCAGGGTTGAGTGTCCCAGAGCTGACCGTATCTCCGTCTAGCATTTCAATTTGTCCGCTCTGTTCTAGATGTTGGATTGCTGCCTAGGTATAATTATCAGCGAAGTGATGATGAATAGTTACAGTTCTGATTTTCAAGACTATTAGTATAACTGTTTCTGTTCAAGTATACTTCCTCTTCACAAAGTTCTCTTTAGCAAATTTGGTTACTTTCTTTATAAAAATCATGCTCTCGACACTTTCCCTGTATCTTTTTCTTGTGTATGTGTAAGTGTATGTATGATTGTGGAATTGGGACTTCAGCTCAGGGACTGGGTGAACTCAGGCCTACGTGCTGCCCCTTAGCTTTTTTCAGTCACTTGAACTTTTTGCTGGTTAATTAGCGATAAGAGTCTCACAAACTTTTCTGCCTGGGCTGGCTTCAAATTACATACAATCCTCAGCTCTCCACCTTCTGAGTGGGTAGAATTATAGGCATGAGCCACTGGTGCCTGGCCCATGCTAAGTTTTTACAAAAATTGGGCTTTTTGTGTGTAACTATTTTAACTTGCACTAATGGTTTTCTGACCCAGCATCATATCTGTGTATTCCTTGATTCTCAGGCTCACAGTATTCTTGGCATTTCTTAATTAAATCCGTTATTCTAGTCAGCAAGGCCTTGGTGGGCCTGGTTTTGCCCATCAGTACCTGACTTCCCTCTCCCTTTTGGCAGCACACTGTTTTCAGTTGGTCTTGTCTTTTATATTCTATAACTTTCTATCATCGTATATACTGTTTTGTTCAACAAGAAAGGGCTGTTTGAATTTAGTTTGCGTTAAGTGTATATCGCAATGGCAGGTTTTTATTCTGTGCTACTAAGCCTGTTTTTCTGTAAGAATAGATAGAAGCTGGGTGCCAGGTGGCTCACACCTGTAAACCTAGCTACTCAGGAGTCTGAGATACGAGGATCACAGGATCACTATTGTGAATCGTGGGGCAGTGAACACGAATGTGCGGGTGTCTTTATCATATCCCGGCTCATGATGCTCAGGGTCGATGCCCAGGAGTGGTGTGGCTGGTTGTAGGGAAGGTCTGTGTTTCGTGTTCTGAGGACCTCCATGCTGCTGTCCAGTGTGGTTGTGCTAGTTTACATCCCACCAGCAGTGCAGTGGGGTTCCTTCTTCCTCACACCCCCACCAGCATCTGTTACGAATTCACAATGTTGGCCAGTCGAGCTGCGGTGAGATGGAATCTCAGAACTGTTTTGATTTGCATTTCCTTTATGGCCAGGCAGGATGAGCATTTCCTCGTGTGTTTGCCATTCTTACCTCCTCTTCTGAGAAGTCTTCCCTCAACCATTTAGTGATTGATTTATTAGGTTTGGGAGAGGTTAATTTCTTGAACTCCCTGTATATATTGGCTAGTAGGCTAAGGGACATTTTCCTATACTATACTGGCATTGTAAGCAACTTGTGTAGCACACAGACAAATGTTGTTCAGTGGCTGTAATGAATGAACAGAAATGGAAAAATACATCTGATTGTTTATGAAAAAAGAAAGAAAAAAAGCAGTGATAATGTTGCTTATGCGATCTCTTGACATTTTTTTAAATGCCCACGTGTTTTACAATTTGATTATTAAAATTGATTATACCACCAGGATCACATCTGTGATCCTCTATCTTTAGGAAATGAGATCTGATGATTGTAGTTTTAAGCCAGCCCATGCAGGGAAAGCCATGAGATTTTTATCCCCAATTATCACCAAAAAGCCATATAGCTCAAGTAGTAGAGCGCTAGCCTTGAGCATAAAAGTTCAGGGACAGTGCCCAGACCTACCCTGAGTTCAGGCCCGGGACTGGCCCATGCTCACACACACAGGCCCGTGCACATGCACGCGTGTGTGCCTACATACACACATAGACACACAGTGATAACCTGCTGGAAGGAGGTCTTGAAAAGCCAGTTCGTTAAATGCAGAAGTAAAAGCAACAGAGGGAAAAGCAGAACATCCATGTCCTGGCTAAGTGTCGAGCATCCTGCTCTGGTGGCCATGTCAGTGTCGAGCATCCTGCTCTGATGGTGATCTCCGTGGGGGCGGGCTTTCTCACTTGCACCTTGTTGGCATATATGTACCGGAGAGCTACACTGCATTGAGGGAGACACAGAAACTGCAGAGGTGCCAGGATCACAGATACATGCCCAGACTCTACAGCTGGGAACAGCAGGGCTGGAGCTCAGACTTCTGCCATGCTGCCCTTGTCTCTGGGAGGGTGAAATGAGGATTAGACACAGGGAGGTAGAGCAGGAAGTTGTGTTGGTGAACATTGCTCAGACATTTTATTTGTTTGCTTTAACAGAAAAGTCTGAGGCTGAAAATTTGGAAGAAAACGAAGAACCTTTCATTGCCCCTTTAGGATTGACTGTCCCGTCTGACGTGGAACTGGTATGTGTGTTTCTTCTCCATTCTCTGCCGGCGTTACTCTGTCTTCACCTTGGGTGCTGCACGTGCAGGAGGACTGTGCTCACCCAGCTGCTGTCCAGGCACGCCACGCCGCAGAGATAGCTGGGGGAAGCTTCACATTTACATGCTTTCCTCCACAAGGATGATGGAGTAAGCCGGGCGCCGTGGCTCACGCCCGTCATCCCGGCTACTCAGGAGGTTCAAAGCCAGCCGGGGCAGGAAAGCCCAATAAACTACTCAGAAAAAGCTGTAAGTGGCGCTGTGACTCGAGGGTAGAGCACTAGCCTTGAGCACAAAGAGGCTCAGGGACAGCGCCCAGGCCCTGAGTGCAAGCCCCAGAACCAACCGGGAAAAAGAAAAGAAGTAATAGCAAACTAACACATTGGGCCTGTTTGGGGGTGGTCTGGAGGGCACGTGACTTTCCCAGCATGGACCACCATGACAGAATCAGGTGCATGTATTGTCATCCACATGCAGACGTGAAAATGGCCATGCTCGAGGCAGCTTTGCTCATGACCATGTGCCTTGTTTCTCTCTGGCATGATTTTTGGGGGGGAGATGCTGTATCTTTGCCTAACATTTTTTGGGCAGTTTTTCTGTCATGATTTGTCCCTGTACATGTCTAGTCCACTCTTCTGCCTGTGAGAAAAGCCAATGTGGGACTTCTTGGTTAGGCTGCTTTGCAGCTGGTTACCGTCGGGACTGAGTCTCCAGTTCAGCCCTGATTTCTTGAGTTTCATCTTGTTGAATTGCAGTCGGTGTTAAAGCCAGTGCTGAGCTTTTTCTTTGTTTTTCGGAGTATTTATTGTGGGAATTCTGTATTCTAGTTTGTGTGCCAGGCTGCTCTTGGTGTATTTTGTATTTTCAAGGGGTGTTCACATGTGGGCGTTGCAGGGGTACACATGGATATGGATGTCAAGTGCTTGTGCTCAGCAGCAAAGGGTTTTTTCTTTGAGTTTGTTGTACCTGGGTTGCAAGTGCTGTCAGTAGAAAGATTTCAAGAGCGTGTTGATAGCCATCGTGCCAGTCACTGGGTGGACAGCTCTTCACAGACCCAGGGTCTGGCCCTCCCTCTGCTGCCCGCTGCCACCCTGGGCTCAGCCTTTTCTCCTTCCCTGCAGTATGTGGTGAAAGATACCAAAAACAGCCCTTTGAGTCCTTTCTCCCTTACTCATTTGCACATTCTCACCCCCGGGATTGAACTCAGTGCCTTGGACTTGAAAGGCAAGTACTGTACCACTTGAGCTAAACCTCCAGCTCCCTTTACTGTGGCCGTTTTCAAGTTAGGGTCTCATTTACGTTTGCTGGCCTGTGCCATAGCCCTCCGGCATCCCTGGGGGTGGCAGACTCATACCCTTAAACCAGCTTCTTTCTCTGTTTGTTTCCTTTTTTAAAACAAATATACTTAACTCTTTGGGTTTTTGTAATTACTACCTATGTTCGATTCTTTAGTTCCAACTTTTGGTCATTTTCTGTGGTTAAAGCTTCAAATATTATCTGGAGCCAGGCGCCAGTGGCTCACGCCTGCAATCCTAGGTACTCAGGAGGCTGATCTCAGTTCAAAGCCAGCCTGGGCAGGAACATCCATGAGACTCTTATCTCCAGTTAACCACCAGAAAACTGGAAGTGGCGCTGTGGCTCAAGTGGTAGAGTGCTAGCCTTGAGCTGAAGAGCTGAGGGACAGTGCCCAGGCCCAGAGTTCAAGACCCACAACCAACAAAAAAATATTATCTGGAGATTTGCTACAATGAGCCTTATATCGATATCTGTTCCGTGTATTATCATACTTGGTCTTCTTGTGTGTTCTGACCCATTGAAATAAAGCCTTAAATATTTTATCTGCTTCATTATATTTCATGCCAAAGCTTCACAGAGTTTAATTTCTATGCAAATATAAATGGAAAGGTACAATAGAATTTTGTTGGTATAATCCCTATTACAGTATTTAATGGTTATCCTCAGCCAAAGTAAAAATTAATAAACAATATGTCTGAGGTAAAATACCTGTCACTCAGTGGAGAGCACAGGCCTAGGTGTCCATTCCTTCCACCGGCAGTTTTGGAGGTATCCTTGAGTAAAGAGGCAAATGCGGAAGCCTACTTGAGAATCCGGCGAGTCTGGCTGGCCTCTTCCATTTCCTTCCTGGCAGTGTCAGAAATGCATCATATAAATCACGTCCTGTTGTCTGAGTCAAGTCACCAATGTTGAGTATTTTTGAGGGGACATAAGAATGGCTGAACTGGCCACACGGGCTGGTACCTCCGCAATGGAGAGGGCCCGCTCCTGTGGTTAGTTAGGCAGACACTGTAAGGAGCCCTTGGTTTAATCTGGCTTTGGGTTGGGGCCCTCCTTGTACCACCACGACAGACCCCACACAGCTTCTCCAGCAGTCTATTGAGCCTCTAGGTTCAGGCATTGTCAGGTGATCAGATGCCTCTTATTATTGATTCATAGTCTCCATGAGCATATGTTTCTCTTCCATGGGAAGTAGAGACCTATTCTTCCTCTAAGCATGTCATGTGTCTGACATGTACGTGCAGTTGGCTACCCATTTCCCAGGGTCTCAGAGCCCTTCTGTGGCCAGTCCTGAGTTCCCCACACAAAGCCAACTCCCCTGTTCCACCTGGGTGGGTGTGCCATGCTGGAGCCATCTGGTACTTGCAAGCAGTTACTACTGCTCACTCAAGTGGCAGAGGTGAGCAGTATCTGCCAGGTGCCCGTGGTAACCTGGACCCCTATTTGTCTAGTGCTGTTTCACTTGCCTCCCAGAGCACAAGCCCCTAGGGCACCAACCAAGGATATGGCCCTTAGACTACGGAAGAAAGGAGAGAACTGAGGCTCCACGGGAGCTGCTGTTAGTTCACATTTCAGACTGTTCAAATAAAGTAAAGGCTTAGTAAGCTCTCACTAAGCACACGCCCTCTCTCCCAGGCATTGTACGGTTACTCTGTGCTCTTCTTTCAGTTGATATTTAGCAATTGTGACAGATGGGTTCCATAATTACCTGCCTTCCAGAGGGGAGCACACTGAGCTCTGAGCTGCCGCCGGGCCGGTAGGGTCAGGTCCGCGTCCTAGCCAGTGGCTGACTGGAGCGCTGAGACCCTCTGGTTCAGTGTTGCTGAGCGTTACCCAAGTTTGCTTGCACCGTGGCTTTCAGGCTGTTGCCCTGTATGGACAGAAGAGAAAAGAAGCTAATATGCCCTGCCCTCTTGCAGAGGTGTCCTTTCTTGTGGTGTCTGATGGGGGAGCCTTTGGCTACTTTGGTCTTGCAAAAGCCTTTCTAGGAGCTGTGTCATTTTACTGTGTATGCCATTCCCCTTGAGGCTGCAGAGTTGTAAGCATAATACTTGGAAGACCTTTCCTGTTCTGAAGAAGTGGGGAAAAATTTCCTAGTATTCCTGCTAATGTTTCTATAGTTTCGCGTGCACACTTGAGTTGTGACAGAATCTGGTGCTTGTTGGGCCTATGGAAAAAGGCAATTAGTTCATCTCTCCCCTTTGGAGGACCAGAGGCCCGGAGCCTGCCCTGGGGCTTCTTCCTCATTTCCCATCTTCCCCTCTCCTTCCTTGTTCACCCCGCTAGATGTGAGTCCAGAGCTTCCCAGAGCTCTCCTTTTGTCTAGTGCTCTTCCTTGAGCTTGAAGCCATGGTGATGGAGTTTGAAGGTGTGAGGAGGTAGTGGTACTTGGCTTAATAGACTTCCCTTAGCTCACAGGGCTTCTGCGTGGGATTAGACTAGAAAGACGTTTACCAGACAGTCTTTATAATAACTTGGGCATGCTTACCTGTGGACTGACTTGGTTTGGTTTGGTTTGGGTGCTGGGTCGTGTGTGTGTGTGTGTGTGTGTGTGGTGTGTGTGTGTGTGTGTGTGTGCATTCTGCCACTGAGCTACAGTCTTGTGTGTGTGTGCATTCTGCCACTGAGCTGCGGTCTAGTGTGTGCATGAGTGTGCTGTAACTGAGCTGCGATCTCCTGTGTGTGTGTGCGTGCACTCTGGAACTGAGCTGCGGTCTAGTGTGTGCATGAGTGTGTTCTGTAACTGAGCTGCGATCTCCTGTGTGTGTGTGTGTGTGTGTGTGTGTGCATTCTGCCACTGAGCTGCGGTCTAGTGTGTGCATGAGTGTGTTCTGTAACTGAGCTGCGATCTCCTGTGTGTGTGTGTGCGTGCGCTCTGGAACTGAGCTGCGGTCTAGTGTGTGCATGTGTGTGTGTGTGTACATTCTGCCACTGAGCTGCGGTCTAGTGTGTGCATGAGTGTGTTCTGTAACTGAGCTGCTATCTCCTGTGTGTGTGTGTGTGTGTGCATTCTGCCACTGAGCTGCGGTCTTGTGTGTGCATGAGTGTGTCCTGTAACTGAGCTGCGATCTCCTGTGTGTGTGTGCGTGCATTCTGCCACTGAGCTGCGGTCTTGTGTGTGTGTGTGCATTCTGTCACTGAGCTGCAGTCTAGTGTGTGTGTGTACGTGCATTCTGTCACTGAGCTGCACCCCACACTTCCTAACCCAGGGTCTCGTGTGTGTGTGTGTGTGTGTGTGTGTTTATGCGCGCGTGAATGTATATGCGTGCGTGCGCTCTGTAACTGAGCTGCGGTCTAGTGTGTGCATGAGTGTGTTCTGTAACTGAGCTGCGATCTCCTGTGTGTGTGTGTGTGTGCATTCTGCCACTGAGCTGCGGTCTTGTGTGTGCGTGCATTCTGCCATTGAGCTGCACCCCACACTTTCTAACCCAGGGTCTCGTGTGTGTGTGTGTGTGTGTGTGTGTGTGTGTGCATTCTGCCACTGAGCTCCGGTCTTGTGTGTGTGTGTGTGCATTCTGCCACTGAGCTGCGGTATTGTGTGTGCGTGAGTGTGTTCTGTAACTGAGCTGCGATCTCCTGTGTGTGTGTGTGTGTGCATTCTGCCACTGAGCTGCAGTCTTGTGTGTGTGTGAGTGTGTTCTGTAACTGAGCTGCGATCTCCTGTGTGTGTGTGTGTGTGTGCATTCTGCCACTGAGCTGCGGTCTTGTGTGTGCGTGAGTGTGTTCTGTAACTGAGCTGCGGTCTCCTGTGTGTGTGTGTGCATTCTGCCACTGAGCTGCGATCTCCTGTGTGTGTGTGTGTGTGTGTGTGTGTGTGTGCGCGCGTTATGCCACTGAGCTGCGGTCTTGTGTGTGCATGCATTCTGCCACTGAGCTGCACCCCCATACTTCCAAACTGCGTCTTAAAATGTCATTGTATAATAGGGATATTCATGTCATTAAATGAAGAGAAATTGTCTAAGATCTGCATAACATAGAATGTCTTTTTCCAAGCCAGATTTTTTTCCCCTGTGCTGGTACTAGAACTTGAACTCCAGGCCTTGAGGTCATGCTGGGTTTTTTTGCTCATAGCTGGTGCTTTATCATGTAAGCCATGTCTCAACTTCCATCAAGCCAGATACTTTAATCTCACGTTTCCTGGTAGCAGATCTTGGAATGTATTCATAGATGCTTTGCTTTTGTGCAGTCGTTTCTTTGTAAAATTACCTACATGTGGCATTATAATGATTGTAGTCATATTAGATGATTAATAGGCCTACTCTTAAGGCTTTTAAGACCTAAAAGTTGATTGGTTCACAAAGAGCATGCACTGTGTGGGATTGTGTTTTCCCTTGAGTGTAATTATTCTGAATTGATTGTTAATCATTGATGTGTTTATGGAATGGGCTGCTTAGAAATGAACCTTTCTATGTAGCCAAAGCCAATGAAATTCTACATCAGGGTCCATATTTCAGGACTCAGTGGGCCTTTAACATAGAACTTAATTTGTTTGGGAGTCTAAATAAGTTTAATAGTACATGTTTACCCATTTCAGTGTGAAGGACATTATTTATTCAGAAATTAAGTTTGAGAATTAAGCCATTTGTAATTTCAGGATGAGACACTGAAATTACAATAAGCATCTTCGGTGTTTAACTGCCCATTTTTAATGAGAGTAATTTTCAGTTTCATTCCCATATAATTTCCTAGTATTACTCTCTTTGTTGTTACTAAAAGTATTTTTAGACATGTGGCTTGTAGTTTTTGGCCTAACAAGTTCTGTTTGTGACCACATGATGTGGTGGAAATAGCTCTGGAGCCAAAGTAAAAGGAAGAGGCACGGGTTTGTGGCTGTAGTCAGAGGCCTCACTACCTGTAGTGCCTTCCCACCTGCTCCAGCCAGGCCACACCTGGACTGCCTTTGGTTTAGCACACAGTTTTAACTAGGACTGGCAGTGAGATGGAGCCTTAAACTGTGTTTTATAGGAAGCAGACACAAGGAAGGGGGTGAGTGCGGAGGAGGAGGAGGAGTGAGCTCATGGATTTGTTTGGATGTTCAAAGTGCTGTTTAGTGGAAGGGAGCCTTCCATGTCTTGGAGAAGTGTTGAAATGTATCTACCCATAGAAAAATACATATGTGTTTATAAACTTCAGGAACCCACTGAAGTCCATTCTTGTGTCTGAGTTAGTAGGAAGATGCGAACTCCGTGCACTGAAAGGCCAGCTTCTCCACACTCTTTAAGATGCAGTGCCTGCCCTCGTGGACGTGAGGTCTGGACAAGATGGTGTACTACAGGAGAGTTCTAGAACTAGACCTGGGCAGGATGGTGTTCTACAGGGATGATGCTAGACCTGGGCAGGCTGGTGAACTACAGGGATGGTACTAGACCTGGACAGGATGATGTACTACAAGTTAGTACTAGACCTGGGCAGGATGGTGTACTACAGGGATGGTACTAGACCTGGACAGGATGATGTACTACAGGGATGGTACTAGACCTGGACCGGATGATGTACTACAGGACAGTACTAGGCCTGGACAGGATGATGTACTACAAGTTAGTACTAGACCTGGACAGGATGGTGTACTACAGGGATGGTACTAGACCTGGACAGGATGATGTACTACAGAGATGGTACTAGACCTGGACCGGATGATGTACTACAAGTTAGTACTAGACCTGGGCAGGATGGTGTACTACAGGGATGGTACTAGACCTGGACAGGATGGTGTACTACAGGACAGTACTAGGCCTGGACAGGATGATAGACTGCAAGGATAGTACTAAACTTCTCCTTAGCAGAAATGTCATTTATGTCTTAAAATGGACCATAAAACCAGGGCTGTTTCTGACTTTTAAGTAAGTCATGTGACCAGCGGAAAAGAAGACAAACTGACCACATGCCTGTGTGTGTTTTCTCATAGCCACCAACAGCCAAAATGCATGCCATCATTGAGCGTACAGCCAATTTTGTATGCAAACAGGGGGCACAGTTTGAAATAATGCTGAAGGCCAAGCAGGCACGAAACTCGCAGTTCGACTTCCTACGCTTCGATCACTACCTCAACCCATACTACAAATTCATCCAGAAAGCTATGAAAGAAGGACGATACACAGTGCTGGCAGAAAACAAGAACGAAGAGAAAAAAAGTACACGAACCTGTTCTATCCCATTCAGACTTTGGGCCGGGGGTCGGGTGAGGGGAGTATGGGAAAATATGGAAATCTTCCTTTTCAAAGATAGAGAATTGAAATCTAGATTAGAATTCTCAGTGTTTGTGAAATCCTGTGACAAGGCTTGATAATTAACCCTGCTGGTGTACCATATTGAATTCTCAGTTAATATTTCACAGATGGGTGAAATATAATTAAATATCGATGCCATCCTAACATAATTAGCTAGGCTGGGCATTTTCCCTCTCATTTCGGCTGCTTAACATTTAATAGAGAAAGCAGGGAGTGTTTTTCTTTGGCAGAGTATTCTACAAGTGTGTCTGCTTGCATCATTGTTAAGGGGCCATGAAGTTAAATTATACGTGTCCACAGAAATGAAAGTGGTGCGTTGTACTTGGTCAAGCCTCTTTCTGTGTGTGTGTTGCCTTGAATCTTGTTCTCTTCAGCTGAGGTCAGATGTTTCACTTCAGTTGTGTACATTCATACACATACGCCAGTGCGAGGGATAGAATCCAGGGCCTGACATGCTAAGCAAGCACTCCACCACCGAGCTGTGCCCAGCCCATTTGTATAAATCTTAATGCTGGTTTTATTTTCTCCAGCTTCCCTATAGGGTATCTGTCCCCTCGGGTTAATATTACTTTTCATGAATCTGTAAGGTTTTTGCCCTTTAAGTTTTTTCCTGGTTTCAACTCAGACGCACTTGCGTGGCTAGCTTAGTTCGCTCAGCTAATTTTCTGCCATTTGAGTCATTCCTCTATCCCAGCTTTTTTGCTGGCTAATTTGGAGATGGAGTCTCACAGATCCTCCACCCCCACCCCCCCTTCCCCGGGCTAGCTTCAAACCCTGATCCTCAGATCGCAGCCTCCTGAGCAGCTAGGATTCTCTGCATGCGCCACCAGCGCCCAGATGCCTATTTTAGTGCCTCTAGGCTAGGGACTCCCTAAAGGGAGTCTGTGAAGTGGTTGAGGGTCACACTTCATTTCCTCTTGGTCTTTTTTCTGAACAACTTCAAGGAATAAGTAATATTATCCACAGGTTTTGTGGACAGATTTCTTGGTTAAGAAATAATAACATGATGCAGTAGCCTGCCCTTGTCTGTTTCTGGGGTTTTTGCAGCATGTATTCTTTTTTCACTACCAAAATTTTTAGTATGATTTTAATGGTACATATTTTTATTTCAGAGTCAGGTCCAAACTCTGACAATGAGGATGAGGATGATGAGGAAGATGGGAGTTATCTGCACCCATCTCTCTTCGCTTCCAAAAAGAGCAGCCGCCTTGAAGAGCTGATGAAGGTCTTTGTTTCATTGTTACCTGTATGTTTTTATGGCATAACAAATTTGCTGCCAGTTTAAGTTTGGAAAATACTGAGCATGGTGTTTCTTGTGTGTTTCAGCTGTAATTTGATTGTTTTTGAGATGTCTTGTACATTTTTGTGTTGGGCTTGGTGACAGAGCATTTGTTTTCTGCACATACATATTAATAAATTTCACAAGCAGATTATTTTTCTACCTAGGATACTTAGAATAAGTAGAAATTTAGTGAAGACTTGGAACTGGTTTTGCCATGTAGACTTCATTGCAGAATTAATGCTTTTTTGAGTGTTCAGAACATCTGCTCAGTCATTTTAAGTATGGCTTGATGTGTGTTTTTTCTATTAGTGGTATTGGGGGTATACCTTGGGGCTCACTGCCTCCTAAGCAGGTGCTCTACCACTTGAGCCGTGTCTCCAGCCCCTTCCCCAGGTGTATTTACTTCTGACGCTCCCCTCATCCTTAGGAAGAAATCCACCATTTGTAATATGAAAAGCAGAAGTCTGTGAGGTTTAAACAAACTTTCAGCAACCATACAAGTTTGTCTGGCCTGTATAGGGAATGCCTGATGGGTGGATAAAATCTGTTTACTAGAAATCAGAAATTCCTTGGAGGAAGGACGGAATTTCAAGTTGACTTGAACAATCTTCTCCTTCCTGTGATTATCCGCACTTTGAAGTTGAGTCTTTTGCAACGAGAGGGTTGTATGTGGTTCAGAACACCGTCTTCTCTGTCCCTAGCCCTTAAAGGTGGTGGACCCAGATCACCCCCTGGCAGCCCTTGTCCGAAAAGCACAAGCTGACAGCTCTGCCCCCACGCCACACACCCCAGATGGGGCCTCCACGCAGCCCTCACAGGTGGAATACACGGCCGACTGTGAGTACCCACGGGGTGTGTCCTGATTGTGAGCACCCACGGGGTGTGTCCTGACTTGGGAGGACCCTTGAGTATATCCTGACTTGGGAGGAACCTTGAGTGTGTCTGATTGTGAGCGCCCACTGAGTGTGTCCTGACTTGGGAGGACCCTTGAGTGTGTCTGATTGTGAGCACCCACTGAGTGTGTCCTGACTTGGGAGGACCCTTGAGTGTGTCTGATTGTGAGCACCCACTGAGTGTGTCCTGACTTGGGAGGACCCTTGAGCGTGTCTGATTGTGAGCACCTACTGAGTGTGTTCTGATTGGGAGGACCACTTACTTGCATCCAGATCTCAGTTCCAGAGTATACTCCCTTGACTCTGGAGCTAACTGGCCAGATCTTAACTTGAAAGAGATGACCAGGTCATCTGTTTGGCTGGACCCTGTGGCCAGAGAGCTGCTCTGTCCCAATGTCAACTAGGAAGGAAGAGTAGGGTCAAAGGTAGACAGGTTGTGCCAGCCAAAGATGCCCCTCTGTGTCACCTTCCAGCTGCTTCTTCTAGCCCATCATTGGCTAATATCTCAAGGTCTTCCTTGCCTGTGGTGGAGGCAGCGAGGGGGTCTGCGGTTGAACACATTGCTGCCCTAAACGAAGACAGAGCTCTGTGAAGAAGAGTGGGGAGCACAGATTCTGGAGAGCTGGTCTTGTCTGTGCTAGACACAATTTTGTGGTAATGTGAGACTATTAGAATTGACATGTAAGATTGAGTGGACATGGTTCTGTTAACAACAGAGAGAGCCAGGCACCAGTGCCTCACACCTGTAACCCAAGTTACTTAGGAAGCCGAGACGAGACTCTTGTCTCCAGTTAACCGTCAGCATGGCTCAAGTAGTAGACTCCAGTTGGGAACACAAAAAGCTGAACAAGAGCTCAGGCCTGAATTAACCCTAATGCTGGAAGGGTGGTGGATAAGAACTGAGAAGGCAGGTTCTGGCTAGACACATGATTGCTGTCACTAAGACCTAAGAACAAGGTCCTCAGGGTACCTGCAGGACGATTCCAGGACCACTGACAGGTACCAAAACCATGGGTGCTCAACTCTTCTCCCATGGGTTTAAGTCATCGCTGGATGACTTAGGGCAGCTAATGCAATGTGAATGCCTGGTGAGCAGCTGTTATATTGTACCGTTAATACTGTTAAAGCAATAATGATGGAAGTTTGCACGGAACAGATGAAACTTTTCCCATGAATATTTTCAACCCAAGGTGGGTAGAATTGTGGGTATCGAGCTGGAGGAGACAACTTTAATAGGCACTGCAGAATTACATTTATTTTGATTCTCTTATCTTTTTAATGACTTGAAGTTATTAACTGACTGTAAACCTTGATGTATGTGTTCAAGCAGTCACTTGAAGCGAGGGAAGAGCCTTTAGCATACCAGTGTGGTCTTCCGTGCTCCCCTGCAGGGGAGGTGCTCTTCCCACCAGGCAGGTAGTCGGCTGGGGCATGGTGGCCAAAGAGGAAGCAGCCCAACTTCTGCTTATCTGCATCTTTCTTTGGCGCCAGTCCAGTGGCTATAGGGAGCTAGTGGGTGTGAATGGACCGTCCCTCTGACTAGAACATGTCCAAGACAGGTTTTGACAGAAGAAACAGGAAGCGTGCGGGTGCCGCAGGTGGAACTGTCTTCTGTGTGGCAGGCAACCAGATGGAGTGCAGGCCGCATGACGGTGTCTGCCTGTTGGCAGTGTTTGTTGTGCCGCAGTGGACGCTTAGACCCTGCAGGGTCAGGTGGACGGAACAGGCTGAGTGTGGCCACTCTGTGATGCATCCACGGCCCGGTGGAGACAGTGACTGGAGCCAAACCATGATAGTATGAACATCCCAGGGCTGTGTGTTTGAGAGTGCGTGGTAGGGCTCCCTGGCCAAGATAAGCTGCAGAGCCTCGGTCCGACCCAGGGGCACACAAGCCAGCCCTGAATCCTCCTCCTCCCTCAAGCCAGGCCTTGAATCCTCTTCCTCCTCCCCTTCTTCCTCCCCTCCCTCCTCCCCTTTTTTTATACACTGAGGGAAGGACATGTGGGAAAAAGGGCTTTTTGTAGCCAAAAAACGTTCACCCTATTTTCAGCAGGCATGCTTGACATGAGGTTTGTGAAGTTCAGATACTCACTCCTGCATCAGCTCCTGAACCACTCCAAGATGAACAGCATTATAGTTCATTGTTCCCAGCGTACTGTTCTTCATTTTCTAGATCTTTCCAAATGTATGTTGCTTATACCGTGTGTGTGTGTGTGTGTGTGTGTGTGTGTGTGTGTGTGTGTTTGTGTGTGTGTGCGTGCGCGCGCACCAATCCTTGGGCTTGAACTCAGGGCCTGCTGCTGCCCCTGAACTTTTGTGCTAGCACTCTACCACTTGAGCCACAGCTCCATGTCTGGCTTTTTGGTGGTTAATTGAAGAGTCTCATGGAGCCAGGTGCCAGTGGCTCACCCCTGTAATCCTAGCTACTCAGGAAGCTGAGATCTGAGGATCATGGTTTGAAGCCAGCCCATAAGACTTATCTGCAATTAACCACAGAAAAAGTTATAAGTGATGTTTTGTTCAAGTAGTAGAGTGTTAGCCTTGAGCAAAAAGGAGCTTAGGGACATCACCCCCAGATCCAGGGTTCAAGGCCCAGGACTGGCCAAAAAAAAAAGGCTCACAGACATTTCCTGCTGGGATCTGTCTTCAAACCATGATCCTCAGATCTCAGCCTCCTAAGTAGCTAAGATTACAGGTAAGAGCCACCAGCCACATTAGCCTGTGGGTTTTTTGGTGGTGGTGGTGGTGTTTTTGCCAGTCCTGGGGCTTAAACTCAAAGAGGCCTGGGCGCTGTCCCTGAGCTTCTTTTGCTCAAGGCTAGTACTCTACCACTTGAACCACAGCACCACTTCCAGCTTTTTCTGTTTATATGGTACTGAAGAATGGAACCCAGGGCTTCATGCATGCTAGGCAAGCACTCACCACTAAGCCCCATTCCCAGCCCCTGGCCTGTGGTTTTAATATGTTGTTTCAGGAGTACTTTCTTTTTTTTCCAAATTTTTTATTGTGATTAAGTAGTTACGTAATTTCCCAAATTTCACAGTGCTGTGGGATAGTGATGCTCAGTTAAAGTCACAAACACATTCTGACTGTCCTGGAGCAAATTGTCTATCACGATCTATAACATGTATGAGTTCTAAGAGCTTTGCGATACAGTTATTTCTTCCACATTGGGTGATACGTACATTTCTTTTGTTTTGCATAGCATTAGCTGTTCCCTCTTTCCCACTTGTTCCCTCCCTCCGTTGCTGCCATTGAGTTGCTTAGTTAATTTTGGTCAATGTCCAGTGCAGCTGATGGGTCCCGCTGTTATATGTTTTTCCCTGATTCCCTCTAGTTCTGTGTCGTCCTCCTGGTTTCCCTTCGGTGTACACATATATATCATACATGTGATCAGCAGCATGGGGTTATTTATTAGTGTTTCAACCAGATGAGTGGAAGTCCTTTGTTTCTTAAGTCCTGTTAATTTTGTTGTATCACCTAACATTTTGGATTTAACATCCACTTATCAGGGAGACCATGTACGTTTGTCTCTTTGCTCTTGGCTTACCTTGCTCAACATGATTCCTTCTAGCTTCATCCATTTCCCTGCAAATGCCATTATTTTGTCATTTCTAATGGCTGCATAATATTCTATTGTGTTTAAATACCACAATTTTTGGATCCATTCATCTGTGGTGGGGCATCTGGGTTGTTTCCATATCCTAGCTATTGTGAACAGTGCTGCAATAAACATGGAGGTGCACCTGTCCTTGTATACTGGTTCCTGTTGTTCAGGGTAGATGCCTAGAAGTGGTATGACTGGGTCGTAAGGGAGGTCAATCTTTAGCTTTCTGAGGACCCTCCAGACTGCTTTCCAAAGTGGTTGTATAACTGTACATTCCCACCAGCAGTGTAATAGGGTTCCTCTTTCTCTGCATCCCCTCCAGCATTTGTCGTTGGCTGACTTGAGGATGTGGGCCATTCTGAATGGGGTAAGGTGGTATCTCAGGGTTGTCTTTATTTGCATTTCCTTCATAACCAGGGATGGTGAACATTTCCTCATGTGTTTCTTTGCCATTTTTATCTCTTCTTCTGAGAAGTCTCTCTTTAGTTCCCTTGCCCATTTAGTAATTGGTTTGTTAGGTTTGGGAGGGATTAGTTTCTTGAGTTCCCTGTATATACAGGATGTTAGCCCCTTGTCTGATATTGTTGGTATCAGGAGTGCTTTGTCAGCCTATTTCTGTAGAGCTTGCACACAGCCTGGCCCTGCCGCATCTGCATTCCCTCTGCTGCAGTCCCACTGGTGTTCACTAGTCCCAGGGCATACTCTGACACTCCTTGTGATTTACTTTCTACCAATATGGCAGGCTGGGAAGACCATCTATTTTTATTCTAAAGGATTTTTTTCTTAACCAGATGCCCATGGCTTATACCAGTAATCCTATCTACTCAGGAAGCTGAGATCTGAGGATCACAGTTGGAAACCAGCTCTCAGCAGGAAAGTCCATGAGATGCTAACCACCAAAAAGCCAGAAATAGAGCTGCGGCTCAAATGGTAAAAACTCTCAGGGACAGTGCCTGGTCCTTGAATTCAAGCCCAGGATCAGCCAGCTCATGCATGTACACACATACATGCACACATGTGCACACAAGTGTCTTCTAGAAGCTCTTTAGATATAGATAAGTAAAATTAGCAATTTCCATTTTTTAGCCTTACAGTAAGTTATTTCAAAGCTTTTTATTTTTTATTATTTGTCTTCTGCTGTTCAGCAATAAATTCTTGCAGAAAAGGATAATAAGATCATCCTGGAGGCAGCAATGGTAACGTGCTGCCCATTGTATAGCTCACAGTGATTTTGTAATGGTACAGTGCTTTATTCTAAAAAGGATAGAAGTGAAAATTAAATCATTTCTTGTGGCTAGATTAGATTTTTTTTTCTTGTTTTGCAGTCTTTTAAGTGTGCCTTTTCTGTTGGTTATGGCATTTTCTTTTTAAAAATAACTTCACTGTAAGTCAGGAAAGGAAGAGAAGAGAGGACAGGCAAGGAAGTAAATGCACTGGCATCCTTGGTGTTCGTGTTAGGAAGGTAGAAATGAAGTGGCCCTTATCACCAGAAAGAAGGGAGAGCCCTGGCTAGGGACTGGAAGGCCTTCTTTATAAGACTGCCCCTGAGAGACTCGTGCCTGAGATAGGAATCAGCAATAGTCTGAAGTCACAGTGAAGTAATGGCTGAGCTGCAAGTAAAAATTTGTTTCATAATTCAAGAATTCAGCCCTGAAAGACCTCTTTATGGAAGAATAGAAGATGTGGAGCACATTAAGAGGTTATAATTGTTTTTTAGTTACTTTTTTTTTTTTGGTCGGTCATGGGCTTGAACTCTGGGCCTGGGCGCTGTCCCTCAGCCCTTCAGCTAAAGGCGAGTGCTCTACCACCTGAGCCACAGCGCCACTTCCAGTTTTCTAGTGGATAATTTGAGATCAGAGTCACAGACTCTCCTGCCCGGGCTGGCTTTAACCGCGATCCTCAGATCTCAGCCTCCTGAGTAGCCAGGGTGACAGGTGTGAGCCACCGGCGCCCGGCTTGAGTTTCATACTCAGCACTGTTGACTGTGAAACTAGAGGAGATTGGTCCTTGTAAAGTATCTTACCTGAATGTTAACTTCCTTAGCCATAAAGGAAATGCAAGCTGGACAGCGCGCAGGCCCAGAGTTCAAGCCCCAAGACCGACCAAAAAAAAAAAAAGAAATGCAGAGAGAGATCCAATTCAGATGGCTCCCATCAGCCGAAGGTGTGGCTCAGTGGTTGTATGGCTGCCCAGCAAGTCCAGGCACCATACCAGCATACACTGTACCCTGATATACTGCACAAAAAGACATGTAAATTGTGTCTCCAGTATGGAGATTTATCGTAGGTTCCTCATATTAAGAGTAGAACTTGTTCAAGGTCCTTCCGTACCACTCTGGACATATATGGAGGAATGAGCACCCCACAGAGACCTGCACAGCCCTGTGGTGTCACAGCACACCTTGCACAGTAGCCAGCCTGTGCCAGCCATCAGCCTAGATGCTCATCTGTAGATGAGTGAGCAGAGAAAACACAACATAGACATGCATACCCACATTATGTAGTATTGTTCAGCCATTAAATTATGCCTTTTGTAGGAAAAATAGATGGAGGCAAGCCAGACTTGGACAGATACCACGCTTCCAAGTATGTGAAAACTAGACCTAAAGGCGTGATAACTACGGGGTAGTAGGAGGTGAATGGTCAAGTTACATTATATGCATGTATAGAAATAACGCAGACCCCCCCACACATTGCTAATAAAAACTTGGAAAAATAAAATAACTTCCGTGCTTGGGGATGGCTCAGTGCATTGGGTCCTGTATTTCATTCCCAGACCCCATGGAAAACAAACCTTACCTTCCTTTCTCCCCTTGAAACCAGAGGTTTGGGGCCCTTGGCCCAATCTGTAGACATGTCAGATCCACATCACTTATATACACCTAATAAACAGACTGCAGTAAACCTTCAGCTCTCTCCAAGGTACAGACATGAGTGATAATTAGAGAGGGAACTGGGCAGGAAGAGGTCCCGGGTCTGGATGTGGTCTGGTCCGCCGGGATTTCAGTCTTTGTCTCTGGGGTTTCAGAGGTTGAGGCCAGCAGGACAGCGCCCGCTCCTGGCAGGTGTCTATCCCGGCCTTTGGCTGTTTTCTTCCTTTGGGGCAGTTTCCCCTCATGTCTCAAGATGGTAAGCAGCCCCAGTCTAGGGAGAAGCTCTGAACGTCCCTCCCACTTCCCGTAACTTCATTGTCTATGTACCACTGTACTTTTAGAAAACATCTCTCTCTGGTTCACTGGAGTCAGGTTTTGCTTGCTCAGTAAGTACGTGTATCAGAATAATATATTGATCTGTCTTCAAACCTTACCCCAGTCAGGAATGGTGGTGTGCACCTGTGGTCCCAGCCTCTCAGAAGACTGAGGGCCGAGGGATCGTGTGCACTGGGTATCGGAGTGGCTGGGGATGCAGAGGAGACGCCATGTTTGATTCTTGTGTGTCTTACAGCGACTGTGGCTGCCATGTACTACAGCTACTACATGTTACCAGATGGCACCTATTGCCTGGCGCCGCCGCCTCCAGGAATTGATGTAGCCACCTACTACAGCACCCTTCCTGCTGGAGTGACCGTGTCCAGCTCCCCCGGAGTGACCACCACCGCCCCGCCGCCTCCTGGAACCACGCCTCCTCCCCCGCCCACCACAGCTGAAGCAGGCAGTGAGGTGACCACCACGACAACGACCACCACAAGGTGTGTGTGCTGTGTGCTGTCCCTACCACAGGGCCCTGTGTCCACGACCACCACAAGGTGTGTGTGCTGTGTGCTGTCCCTACCACAGGGCCCTGTGTCCACGACCACCACAAGGTGTGTGTGCTGTGTGCTGTCCCTACCACAGGGCCCTGTGTCCACGACCACCACAAGGTGTGTGTGCTGTGTGCTGTCCCTACCACAGGGCCCTGTGTCCACAACCACCACAAGGTGTGTGTGCTGTGTGCTGTCCCTACCACAGGGCCCTGTGTCCACCACCACCACGGCTCTGTGTGCTGTGTGCTGTCCCTACCACAGGGCCCTGTGTCCACGGCCACCACGGCTGTGTGTGCTGTGTGCTGCCCCTACCACAGGGCCCTGTGTCCACGACCACCACAAGGTGTGTGTGCTGTGTGCTGTCCCTACCACAGGGCCCTGTGTCCACGACCACCACGGCTCTGTGTGCTGTGTGCCCGTCACCCCAGGGTGCATAGGGAGCGGTTACCGCCCCTGTGTTGTGGGTGTGGAGACCTTGTTGTTGCCGTTGTTTACGTAGTTATTGCTCAGATCCCCAAGTTACACACCTGAGACCCTTATAAAAGTCCATATAAAAGCTGAGCGTGATGATGTGCTCCTGGAATCCCAGCCTTTGGGAACTGATGCAGGGAGGGTTACACATCCCAGGCCAGCCTGGGCTGTGTAGCAAGTTGGGAGACAGTCTGGGTTTGAGTTTTCTCAAAAAAGTAAATCTTTAACTTGGTAGTGCTTGGGTTTGGCCTCAAGACCTAGCATTTCCTGGGCAAGCACTCTTGTCACTGAGTCACACCTCCAGACCTGTTTTTCACAAGTTATTGTCAAGATAGGGTCTTGTTCCTCGCTGGAGGTTGCCTGGACGCTTGAACTTGGTGCTGTAGGCTTTCTGTTGTTGCTAGGATGACTGGCACCTACCACCACATCCATCTCTGTTGAGCTGGAGTCTCACTGACCATGCTGCCCAGACTGATGGACCCTCCAGGATGTCCGCCACTGAGCCCAGCTGAGTTCAGGAGGGGTCTCACGCTGTTCTTCCCAGGCTGGCTGTGAAGCACCATCCTCACTTTCAGCCTCCCAAGTAGCTAGGGTTACAGGTGTGAGTTGCCTCTCTCAAGCTAAGAAAAGACTTTTTAGCAATGCAGTGTAGCCTTTTGTAAACATGACTCCCATGCAACATCCCACACATGCACATCCATTGTGCGCCTCTCCTTGTGCAGTGCCCCAGCACCTCAGCTGATCACACCGTGCCCCAGCACCTCAGCTCATCACACAGTGCCCCAGCACCTCAGCTCATCACACAGTGCCCCAGCACCTCAGCTCATCACACAGTGCCCCAGCACCTCAGCTCATCACACTGTGCCCCAGCACCTCAGCTGATCACACAGTGCCCCAGCACCTCAGCTCATCACACAGTGCCCCAGCACCTCAGCTCATCACACAGTGCCCCAGCACCTCAGCTCATCACACAGTGCCCCAGCACCTCAGCTCATCACACAGTGCCCCAGCACCTCAGCTCATCACACAGTGCCCCAGCACCTCAGCTCATCACACAGTGCCCCAGCACCTCAGCTCATCACACAGTGCCCCAGCACCTCAGCTCATCACACAGTGCCCCAGCACCTCAGCTGATCACACTGTGCCCCAGCACCTCAGCTGATCACACCGTGCCCCAGCACCTCAGCTCATCACACTGTGCCCCAGCACCTCAGCTGATCACACAGTGCCCCAGCACCTCAGCTCATCACACAGTGCCCCAGCACCTCAGCTCATCACACCGTGCCCCAGCACCTCAGCTCATCACACAGTGCCCCAGCACCTCAGCTGATCACACAGTGCCCCAGCACCTCAGCTCATCACACAGTGCCCCAGCACCTCAGCTCATCACACTGTGCCCCAGCACCTCAGCTGATCACACAGTGCCCCAGCACCTCAGCTGATCACACCGTGCCCCAGCACCTCAGCTGATCACACAGTGCCCCAGCACCTCAGCTCATCACACAGTGCCCCAGCACCTCAGCTCATCACACCGTGCCCCAGCACCTCAGCTCATCACACCGTGCCCCAGCACCTCAGCTGATCACACAGTGCCCCAGCACCTCAGCTGATCACACAGTGCCCCAGCACCTCAGCTCATCACACCGTGCCCCAGCACCTCAGCTCATCACACCGTGCCCCAGCACCTCAGCTCATCACACCGTGCCCCAGCACCTCAGCTCATCACACCGTGCCCCAGCACCTCAGCTCATCACACCGTGCCCCAGCACCTCAGCTCATCACACCGTGCCCCAGCACCTCAGCTCATCACACAGTGCCCCAGCACCTCAGCTCATCACACAGTGCCCCAGCACCTCAGCTCATCACACAGTGCCCCAGCACCTCAGCTGAGTAACTCTTGGCTGACTGCTGTGAGGTGGACAGAGCTGTTAGGAAACACACGGCTTTCGCTTGTGAGAGTAGGCCTTGCCAGCCATGCAGTTGGGATCAGGTGAGGGACGACCGGAGTTCTCGGTTCCCACGGGAGCCCCAGGCAGGCATCTTGACATCCAGCAAGGGGTGCTGGGAAAATCTGGCAGATATTCAGATCTCCCTGCATAAATAATCCTCTTTCCGATCATGCTCAGAAAGCACCACAGACTAGGGATATAGCTCAATGGTAGAGCATTTGCCTAGCTCCACAGAAGACACTCCCCTCCTCCCCCCCCCCCCCCAAAAAAAAAAAAAACCTGAAAGTTAAACAGGCTGACTCTTGTCCTTAGTTGTTTTAACTCAGGGTTAGAGGGAAATAGCGGAAGATGTTTCTCTGATTTGTTGTTCAATAAGCCCTACTGTCCCTCTGGACCCTCCTTCCTTAAGTGATTGGCTGTGTTAGTATTTGGGAACCTGCCATCCTCAGGTCAGGTACCTCCCTCTTGTATCATCTTTCCCTCCTGTGTTGATGTGGCTTCTGAGTCCAGGAAGACCCTTCAGCAGCCAGAGTGAGGCCTGATGCCGTTGCTGAGTACAAGGCTGCTCCCCAGCTTCTCCCCTACCGTGCGTGCGTGCGTGCGCCATCATCCCCACCCCACCCCTCGCCTCCCCTCGAGCTGCCTGGCACACACCCCTCACCGGGCTTCTCCCCCACAGTGCGCTTGCCCCCGTGGCCGCCATCATCCCCCCGCCTCCTGACGTCCAGCCTGTGATTGATAAGCTGGCAGAATACGTTGCAAGGAATGGCCTTAAATTTGAGACCAGCGTCCGTGCCAAGAACGATCAGAGGTGAGAGGAAGAGCTGGAAGTATTGGGCTGGGCTATGGCTTGGTTACAGAGTGCTTGCTTCTAAAATGTGAGGCACCCTGGGTTTCCTCCCTGATGCTGCAACAAAACAACAATAATAATAATAGTAGGCATTTTAAGTGTATGGGATTAAAGACATTAGCTTAGGTTTTTTTTTTTAGTTTAGCCATGTAATCCCTTTCTTATGGTTTTATCCTTTTCTTCCTAAAGTGTCTTTAAGTGTACGCGCGCGCGCGTGGGCATTTGCTGGTTCTGGGGCTTAAACTCAGCCTGGGCATTGTCCCTGAGCTTTTGTGCTCAAGGCTAGTACTCTGCCACTTGGAGCCACAGTGTCATTTCCAGCTTTTTGGTAGTTAATTGGAGATAAGAATCTCAAAGACTTTCTTGTCTGAGCTAGCTTTGAACTGCTGTCCTAGCTACTCGGCCTCCTGAGTAGCTAGGATTATAGGCCTGGGACACTGACTCCTGGCTAAACATGTTTTTTGTTCCTCTTGTTAAATTAGAGTTGGAGAGGTTATTTTACTGTGCAATAAAAAGAGTAATGCTATCTTAGAGAAAAGTGCCTAGATAATTCATGTTGCTTGGGGTCCACTGGAAAGGAAATATAACAACACCTTTTTAAAATCCAGTTGTGCCCTGTGCCTCTGGTGGTCAACATAAAGCATGAGGCTTTACTTGCTACTATGGAAAGGGCTCTGGACAGGAGCCTCACCCTGGTCTGTGCTGTGGGTGGGTGGATGGGCTACGGGTGCTGAGTCAGCATCCAGGGTGGGTACAGCTCGCAGGAAACCCCTGCTGGCTTCATGCCTTGCTGCGCAGCACACCTGTCATGTTGAGTGACCTGTTTCCTTCCTGTGTCCACAGATTTGAGTTCCTACAGCCATGGCACCAGTATAATGCTTATTATGAGTTTAAGAAGCAATTCTTCTTGCAGAAGGAAGGAGGTGATAGGACACAGGTATGGTCTGGAGGGTGCAGGGCTCTGATCTCGGTGCAGAAGTAACTTTCTGTCCTCTGCGCATGAGCCCACCACACTGATGCCTGTTGTGTGTCTGACCTGTGCTGTCTCCAACTTTCCTTACCTCTCAGGTGAACGTTGGTTTAGATCTGTGGAAATCATTCACTCATAGTATCTTCATGGCCATTTGTCCAACATGTTCCAAACCAACAAAAGCAATAATAGCCTCTTTCTTTTCTTTTCTTTTCTTTTTTTGTACCGGTCCTGGGGCTTAAACTGAGGGCCTAGGCACTGTCCCTGAGATTCTTTGACTCAAGGTTAGTGACCTGCCACTTGAGCAATAATGCCACTTCCTTTTTCTGAGAATTTTTTATTGGAGATATAAGAGTCTCACAAGCCAGGCACTAGTGGCTCACACCTTTAATCCTAGCTACTCAGGAGGCTGAGATCTGAGGATCACAGTTCAAAGCCAGCCCGGGCAGGAAAGTTGGCAGGAAAGTCCGTGAGACTCTTATCTCCAATAAACTACTCCGAAAACCAGAAGTGGCGCTGTGGCTCAAGTGGTAGAGTGCTAGCCTTGAGCTGAAGAGCTGAGGGACAGCACCCAGGCCCAGAGTTCAAGCCCCACGGCCGACAAAAAAGAAAAAAGTCTCACAGACTTTCCTGCCTGGGCTGGCTTCAAACCATGATTCTCAGGTCTCAGCCTCCTAAGTAGCCAGGATTACAGGCGTGAGCCACTGGGGCACCTGGCTCAATAACCCCGTCTGTTCATTCATTGAGTTCTACTTCTATCTACTTGGGATGAGATCTGTGCTCTGTATCTGTGCCAACATGGAAGGAATCTCATAAAGATGGAAACTTGTGCCTCATGCTTCACATCCTAGAGCTTAAATCATGTCCGTGGAGCTATGTTTGGGGCACTGGTGGCCCTGCCTCTCTTCTCTGCCCTCTCTGTGGTTTTCTTGTACTCCTTGAAGCTTTTCATCTCATTCCTGTCATCAGCTCCTGCCTTTACATTGCCTTATAACATTGACACCTGACTTCCCTTTTATTTTTCTCTCTTCCATTTTTGCTTCAATTTTGGTTTCTTGCTTTTTTGCTGTATTAGCTAGTCTGGTCTCTTATAATCCTCTTGCCTCTGCCTTCCAAATGCTTTGATTACAGACATGCACCACCACACCTGACTGAGCAGAGGGGCCTCCCACCACCACCTATGCGGGTGAGGCAGGTGCACCACCCTGGGCCATATTCCCAGCCCTGGGATTCTTTAAGTTACTTGTGGGGAGCAGTAATGGAGGCCCTGCCTATTAGTAGATTTTTTTGAGACTTTATCTCATGTTGCTCAGACTGAAGGAATTTCACCTGTAGGTGATGGGAATTATTTCTTATCCATGTAGACGTGCTGCTGCTGTCGATGAGCTGCTCTTTTGACAAGTCCCCGTGACTCCTCGTGTGATATGTGTGTAATGTCTGTCTCTCCAGGTGGCGTCAGTATCAGAGGAGGCCCCTGCAGAATCTGCCGGCGAGAAGCCAGGGGACTCTGGGGACGACGGTACTCCTGAGGACACAGCTGAGGCAGGAGGCAGAGGTGGCTCTGGCGGGAAGAAGGAGGCCACGTCCAGTAAGAGTGCGGCGGATGGGAAGCTGGTGAAAGGTGCGCCGTCCGGTGAGGCCAGATAGCCTGAAGTAGCGGGAGTTTCAGTCTCAGGGACAGGTTCCTGAGCCGTAGTCAGGCTGTGACCAGCTCCTCTTTTAAGTGGCTCCACTAAAACTTGTTCGCTTCGTTGTATGTTTCGAGCCTGGCCTTCGGAGTCTTGTGGATGTAAGTTAGATCTAGGGATCTGTTTGTTTACTGGCCTGCACAGAGCCATGTAGCGGGCAGGTTTGTTGACAGTGCTGGGGATCACACCTGGATCCCACACACTCTGGCAAGAAGTGCTCCACCATGGAGCCACATCCCGGCCTGTGGAGTTGTGCACGTTAAAGGTCACTTTCTTTCTTTGCTAAGCAAGCTTCCTTTTAGTCACCTCGCTCTGTCCCCGAAAGGAAGGTTGAGTCTGATAGGACAGGTATTACAGATGGCTAAAGCAATAGAGTGCAGCATCTCTGGCGTCTGCTCTGAGAGCCCATGGGGTGTAGAGTGTGAGGAGGGAGGGAAGAGGGAGACTTTGTGCAGAAAAGGATGTTGAGGTAGGTAGTGGTAGGAGAAAGGGGTCCCCAGAGGCCCAGGGCCACAGCTGTGGGGTGGGGTGTGCCGGCATGTCGCTGCCCTGAAACGGTAGTCTGACTAACTCTGGGTGGTAGATGGGTCATGATGTGCAGAGGCTCTGACCAGCTCCGGGAGCTCTGCTTCCCCTGGGGTCCTAGGCTCAAGGATGGCTTTACCCATCCAGTAGATTGGCGGAGTCATTCAGCCAGAAGGGCTGTGTCAGAAGTTTTTGGTGGCACAGTGGCCTGGAAGGAAGCTTTTACGAAAGTGGGGGTGGGTCCTGACAGGGAGAAAAGGCAGTGGTGGGCAGTGCTTTGCAGCAAGAGTGCCTGTCCTTCTCAAAGGGGCCTTTGTGATGGGAACGGTGGTCTTTGAGAGTGACCCAGTCATCAGCTCAGAAAGTCACCTGAGCATGGTTTTCACTCCCACTGAGATGAACAGAGACAGAGACTACAACAGCTTCTGCTGTCCCCGTGTGGGAAGACAAGCAGTCCACCTGGAATTCTCCTTAGAAGATGAAAAGGATGTCTGCAGATGGAGACAGTGGCTAGGGGATCCACTGTTGACACAGGGTGACGGGAGCATCCGGGAGCAGCAGCACCCTGGAAGCTCCCTACAGACAGGCTCCTCTCCTCTCAGCTCGTCCAGCCAGCCTAGTGAAGTGGGAGCCGTAGCTCCCAGCTGCTGCCTGCCTGCCGCGTCGGGGCCGGTGAAGCCACACATGCAGATTTCCCTTCTGCATCCCTGTTAGCCTGAGATGTTCAAACAGACATGTGAGCAGACCTACAGACGTGAGCACTCTGAAACTGTGTGTCCAGGCAAGCAAGGACAGCGGATCCGTTCAGCAGACCTGCAGACTCGTGAGCATTCAGAAACTGTGTCCAAGAAAGACAAGGCAGCAGATCCACTCAGCACAGGTGCTTCTCTAACATGGGGAAAGCTCTGGGTTCCATCCTCAGCACTGCCAAAAAGGAAAAAAAAAAAGAAAAAGAAAATATTATTCAGAGAAAAACACACAACCCTATCTGTTTTTGATGACAAATGTAAAGTGAAAACAAAACGAGCATTGAAGTCAACCTAGGAAGTGGGCTAGGATACAGCTCAGTGTATTTAGCATGTACAAAGACCTTCTTCAGTCTCTAGCACTCTTCTCTAAAAAGAGAGAAGAGAAGAGAAGAGGACCTAGGACAGGATGTCATGGCTTGTTCCTGTAAAGCCATCCCAGGCAGGAGTGTCCATGAGCCTCCATCTACAAAATAACCAGCAAAAATGATGAGTTGCAGACAAACCCAGCCGAGCAACCAAGACAAATGAGCACAATGCCCCAAGTTTAAACATTATAGTGGCGTGCGTGTGTGTGTGTGTGTGTGTGTGTGCGCGCGTGCGTGCGTGCGTGCGTGTGTGCGCACGCGCGCACACACAGGAGCCTAGGAAGAAAACCAGACATGGTAGCAGTGACTGTGACCCTAGCATTCAGGAAGCTAAGTCTCCTATGAGAATTCAATACCAGTCTGGTCTGTACCTCAAAAATCAAAACAGGGCACACACAGCTCACACCTCTAATTTTAAGAGACTGAGATCTGAGAATCCAGATTCAGAGCCAGCCTGGGTAGAGAAATCATCAAGAATCACCCCTCCAAATAACCAGCAAAAGCCTGGAGTGGAAGTATGGCTGAAGTAGTAGAGTGCTAGCTGTGAATGAAAAATACGAGAGCTTGAGGCCCTAAGTTGCAGCCTCTAGTATGGTAAATAAAAATAAAGGAAAAATGAAAAAAGCAAGGGGAGAAAAGGCCAGGAAATTGCATGTTCCGTACTGAAATACAGATACACACAGCATGACCAAATGAAAATGTAAAGATATCTTTATACAAAGATAGCATATATCTTTAAATTCAGAGGAATTTGGAAAGTGACTGAAAAATAGTATTTTGAAATAAATATGTTAAGATTGTCTCAAGAAGAGCTAAGGAACTGGCAAAGATGTATAGGCCTGGAAGAATTGTTGAAATACTGTAGTTGACCTGGCTCTGGAGCCAGGCAAGAGGCCAAGACAAATTGAAGTTGGCTTAACTCACCCCAAGAAACGGCTCTCTCCATTGTAACCTGCTCCAGAGCGCTGAACACCGGCGTCCGCAGTCCCTGGACCACAGCCACCTGAGAAGCACAAGTGTTGGAGTCGTGAGTGCATCCCACTGTGGAGAGGGGCAGGAGTGAGCGGCGCTGCCCGGCTCAGCTCGGTCTCCCATGCCAGGGTTGCATTAGCAGGGCAGAGAGAGAGCCAGAATGCCCGCCATTCCTGGGGGAACTTGTTCAGTATTGAAGATAACTGACGCTGGAAAAACAGGCTCTTCCCTTGGAAAAGTAAAATAAGGGAGGTGTATGTAAGCTCCAGTAGAGTATGTTTCTGCTTAGCAGGCACAAGGCCCTGAGTTCAAACACCAGTACTGAGGGAAAAAAAAAAAAAAGCAAAGCTAAGTAAGACTTAGATCACATTTGACAGCATTAATTCCAGAATTGAATATTTAAGTGTGAAAAGTAAAACCAGGAAAATGAAAGTAAATTCTTTAATCTTGGAGTTGAAAAGGCCTTGTAAGTATTGAAGTGGGGGGTGAGGGGAAGTTAATCGTTCTTTTAGAAGCAGGACCTGAATAAGGTCAAAACACAGATGTCAAAATGATGGTAACACTGCTAACATATAAAAGTGTTGCTGTTCTTGCTGAAGAAAGAGCTCTTAGAAATCAGTAAGATGATGTCTATAGCAAAAGATGGACTGAGGACAAGAAAAGGAGGAAAATAGATGCCAGGAAGGAATTTTTAGGTATAATCATTAGTAACATAGTGTCTACCTGTAATTGCAGCCCTGGGGAGGTTGAGGCAGGATTGCAAGTTTGAGGCCATCTGGGCTATATAGTAAAACCTTATATATCAAAAGTACCCCAAAAGCAAGGTGCTGATGGCTGACACCTGTAATCCTAGCTACTTACAAGGCTGAGATCTGAGAATCCCAGTTCAAAGCCAGCCCGGAGTCCATGAGACTCTTATCTCTAATAAATTACAGAAAAGGCCAGAGGTAGCACAGTGGTTCAAGTGGTAGAGCACTAGCCTTGGAAAAAAAGAGCCCAGGGACAGCACCAGGCCCAGAGTTCAAGCCCCATGATTGGGGAAAAAAAGAAAAAAAAAAGTTTTGCCTTTCATATTAACAAATATTGCTCATCCAGTTATGGTGGTGTGAACTTGCCTTCTGGAGGCTGAGGCAGAAAGGATCCCTTGAACTCAGGAATATGAGACTAACATAGGCAGTGTAGCAAGACCTCTCAAAAACGTGTGTGTGTCTGTGTCTGTCTGTCTGTCTGGGGTATGTAACTTGGTAGTGGAGGAGCCTTGATGTGGTGGCACGTTACGTTAGGAAGTGGAAGACTCAGTCCACATTTTAAGAGCAAATGTCCTTCCACTCCTAGAAATGTGGCCTGGCAAGCTCTCTGCACAGGACATTTAGCATGGGGCTTGGGTTTTTTTGTTATTATTTTGGAGTTGGCTTTTTTGTTGTTCAGAGGTACTGGGTTTGAACTTAGGACTTTGCACATGCTAGCCTATTGATGTACTACTTGAGCTATGCCCCCAGCCCTTTTTTGCTTTGGTTATTTTTCCAGTAGGATCTCATTTTTGCCTAGGCTCAGCCTCAGACCATGATCCTCCTATCTACTTCCCAGCCAGTAGGTGAGATTACAAGTATGCTCCACCATTGCCTTGCTTACTGATTGATTGAAATGTGCCAACTTTTTGCTCCTGTTGGTCTCAAACCATAGTCCTCTGATCTCTACTTCCCAAGTAGCTAGGTTTCCAGCATGAGGCACCATGCCCAGACTTATTTTGAAGGAGTATGAAATTTTAAACAGCCAAGTACTGGTGGCTCATGCCTATAATCCTATCTACTTTGGAGGCTGAAGATCTGAGAATCACCATTTAAAGCTAGCCAGGGCAGGAAAGTCTGTGAAATTCTTAGGTGTAGTTAATCACCAAAGGCAAGAAGTAGATCCATAGTTCAAGTAGGTATCTAGCCTGAGAGAGAGAGAGAGAGCACAAGCTTAAGAACAGCACCCAGGCCCTGAGTTCAAGTCCCAGAACTCGTATAGAAAGAAGGAGGAAGTAGACATGGAAACTATAATAAGGCGTATTTGGAATGCTGTATTGAACGTGGGAAGACTGTCTAGACGAGTTCCCTGGAGCGGGACTGGGAGTGAAGTTAGGAAGGTCGGGTGTGGTCCGCCGTCCCTCTGCTAGTGTGCATGTGTGCAGGCTATGCACAGATGTTTTCCTCCTTTCACAATTTCCCACAGAGAATGTATTGCTGGAAGGAGCTGTTTGAGGCAGAAGGAAGGAGTCACTCAGAGCTACTGCTCTGGGCTGCGACTCAGGTCCATCTGTGCCTGTGCCACTGTTAGGCTGGGAGCTGGCTCCGTACGTGATTCCACCAATGTTGAGTACGAAACTCTCTCTCTTTTTAAATGTTCCTTAGTCCTGTTTGTTAAAGAGACTGCTACTACAGACAAGCAGGCTACAAGTAAGTAGCCTCACCCTCACCCTGACCAGCTGGGTACCTTCAGCCCAGGCTGGCCTTGTTTTATGCAGCTCCATCTCTGGCTTGGGTTCTACTCCCAGATTTTTATTTTATTTTGTCGGTCGTGGGGCTTGAACTCTGGGCCTGGGCGCTGTCCCTCTGCTCTTTGGCTCAAGGCGAGCGCTCTACCACTTGAGCTACAGCGCCACTTCTGGTTTTCTGGTGGTTTATTAGAGATAGGAGCCTCATGGTCTTTCCTGCCCAGACTGGCTTTGAACTGCGATCCTCAGATCTCAGCCTCCTGAGTAGCTAGGATTACAGGCATGAGGCCACCGGCACCCGGCTAAAATGAATTAATTTTTCAAGATTCCATTTTGTAGTGGAGTCATATGCTTTCTTAGCAAATTCAGTTATATACCAAGTGCTGGAAAACGAAAAAGTAGAAGAAAAATGATAAGAGTTGGTCATTTAAAGCTGCAGGTGATCCTCTGGCTCTCTGCCCGTGTCCTACTGTGGCTCCGTGGTGGCCTGCCCTGCAGGCCCCATTGCTTAGCCGGCCTGTCGTGAGCTGCCCACACTGCAATGGCTCAGGGGCACCCCTCAGCTGTGTGCCATGCAGGGGACATGTAAACAGGGCCCCTTGACACGGCAGACGTCCCTGCGGGCTGTAGAGAGTAAGATAGGGCTCCACAGCTGTGCACCTCCCACCCACCGGCGCCCATGTAGATGGTAAGGCCGTGGTGTCTGCTCTGCGCCTGTTCCCTAAAAGCACTTTTCGCCTCTTCCCAATAGCTTCATTTGCTCCAATAAGCTTTGCAATCAAGGCCAAAGAAAATGATCTCCTTCCCCTGGAAAAAAATCGAGTTAAGCTAGATGATGACAGTGAAGACGATGAAGAAAGCAAAGAATGCCAGGAGAGCTGTAGCAGTGCAGCCACCACCAGCCCTGCCACAGCCGCACCCTGTGTGGTTGTTGAGGAGAAGAAGCCCCAGCTTACCCAGGAGGAGCTAGAAGCAAAGCAAGGTTTGTTAATAGCTCTTAACATTCTCAAAAGAAAGACAAGACGTTAATATAAGATTTATCTGCTAAGCCTGAAATTCTAAGACTGCAGACTAGAACCTGGAGCCAAGTAGGAGTTTCTCCGAGTGCCGAGCCCCACTGCTCGCTAGCTCAGACGCAGTGCTCTTGGCAGTTTGTTCTCAGAGCAGCATAATGCACTGCGGACAGCTCTAATGGAGGTGCGCTTTAGGTTTTGATGACAGCCGGGGTGAGCCACCCCGGCTGGACTCCCAGCCTGCATTAGTGCACCGCACTGGGAGATGCCTTTTTGTGAGGCTGTCTCTCAGCAGAATCACCAGCCCTTGAAGATGATGCGTGCCCGGGCTGATTCTCGGCCCTGGCTCATCGTCAATGCGTGTCCCTGATACATTGCCAGCAGCATGGGGGTGCTGGCTTACTAAGTTATACTCTATATTAAAGTAGTGAATTAATGAATACATTTGTGCTCTTTTCTGTTCTCACTGGCTTTCTTAGATGTTTTTTCTGTGTATACACAAGCAGATCAAGCTATACTTAGCAGTGTGATAAAAGGTAACTTTACCAGTATGCCTTCCTGTCAACGATTTTAGCTGGGATTGCAGTTATTCTCTCCAAGTGTGTGTGGCACAGCAGCTTGTCAGGTCACTTAGAATAAGACACTTTTCGCAGGGAATTTGGTCTAGACCCTGGCCAGACTTCTGGCTGTCTAACCACACCTGCTAGGAGTAGTGCAGATGTACTGTATTTGCTCTATCCTGAGGTTCCCAGTCGTCTCTGCAGCTTGCAACAGTATGGGGGCCTCCAGTCTGACTGGGACTGAAGTAACCTTCCTGACGAGTGTTCTGAACTAATTCTCTCAATATATGGTCTGGCCATGTGTCTGCCTATCCTGAAGTTTGTATCTTACTAAGGTTTTCTTAAGTAATAGTGTTGTTTGGCCCTGTTGGTGCCTGTAAAACTTAAGATAAAGATGATGCTTGCTCTAGACTCCACATTCTCTGTCCCTTTAGCAAAGCAAAAGCTGGAGGACCGCCTTGCAGCTGCGGCTCGAGAGAAGCTGGCCCAGGCATCCAAGGAGTCAAAGGAGAAGCAGCTTCAGGCTGAACGCAAAAGGAAGGCGGCTCTATTCTTACAGACCTTAAAAAATCCTCTGCCAGAGACAGAAGTGGGAAAGCTTGAGGAGAGTCCCTTTGGAATTGAGGTATGTAGAAGAAAGTCTTTCGCAGGCATGATGACAGTTGTTGCTAGCACTGGCATAAGTCTCCCATGGTAAAAGACCCCCTTTCTGTATTGGCTCCTGCCCACCCACAGCCACATGTCACCCAGTGTCCCTGAATGTCTTCAGAGCTGGGCCGTCCCTAGCATAGCAGAGGCCCTTTGCTCTTTTTACTTTAAGTACCTTGGTGTTTCTTAAGAGCTCCAGGCCAATATTCTGCACTCGTTCTCTGCCAGTGTCACTTGGCTGATGGATTTGGCTGTGGAGAGCAGCACTCTGCGTTCAGAGCTGAGCATCCTGCTGAAGGCCAAGGTGGCTTTCTGGGTCAGGAGTCCATCTGCCATCTCTCAGAAAGCAGAGCTGAGGGGCTGGGAAGTTGGCTCAGTGGTAGAGCGCTTGCCTTGCATGCCTGAGGCCCTGGGTTCGATTCCCCAGCACCACATAAGCAAAAAGAAAAAAGCCGGAAGTGGTGCTGTGGCTCAAGTGGTAGAGTGCTAGCCTTGAGCTGAAGAGCTGAGGGACAGTGCCCAGGCCCAGAGTTCAGCCCCCATGACCAGACCCAAAAACAAAAAACAAAAAAAAAAAAGAAAGCAGAGCTGAGCCCCGCTGCAGAAGCTGTGAGAATCAGCTGATCGAGTCCAGGATGCCTGTGGTGGCCAGATCGCTGCTCCCTGGTTCCTGTCCTTAGAGCCATCCTCAGTGGTGTCCTTTAAAAAAAGCTCTCAGCCGGGCGCTGGTGGCTCACGCCTGTAATCCTAGCTACTCAGGAGGCTGAGATCTGAGGATCGCGGTTCAAAGCCAGCCCGGGCAGGAGAGACCGTGAGACTCCTATCTCCAATAAACCACCAGAAAACCGGAAGTGGCGCTGTAGCTCAAGTGGTAGAGCGCTCGCCTTGAGCTGAAGAGCTGAGGGACAGCGCCCAGGCCCAGAGTTCAAGCCCCCATGACCGACAAAAAAAATAAATAAATAAAAAAAGCTCTCAGGGGAGGGGGCTGCAGCCACCACCACCTGACCCAACCCCCAAGGCCCTCCACAGACAGGTTTCTGTGGGCCCCTGGCTCCAGTCATTCTACAGACTCAGAAAGGACCACATAAGTGGTGCTCCTAGCTCTGAGATGGCTTCTGTGGGGATAGAGCAGCGTGAGCAGTAGCCAGGAAAGGCCACAAGGGCAGCTGTGGCCTCAGAAGGGATGTTTTCTTGGAGTAGGAGAGAAGCATAATTATCTCTGCTTTGTGGTAGCAGCTATAAAACGTGTGCATACAGTAAAGGGGCTGAGGCGGGGGGGGGGGAGGACTTGAGAAAGCAGGGAGCTGCCAGGTGCCAGTGGCCCACACCTGTAATCCTAGCTGCTTGGGAGACTAAGATCTGAGGATTGTGATTCAAAGCCAGCTTGGCCAGATAAATCCAAGAGACTCTTGTTTCCAGTTGCCCAGCAGAAGAGCTAGAGGCACAGCTCAAATGGTTGGAGGCTAGCCGTGGTGAAAACGCTGAGTGAGAGCTCAGACTCAGGGTATTCAAGCGAGTACTGGTACAAAACAAAGCAAGAAATGGAGGCCAGGGGTTAATTTAATGCCCTTGATTGTTTTGCTGTCATTTGTGCACTGGATAAAGGGGTTCCTTAAGAGACATCTACAGACCAGCAGCATTGCACGGTTGCATCTGCGTGTTGTGCTCCTCGTGGTGAGCTCAGATGCAGCTTGTCATCAGCACACTGTCCCCGGCTGCCGGAGTCCTCATCACAATGGCCATCATCACTCCCATTCCTGTGTGCCCAGGGCCAGCCCAGCCTGAGCCTCTGTTTCCAGGAGGGAGATGAGTCTAGTCTAATCCATGGATATGAGTGTTTTGTCTCTGGGGTAACCTCCCTGAATATCTGTGTGTACACACAGATGATAGCTGCTGGGCTATTTCATCAGAAATGTAATGGTCGTAGCAGATGGTGATAAATGTCGCTAATTGCTTTGAAACAGAAACTCTTGCACTTAAATTGGCTCTTGTCATAAGTAAGAGTCAAACTCAAATACATTTTTAGTCTTAAGGAACATTAGGGGACAGGCTGTCCTTGACTTATCAAGTATGGTACCGGCACATTTGACCCAACTAGCCACCTAGATGTAGAGCTCTTAGAGGGTGTGGGACTTAGCAGAGCGGAGTTGACGCCTCAGATCCGGAGCCCAGGTGAGCCCGCCCAGCCTGGCTTTGGGACAAGCAGGTGCACACTCGCAGAGCTAGCGCAGAGCTTGGCAGGAACTGGACTGCCGTCTGCCCTGAACAGCCACAGGCTTGCGATTCGCCCTGAGGGCTGGCATTTTCCTATATTTACTTTCCCTTTATAAAAGCACCAGGCATATAATTTGGAAGGTTCCAAGGCTTAGAGAAAGGTATACAGTGAAGATTAAAGGTCTTGTCCTTCTTTTTTAATACCTTCAAATAACTTATTTTGTTTTTCATGCAGTAAAATATTGATAACTTGAAGTTTATTACTTGCACCCTTTTTCTTGCATGCAGTTTAGTGCATTAAGCATGTCTGTCTAGCCAGGCACTGGTGGCTCATGCCTGTAATCCTAGCTACTCAGAAGGCTGAGATCTGAGGCCAGCCCAAGGAGGAAAGTCTGTGAGACTCTTACCTCCAATAAACCACTCAGAAAACTGGAAGTGGTGCTGTGACTCAAGTGGTAGAGTCCTTGCCTTGAGCTGAAGAGCTGAGGGACAGTGCCTAGGCCCAGAGTTCAAGCCCCATGACGGACCGCCTCCCAAACAAAAGCATGTCTGTCTGTCCCAGCCACCACACCCAGAATCATTTTCTCTCCCTAGGCTAACCCTCCATCCACATGAAGCACCAACTGCTCTTTACAAGTTTAAGCACTATAAATGGGGCCCTCCCTAGGCACTATGCAGCATCTTGCTCTCTTTGTGCACAGAGCAAGTCTTTCCACACCAGAGCTTGAATTCGTGCTTGATGTGTTGCTGACATTGAAATAGTGAGTGGCCGCCTGTGAATCCCTACCTCCGGTGGCCGGTTAGCCCTGCCCGCTGGTGGGCGTGCTGGGGCTCCGGGTCTCTCTGCTGTGAGTGCACTGTAGGAACTGCCTGCATCCTCTGTCGGGTGCCTCCCCAGTGCACCCCAGCTGTGGGGCAGCTTTCTTCATTTGGAACACTGCCAGATGAGCTTCTGAGGGGTTCTGGCGGTTTGTCTCTACTGTGTGGTGTTAGCTGTTGGTTCTCAGTACTGCTTTTTCCCTTCTTTCAATACTGGAGATTGAGCCTAGCACCTCAGGCAATGTGGGCAAATGCTTTACCACTGAGCTACATCCACAACTCTACTTTTTTCCATTTAAGGAGCATAGAATTCAATAAATTACACATCCTACCCCTACTGGTGTCAGGAGTCTCCTCTGTTCTGTGCTGGGTTCTTGTGCGTACTTGATCTATTTCTCCACACTAATCTGTTTGATTTCATTGGTCTTAAAGAGATAATTTGACATCTGCAGGCATAATTTTAAAGATACCCTTTAATATACTTGTTGACATGGAAAGATAATGATGGATAGATAGTATGCTAAATTACCAGACATTGTATAAAGAAAGATGTGTACAGGTAGTACTGATAAAAGTGGACATGGCTGGGTATGTACTACCTGCTTGTCATGGTAGCACTGAGGAGCTTGAGGCAGGAAGATCACAAGCCTGAGGCCATCTTGAGCTACATAGTGCATACTTGTTTCAGAACGATGTGTGTGTGCTAGGTGCATTCTTGTCCAGTCAAGCTGACAGTGTGAGCCATTGTGGCTGTGTGATGACTGCTTTGTGGGAACGCGCTCCACGCGCTCCGGTTCCCGGCACTCAGTGTTTCACTGGCGAAAGCACTATTGCGAGTTCATATGCTGATTTGTTGCTATCATGGTAAAAGAACTTTCCAGGGTCAGCTGGGTGCCCGTAGCTCACACCTATAATCCTAGCTGCTCAGGAGGCTGAGGCTGGGATCCAAGGATCGTGATTCAAAGCCAGCCCAGGCAGGAAAGTCCGTGAGTCTCTTATGATCACTTGACCTTAGGTTGTTGCCTGTCCCAGAGAGTACAGCTCACTTCTCTCCTGAGCAGCGGAGGAAGCGCACCTCTGGAGGCCCTGTTAGGTGGGAGGCAGGAAGGGAAGCCCACCCACTGCCCAGATGTACAGACGCAAGCGCACACCACGTCTGTCCCCATCCCATTTCCTGGGGCTCAGGCAGCGGGAGCAGACCAGGCTAGCCCACCCAGGTGTTGCCTTGAATTTTTCCGTAAACCTTACACCTAAATCTTCCAGGCAAAAAGGAAATTGTGTTTCATGATTGTGAATTGAGGACTGCCCTCCGGTAGAGGTTCGGCAAAAAGCAGGCGGCTGGCTGCCTGCGGGTTGGTGCCTGGGTCCCTGGGTGAAAGTTGCTCTCAGTGATGTGCACTGAGACCAGTGCAGGCTTCAGTGTACATGTGACACCCAAGAGTCCTAAATTCAGAGACCAATCTCTTAGGCCTCCTCTAAAAATATTTCAGATTCATGAAAAACCTGGTGTTAGAGGCTGTGGGATCCCTGGATGGAAGGTTGTTAAAGGGCGAATATGGGTTTTCCTAACACAGTGTCTTTGATAAGGTGCCCCTTCATTGCTGGCCACAGACAGCCCACTAACACTGCTCAGCGTCTCTGGAGTTGTCCTTTGCCCCATAGAGGCCAGCCCAGTCCCAGGCAGCCCCCAGAGAGAAGGCTGTCCTTCCTCAGCGTCACGCCATCCAGCGGGTAGACGTGTTGCTGCAATAAAGTAGAAATTGGAGCTGTGCTGTAGGATGTCTGTTAAGGCCACTCCTTGGCTTTTCATTCTCAGGAAGCCAGTCCTGTGCCCTGTCCTCTGCTGGCTGGGGGCAGACCTCTGCCCACTGTGGATGCAAAACCACCGGAAAGGCCTTCAAGCAAAAGCAGAGATCCACCCCGAGAAGAAGAGAGAGAGAAGAAAAAGAAAAAGCACAAAAAACGGTCTCGGACTCGCTCTCGCTCTCCCAAATACCGCCCGTCCTCCAAGTCCAGGTCCAGGCCCCACTCGAAAGCGAGGCACTCCCTGCCCAGTGCCTACCGGACAGTGCGGCGCTCAAGGTGGGTGTGGCGCCCTGGGCCTCCTGGGCCCTGCAGTCGCTGTGTACGTTAGGTCCCTCAGCCAGCAGCACGTGTGGCCCAGCGAAGGCCTGAAAGGGCAGGTGGGTGGAGGGCAGAGTGGGAGTTCTCCATATCCACAGGAGAGCTACTTCTCAAGTCATGCCAACTACTGCCAGGTTTTCAGACATCGCTTATTTATGCCTGTGATTCCAGCACTCGGGATGGGGCAGGAGGGCCTTAAGGTCAGGTCAGCCTGGGAAATACAGCTAGACTGTCTCCAAAAACAAGAGAAAGGTAATGGTGTACTTAAGTGCTAACAGTCGTGTGAGCAAGCCTAGTCTGTGTGTGTCAAGAGCAGGCCAGGTGTGAGTATGCCAAGAGCAAGCCTAGCACATATGGGCAGAGTCCTTCCATTAGGACCCTGGTCCTGTTAATGTGGATGAATTTCTCATGCTTTCTTTTGAATGTGGTAACTGCAAAACAAGAATACCTGGTCTGGTTCAGATGCCCTGCACCCCCAAGTGTGAGTCAGAGTGAGACCACAGAGGCCAGGGATAATCCCCGCTACTTGGGAGGTTGGGATAGAAACTTGTAGCAAGGCCAGCCAGGGGGAAAATGTTAGTAAGACCACCTCTCAACCAGTAAAACTGAGTGTCCCAGTGTACATCTGTCGACCCAGCTGTGTAGAAAGGGTTAAGTAGGTTTGTGGTCCAAGCTCGTGCAGACAAAAACGAGACCCTAGCCCAAAAACAAGAGACAACAGTACGGATCTGTTTTAACGGTGTGCCTCTTTAGGCTCCCAAAGTCCTCCTCACGATGAGCCAGTGTTTGAGAAGTGAACTCAGTCAGAGATCACAGAATTCGCTCCTTAGGTAAACAAAACACAGCAGTGGCCACCTTGCCAGAGGTTCAGAAGGCTGCTCTGTCATCAGCTGTCCCCAGGTCCCCTGAGCTCTTCCTATTGCCCCACACGCCTGACTCTGGGCCTCCCTGTTTCTTCCGGAAGCCATGTTGGCTCTGTAGGAAAATGACGATGTCCTGTGCTCTTCATGTTGTCAGGGGCGTACTACACGCTCACCTTACTGGACACGGCCACAAAAGCCATACGCTGTGTTTTCCTGTTCAAAGCTTACAGGGTTTATCAAATAGTTAATGAAACTATAGATTTGCCTTTGTTGTAAGTCTTTGACCCTCTGTACTTGGCTAGTTCTTGAGAAATTCAGTCACTTCCTACCATTACACACACAAAAAATCTCATGTCAACAACTGTGTGACATACCTTTTTTCTTTTTTTTTCTGTCAGTTGTGGGGCTTGAACTCGGGGTCTGGGTGCTGTCCCTGAGCTTTTTTGCTCAAGGCTAGCACTCTGCCACTTTGAAGTACAATGCCACTGCTGGTTTTCTGGTGGTTTATTGGAGATAAAAGTCTCACAGATGTTCTTGCCCAGGCTGGCTTTGAACCACAATCCTCAGATCTAGGATTACAGTTATGAGCCACCGGTACCCGCTGATTTTTATGTATGTAGCTCCTATGATTTGTATTGTGGGTCAAATTCTCTTTTTCAAAATTTTCTCATTTGGAAAACTTTGGTATTGCAATTATATAGCTGAAAACAAACAGCATAGGCCTGAGTGAGGCTCCCCAGCGTACTAGCCCTGGCCAGTGGTGTGTCCCCAGCCAGTCCTGGGGCTTGAACTCAGAGCGTGGGCACTGTCCCTGAGCTTCTCTTGCTCAAGGCTACCACTCTACCACTTTTTTTTAGTTACCACTGAAGTGTGTGTGTCAGACTTCTTTACCTGCTGTTCCTGTTTTTATTTGTTTTAATATCAATCACATCAAGCATTCTAAGTGGAATGAAGAAGTACTGTACAGTTTACTTATGCCTAAAGTTTATGACTTAGATATTGTTTTTGTTTGCTTACTTGTTTTTGTTGGTCGTGAGGCTTGAACTCTGGGCCTGGGCACTATCCTCAGCTCTTCAGCTCAAGGCTAGCCCTCTACCACGTGAGTCACAGTGCCATCCAGTTTTCTGGTGGTTTATTGGAGGTAAGAATCTTCACAGACTGGGGCTGGGAAGGTGGCTCAGTGGTAGAGCGCTTGCCTTGCATGCATGAGGCCCTGGGTTCAATTCCTCAGCACCACATAAGCAAAAAGAAAAAAGCCAGAAGTGGCTCTGTGGCTCAAGTGGTATAGAGCACTAGCCTTGAGCTGAAGAGCTGAGGGACAGCACCCAGGCCCAGAGTTCAGGCCCCAGGATTGAACTCAAAATTAAAAATAAAAAAGAGTCTCACAGACTTTCCTGCCCGGGCTGGCTTGGAACCTTGATCCTCAGCTCTCAGCCTCCTGAGTAGCTAGGATTACAGGGTGAGCCACCGACGCCCTATTGTTAAACTATATAAGACTAAAACTTCAAAGCGCATTTCTTTTTTAAAACCTTTAAGTGAGATTACTTGGTATTAATGTAAGTGTCCGAATGCCTCTTCAGATTGCCCCCAGTCTTTGGGGGATTATGGGCAGATATCTATATGATAATGATATATTGCTTCCTTTCTACAAGTTAGCTCCATAAGTGCTTTCAGAGGACAGATTGAGGAAGTGGCGCTGTGGCTCAGGCGGTAGAGCGCTCGCCTTGAGCTGAAGAGCGCAGGGACAGCACCCATGCCCAGAGTTCAAGCCCCATGACCGACCCAAAGAAAAAAGATAATATATGCCAGGCGCTGGTGGCTCATGCCTGTAATCCTAGCTACTCAGGAACAAAAAACAGGACAGATTGAGAGGATTTTTTTGGTGTGTCTTTTTTTGTCTTGTCAGTCATGAGGCTTGAACTCTGGGCCTGGGCGCTGTCCCTCAGCTCTTCAGCTCATAGTTAGCTCTCTACCACTTGAGCCACAGCACCACTTCCCATTTTGTGGCGGTTTACTAGAGATAAGAGTCTCATGGACTTTCCTGCCTGGGCTGGCTTTGAACCTTGATTCTTAGATCTCAGCCTCCCCAGTAGCTAGGATTACAGGCGTGAGCCACCAGCGCTGGGCTAGGACTTATTCAGTCTGAAAGAACTCAGGCAAAATGAAGTCATAATTTGATTTGAAATTTGTGAAGTTTTATTGTCCATTTTCTCTGCACAGTAATGAATAAAAGGCAATTTGATTTCCTAATCCTGTTTCTTAGAGACACGGGATGTGCATGATAATGCTTGTTGTGGACAGGGGTGTGCTGTGCAGTGAACCCTGACCAGGTCTGGTGAAGGCCAGGCAGGCAGCCCCAGCCGGCAGGATAGCTGTATGGTCAGGTGAAACTTGGTCTGGTGGGCACTGGCTGCCAGGCCACCGTCCCTTCTGAAGGGCCTGACAGAGGAGGGTGAGTGCACAGACAAGGTAGGTTAGGCAGACAGCTTGCATCGATGGAAAGAAGCTCCTTAAAATGTGGGCAGTTGGGGCTGGGTGTTAGCTCAGCGGAAGAGCACCTGCCTGGAGAGCACAGGCCCTGAGTGCAGTCCTCAGCTCGGGGGAAAAGCTACAAAAGACCAAATGCAGTCAGTTACTCAGAGCTGCTGTGGTTTTTATGGGCTCATCATGCCTTTCTTTGAGAGCAGACCATTGTAATTATACAAGAAGAGCTATCTGAGCTGCCTTTTACTTGAAACTCTTTAATTGAGACCACTTGTCATCTTTAAGAAGCCCTCAAATGACGCTGCACAGATTTACTTGTAAGATGGAATTCTGGGTTCCCACACTGAGCCTGATGAACAGAATAGAATACTAAAGCTTCTTTCCTTCAAAGTGAGACCCAGAGCATTATCCATTGCTATTTCCTGTGCCTTTTCTGAGGTGGCTTCCTTCCCTGAGGACAGCCACACCTCCTTGTAAGGAGTCTGACTGATGGATGATAGCCACTGTGAAACAGTGTTGTGCATTGTTAGCATTGTGAGCTGCAGGCCTTGGGAATTAACTTAACTCTTCCTGACTGTGGGGTTTACTGTGGAGTTCTTTGTTAAGAAGTGATAGGTGCCGGGCACCAGTGGCTCACGCCTGTCATCCTGGCTACTAAGGAGGCTGAGATCTGAGGATCGAGGTTCAAAGCCAGGAAAGTCTGAGACTCTTATCTCCAGAAAACCGGAAGTGGCACTGTGGCTCAAGTGGTAGAGCACTAGCCTTGGGCTGAAAAGCTGAGGGACAGCGCCCAGGCCCAGAGACAACAAAGAGAAGTTTTTCCTCACAGTTTTGGTAGCACCCAGCCCGGCACACTTGATTCTGCATGTGAGGTCTCCCCAGTGCAGAGCCTGGTGCCCCAGCTCCGCTGTGGCCGGGGCAGCACAGCAGAGCTGCCAGGTGTCAAGTGTCTGCCTGCCCTGGCCTCCATGCTCCGTCCTAGAGTCTTCAGGAAGGTCTGGGGAGCAGGTAGGGCTGCACAGGGAGTCCACACACCACCAGGTGGGAGAAGAGCCTGTGTCAGGCACCTTACTCTCAAGTGGGCTCCTGGGCCAGGTGTATCTCAGGAGTGATGTCTCTCCACACAAGGCAGTCAAGGGTAACTACAAGTTGATTCTTGAAACAACAGTGCTTCTGCATTTGGAGGTTTTATTGTAATTAAAATGATTCAGTGGAAAACTTTTTCAAATGGCACAATCAAGCTATTCTTTATATTGTTTCTCAGTGGGTTGTCATGGAAACAGAACAGAGATATGAGGGTTTTTTCCCCCAGATTTCTGCTTATTACAGGCTTTTCTGAAACAGTAATTTCACTGAATGAACAAAGAACTAAAGGAGAAGTCCCGGGCCACTGTCCAGGGACCTGTATCAGGGACCTCGGCCACCCATCGGGTGGGCCCTGGGGTCCTTCTTGCAATGGATGGATTGTGTCCCATCAGTAACAGAATGAGGTTTTTTAGGCCCAGTGAACAGAAGAGTAAGTTTTAGTGGATGCTTTTCCATCCGTGTAACCTCGTATTATCTGAATTGCTCAGCCCAAGCTGTTGTGAGAATGGCATGCTGAGTTGAGTTTGGGGCTTTGTGCCAGTGAGCCTGCAGCACCACCCGGCTTGAGGCCACGTGCCTAGGAGGCCAACTGTGGCCACAGACCTGCAGACCCTCAGGGCCTTCCCTTGCCTGCGTCTGACAGCGTCGGCCAGCTGAAAGTTTCAGGCAGATGGACGGACAGAGGCTAGGAAGGGCAGAGAGAGCGTGACCTTGTGGGCAGTGGCCATACCAGTGCAGCCTCCCCAGACCGACAGTCTGGGCGATGGGTCAGGAGTGAGCAGAGCAGGCATCTGAAGGGCCCATGGGCCCTGTCTGTGCCTGAGTGCAGACCCTGCCTTGCCTGCTGCAGCGGGGGAGCATGTGCACAGACCACACTCTAGAGCCGGCTGTCATATCACTTCTGTCCAGGTCACGCTCCCGGTCCCCTCGGAGGAGAGCACACTCCCCTGAGAGACGCCGGGAAGAGAGAAGCGTCCCCACTGCGTACCGAGTGAGCAGCAGCCCGGGGGCCAGCAGGAAACGAACTCGCTCCAGGTAGGCGGCTGTGTACCCACAGGTGCACACTTGAGGTTTCCCTGGGCAGAAAGGGTCTGAAGACTGTGTGTGTGTCTGTGTGTGTGTGCATGTGTGCACACGTGTGCGTGTGTCTGTGTGTGTGCAGGTGTATGCTCATTATCACTGTAGGTGACGAATGAGGTGCACTCCTGGAGCTCAGGCTGGCCCAGCCGGGTGGCCTGCTGCCTGTTGGAGTTAGAGGCTCACCAGTGCATTGCACCCCAACCTTACTGCTTCCTGGACCAGCGCTCATGTCCCCGTCTTGCCTCTTGGCAAGGCACAGGAAGGAGGACCGGAGCTTGTGACTTCCGCCTTAGTGTCCTCCCCGGTCTCTCCATCAGGCGAAGCACCCTGCCCGGGCCTCAGCCCGCCGGGGCCATGCCGGGGCCATCCCAACGCTGCACCACGCGAGCCCCCTTCCCCCCCCCCCCCCCCCCCCCCGGTGGGATGGTAGCCAACCCTGTGTGTGTGGCCCGTGGCGGCTTAGCAGAGGGGAGTACATACTAGGAACCAGTCACTACAAGGGCATGAAGCAGGGGGCCCATCCCAATGAGCTCAGCAGAAAACATCCGCCCTGGGACCTGGCGTGTGCACCTCTGAGAAACACCAAGGTCCAGGCTTGCACAGCCCTGAGAGGGCGGGCAGCACTTCCAGGGCAGCGCACTGGTGGCCACTGGGGACACCTGAGAGCCGCCTCTTGGCTGTTCTCATGGCCAGTGTCACTGACAGACTCCCAGTGTCTCCAGAGGGACAGGAGCCGGAGGATACAGGAAGTAGGGCTGAGCAGTGGGCCAAGTAGACAGAGGAAGGCCAGGCCAGGGGGGACAGCAGATGGCTAGTCAGTCCTTGCCCACAGTGCCCTCGAAGGGCCCTGGGGAGACCCAGGTAATCATGGAAGCCACCGGAAGACAGAACTCCTCCTGGAATGGAACAGAAAAGCTGGCTGCTGCTAGCGAACGGTTCTTGTTCAGACGCTGGGTCTGTGCCTTGGCAGACCCGCACTCAGTATGCCCAGCTACCAGTGTGTGCATTTTATTCCTTAAGCAAGTAGCTTAACATTTGAAAGTCAGCACCACCTTTGAAATGCATAAAGGGCATAGTCTAAAATTAATCCCTTGTAGCAAAAGATCTCTCTTCACACAACAGTTCTCTCTTTGCTCCCAAATTAGCCTTTCTTTAAAGGCAGTCCTGGGAGGAGGTGTTAGCGATAGTAGGCCCAGCTGTGGCTGCCCTGTGTGGCTTGCCCACAGGAGCTCTGGGTAAAGAAGGGAGGGTGGTCAGCTCTCTGCCCACCAGCAAGGAAGGCAGAGACGCCACTACAGGTCAGTTTTCTTTTTTCATTTTTTTTCTTTATTTTCTTTTTGGCTCAAGGCTAGCACTCTAATCACAGTGTCACTTCTGGCTTTTTGTTTATGTGGTACTGAGAAATCGAACGCAGCGCTTCATGCATGCTAGGCAAGCATTTCTGCCCCTAAGCCACAGTCCCAGCCCAAACAGGCCAGTTTTCTACTGAGTTCTAAGTCCAGCTGTGCGGTTCATCTGTGGGTCTCTCCGTTGCATGAAACAAATTCACTATCACACTTATCCTGTGGCATCATCCACCCAAGATTACTTCTACAGACACTACTGCCTACTTCTTTTGCTGACTTGTTTTTAAAATGATTTAACTTAAGGTGAAGTGGTTTTGAGGGATTAGACAGGGGCTTCTTATGTAGCCCAGACTGGCTTTGAACCCAAAGGCCTGCTGTCTCAGCCTCCTGAGTGCTGGGATGACTAGGTGAGGCCTGCTAGGAAGGGTTTCATAGAGTGTCACGCATACACCACACGCTCCGTCTGCGCCTCCCCAATGCAGTGCTCACACGCGTGAACACACACATTCCACCCGTGACTCCCTAATGCAGTGCTCACGTGCATGAACACACACATTCCACCCGTGACTCCCTAATGCAGTGCTCACACACGTGAACACACACATTCCACCTGTGACTCCCTAATGCAGTGCTCACACACGTGAACACACACATTCCACCTGTGACTCCCTAATGCAGTGCTCACGTGCATGAACACACACATTCCACCCGTGACTCCCTAATGCAGTGCTCACAGGCGTGAACACACACATTCCACCCGTGACCCCCTAATGCAGTGCTCACACACGTGAACACACACATTCCACCCGTGACTCCCTAATGCAGTGCTCACACGCGTGAACACACACATTCCACCCGTGACTCCCTAATGCAGTGCTCACACACGTGAACACACACATTCCACCTGTGACTCCCTAATGCAGTGCTCACGTGCATGAACACACACATTCCACCCGTGACTCCCTAATGCAGTGCTCACACGCGTGAACACACACATTCCACCTGTGACTCCCTAATGCAGTGCTCACACGCGTGAACACACACATTCCACCCGTGACTCCCTAGTGCAGTGCTCACACGCGTGAACACATTCCACCCGTGACTCCCTAGTGCAGTGCTCACACACGTGAACACACACATTCCACCCGTGACTCCCTAATGCAGTGCTCACGTGCGTGAACACACACATTCCACCCGTGACCCCCTAGTGCAGTGCTCACACACGTGAACACACACATTCCATCCATGACTCCCTAATGCAGTGCTCACACGCGTGAACACACACATTCCACCCGTGACCCCCTAGTGCAGTGCTCACACACGTGAACACACACATTCCACCTGTGACTCCCTAATGCAGTGCTCACACGCGTGAACACACACATTCCACCCGTGACTCCCTAATGCAGTGCTCACATGCGTGAACACACACATTTCCACCCGTGACTCCCTAATGCAGTGCTCACACACGTGAACACACACATTCCACCTGTGACTCCCTAATGCAGTGCTCACACACGTGAACACACACATTCCATCCTGTGACTCCCTAATGCAGTGCTCACACGCGTGAACACACACATTCCACCCGTGACTCCCTAATGCAGTGCTCACACGCGTGAACACACATTCCACCCGTGACTCCCTAATGCAGTGCTCACGTGCGTGAACACACATTCCACCCGTGACTCCCTAATGCAGTGCTCACACGCGTGAACACACACATTTCCACCCGTGACTCCCTAATGCAGTGCTCACACGTGAACACACACATTCCACCCGTGACTCCCTCCCTAATGCAGTGCTCACGTGCGTGAACACACATTCCACCCGTGACTCCCTAATGCAGTGCTCACGTGCGTGAACACACATTCCACCCGTGACTCCCTAATGCAGTGCTCACGTGTGTGAACACACATTCTGTCTGTGACTCCTACGTTTTGCCACACTTGCTCTCTTGGGCATTCTGCTCCTTTTCCCTCCTGCCTGTGTGCTCTGAGCCCAGGCTGGCCGGCCGGCTGCTGCAGGGCCCGTTGGGCTGCTCCCTGTTTTCAGGAAGGTGTGCATTATTTTGGCAGGAACACTTTGTAAACCAGTGTGTGTAGCATCAGGAGACAGCAATGTCTGTCTGCACCAGTGTCTGGTGCCGAGGCAGTGGCCTGGTGAGGATGTTCTGCCTCTTCTCTGAGCAGGCAGGGGTCTGTGAGGGGCCCTGTGAGCCTGTGTGAACTGTGTTCTGGCGGCTCTGCCCGCTGGCACACCAGCTGTCCCTGGCGGGATAGTGGCTTTCTGGCCCTCTTGCTCTGAGCTTGTTAGCCGCCTCCTCTGGAAGGAAGAGCCCTCCATTTTCATGGCACCTTAGGCTCGAAGCCTGGGGCTAGTTCGTTGGGCTAGTCTCTCACCTTACGTATCTGACCAGGGGAGTCCTTGTAAGCTGGTCTGATTTTTTTTTTTTTTTTTTTAATTTTATTTTATTTTATTTGAGAACATACTGTACAGAGGGGTTACAATTACATGGGCAGGATAATGCATACATTTCTTACCAAGCATTGCAGCCTCCTCCTTTGTTTACCCTTCACATCCCTTCCCAGCCTCCCCCATCCCTCCCACCCAATCATACCCCCCCTCCCCCCCCCCCCACTGACATTGTAAAGCTGGTTTTGACATGACATTTTGTACTTCTCATTGTTGCACGCATCCCAGTGCTCTTTGATCATCTGAGCGTAAAGTTCAATGCAGTGTGGTAACAGAAAACCCACACTGTTCACAAAAGGCACTTTGAGTCCATTATAAAAGCATGTTTCACGAGTATGTTCACAAGTCATTCATAACGCATAGTGATGCATAACAAAAGCATCCTGGCTAACAATAGAGTGAATCACACCTGTAGTCCTAGCTCCTTAAGGGGCTGGAGAGCTGGAGAATCACAGTTCACAGCCAGCCTGAGCAGAAAAGTCCATAGGATTCCATCTCCAGTTAGCCAGCAAAATGTCAGACTGGAGCCCTGGCTCAAGTGAGAGAACATCAGTGTGAGCAAGAAAGCTAAAAGTCCAGCAGAAGCACAAAGCCCAAGGATTAGCACAAGAAGAAGGGGGAAAAGGGGAGGAGGAGGAGAAGGAAAGAAGAAAAATGAATGGCCCAGTAGCTTGTTGGTGGTGGTAGTGCCATTGAGCACCTAGTGCGTGCCACGTGGCGCTCGGGAGCAACTGGCGTGCACTGTTGGTGGGCGGCTCCCGTGTCGCTCCCCAAGGCTGATAGTGAAGAGATACAGACTGTAAGCCCCACGGTGAACGTGGCTCAAGGGCTGCTGGAATATACGCAACACTTACGACGCTTTATTAGATTCTAAAGGAAGCAGGAAAGGGCAGAAAGAGAAAGCAAAAAGCAAGTGGAGCGAGTGAGACTTCACAGCAAAACGTTCGTGTAAAGAGTGGCGATTGGGTAAACAGACAAAAAGGCAGAGGTTAGGGGTGGGCGGCTTACAAAGAAGTACTACATTGTGTTTTTCAGTGCTAGGGTTGAACTAGGGCTCATACATGCACTCTTATCACTGAGGTATACCCCCACTTTAACTGTTAGCACACAGGGTTGGGAATGTGGCTTAATGATAGCGTACTTGCCTAGTATGTCTGAAACCCTCGGTACCACCTTAACAAAAGGCAGAAATGGCGCTGTGGCTCAAGTGGTAGAATAATGTAACCTTGAGCAAATGAAGCTCAGGGACAGTGGCCCTGAGTTCAAGCCCTGGGACTGGCAAAAAAGCTGGATGGATGGATAGGTAGATAGATTGATCAAATAGGATAGAACTAGAAAGGAGGGCCGGGCGCTGGTGGCTCACGCCTGTAATCCTAGCTATTCAGGAGGCTGAGATCTGAGGATCGCGGTTCAAAGCCAGCCCGGGCAGGAACCGTGAGACTCCTATCTCCAATAAACCACCAGAAAAACAGAAGTGACGCTGTAGCTCAAGTGGTAGAGCGCTCGCCTTGAGCTGAAGAGCTGAGGGACAGTGCCCAGGCCCAGAGTTCAAGCCCCACGACCGACAAAAAAAAAAAAGAACTATAAAGGTGGAAATAAACCATCACCACCACAACCCCTTCTCCATGCTGGTGGCAAGATACAGCTATGTTGTTATGAAGCCAGCAATGGGCTCCAGGGCATCTCCTGGAGGACAGAGGGATAACCCCGGGAAGGGTCTTCTGAGCCCTGAGGAAGCTAGTTCAGAGCTGTGCCCCATGACCTTGGGAGGCAGCACTGTGCCCCGTGACCTTACCTTAGGACACGGCCCTGTGCCCCATGACCTTGAGAGGCAGTCAGCACTGAGGCATGTGTCCCATGGAGAGGCAGCTGGGCTGTGTTAGCCAAGGTGTAGTGGCCATGAGCTAGCTGCCTGGAAGTGTCCAGAATACCTCAGTGTTTCCCTGGTATCCATCAGTAACCCAGGAGGGAGAGAAGAAGGGATTGTAACAGCCTGAGACTCTGCCTCAAAGCTAGTGTGCTGCTCCTGAGCCTGGCCTTTTGGTGGTTAATTAGAGATCTAAGTCTCGGGCTTTTCTTTGAAGCCTCCTGAATAGGATAACAGCGCTAGCCACTCATGCCGGCTTCCTGGTGCTTCTTAAAGATTAGGAAGTCGGGGCTGGGAAGGTGGCTCAGTGGTAGAGCGCTTGCCTTGCATGCTCAAGGCCCTGGGTTCGATTCCTCAGCACCACATAAGCAAAAAGAAAAAAAACCAGAAGTGGCGCTGTGGCGCAAGTGGTAGAGCGCTAGCCTTGAGCTGAAGAGCTGAGGGACAGCACCCAGACCCCCCCAAAAAAAAAGGTTAGGAAGTCTGAGGGAGGTGTGACAGGGCCTGCGGGCTCGGGGGTCCTATCGTGAGTGAGATGGAAGTAGGCTTACAGCATCTCAGGACTGGACAGACCTGGACACCGAGTGAGACAGTGGACGGACCTGGACACCGAGTGAGACAGTGGACGGACCTGGACACCAAGTGAGACAGTGGACGGACCTGGACACCGAGTGAGACAGTGGACGGACCTGGACACCGAGTGAGACAGTGGATGGACCTGGACACAAAGTAAGACAGTGGACGGACCTGGACACAAAGTAAGACAGTGGACGGACCTGGACACAAAGTAAGACAGTGGACGGACCTGGACACTTGAGTGTGACAGTGGACGGACCTGGACACTTGAGTGTGACAGTGGACGGACCTGGACACTTGAGTGTGACAGTGGACGGACCTGGACACTTGAGTGTGACAGTGGACGGACCTGGACACTTGAGTGTGACAGTGGACGGACCTGGACACAAAGTAAGACAGTGGACAGACCTGGACACTTGAGTGTGACAGTGGACGGGCCTGGACACCGAGTGAGACAGTGGACAGACCTGGACACCGAGTGAGACAGTGGACGGACCGGGATACCGAGTGTGACCAGGATGCTGAGCATGGTAGTGGCCCCAGAGCAGGACTTGGTCTGTGCCCAGCTGGGACTCATGGTCAGAGGCAGGCATGCAGCCATCATCCCCCACAGCTGCTGGGCAGGACAGTGCTGAGCTTTTGTGTGTGCGGTGTTTGACTTGAGAACCTTGCTGAGCCAGTGTAAGTGTAAAGCCATGTAAAATGGGGTGGAGTGCCATGAAAGCCAGCACGTTACCCAGAGCCAAGCGTCTTCCTGCAGGGTGGCTGCCGTGGGTGGTTTGTGAACCTTGGTGCACTGTGGGTGGACTTGAGGGCCACGGCCTTCACGAGCATGCGTGGGTGGGGTCCACAGGTTTCACGGGCATGCGTGGGTGGAGGGCCACAGGTTTCACGGGCATGCGTGGGTGGAGGGCCACAGGTTTCACGAGCATGCGTGGGTGGGGTCCACAGGTTTCACGGGCATGCGTGGAGAGGTGAATTCATGAGCATGTGTGGAGAGGTGGAGGGCCACAGCTTTCACAGACAGGTGGAGAGGTCTACAGCCGCAGAAAGAGGTCTCACTGTGGTGCCCCTTGAAGATGCATCCAGAAGGAAGCTCGGGCCACACTCCATGCCTTGTGCACTCCTCACCAAGATGTTTTCCTTACAGAAGTCCCCATGAGAAGAAGAAGAAGCGGCGGTCGAGGTCTCGGACCAAGGCCAAGGCCCGGTCCCAGTCCTCCTCCCCCAGCAAGCAGGCAGCCCACCGTCCAGCGGCCCATGCCGCCCACTCGGCCAGCATCTCTCCTGTGGAGAGCCGGAGCTCCAGCCAGGAGCGTTCCAGGTGACCGTGACCTGGGCAGGTCTCAATGGGAACAAGCAGAGAGTGGCAGGTGGTGCCAGTCTCTGGGACATACCTTGGGCGGGGATGTCAACTGGCCTGGCCTCCGATGGGAATGAGGTGGGACAGCTCCTCAGAACCTGTTCGTAGCCATGCTATAGCTAAAGGGCCCCCCCCCCCCCCCCGAGATCCCAGAGGTCCTGCAGTAGCCTGTTTGGATCCAGGGGTAAGCAGCCTTGCAGACTGGGGTGGTCTCAAGCTCGGCCATGCCCCGTCCTGCTCCACAGGGTCTTTCTGACATCTGCCCTTAGGAGTGGGCCGTGGAAAGCCCAGGGGAACCAGCACTCCTCTGCCACAAAGGCCAGGGTCTAGCTAACTTCCAGATGAGAGTCCAGAGGAGAGTGCAATCAGGTGCCCATGGCAGGGACCCGGGAGCACCGAGGCCCAGCTTGAAGCTGTCTGGGCCCAGGCTGTGGGGAAGCGCCTCCCCATCAGGAGGGTCCCATAAGGGGTAAGAGGCCCACCTGATCTGGGTGCTAAGCTTTCATAGGTGTGAATGGACATGAGGGGGGCTGGAGGCGCAGAGAGCAGCTCACACGAGCCAGTCAGCATCTGAGATGCCTCTCCAGGCTTAGAGCGGGGTGAGCACCTCCAGGCCTCGGCTGGGAGCCTGAATGTGAGCCACAAGGGACTCCTTCCTGTCGTCTTCCAGAGAATTAAGGACACGAGCTGGGCTCCAGTGCCTCACACCTGTCATCCCAACTACTCAGGAGACCCAGGGTTGAGAGTTGCAGTTCAAACCAGCCCAGGCAGGAAAGTTGAGGAGAACCTTTATCTCCAGTGAACCACCAGAAATGGTGCAGTGGTTCAAGTGGTAGAGCACTAGCATTGAGCAAAAAGAGCTCAGGAACAGTTCGTAGGTCCTGAGTTTAAGCCCCACAACTGACCAAAAAGGAAAAAAAAAAAATGATATGAAGACAGATTTTGAGCTAGAGTCATCTTAGAAAATAGCTTGAAATGGGTATAACATAAAATACATGTTTGTGATGTTTGTGGTAATTTTTAGTTTCTGGAAACAAATGCAGTGTTTCCGGCTGGGGGAGGCTGGGGTGTGGACGCTCTCAATCACTGACCAGATGGTGTGTGCTTAAGCTTCTGTCCTTCTTTTGTATTAGGGGAGTTTCTCAGGAAAAAGATGGCCAGATCTCTTCAGCAATCGTTTCTTCTGTGCAGAGCAAAATCACTCAGGTACAGTCCACGTCCTGTCTGCCCTTTCCAGTCTGTGGCGGGCAAGGCCCTGTGCCTGTGGCCACGGAGGCCATCAGTGGGAGGTTTAGAACGAGGCCGAGGCTGTGACTTTGGCCCCATGAGAGCCGGCATCAGCCTGAGCTGCAGCTCACAGACCTTCCTCCCTGTCTTACTGCCTAGGATCTCATGGCCAAAGTAAGAGCGATGCTCGCAGCTTCCAAAAACCTGCAAACCAGCGCATCCTGAGGCACAGCCACCATGGGAGCCAGTCCCGCGCGCACGGGCATCACTCGCCTGCTGGTGGGGCCACAGCTCCAGGACTCTGGGCACCGAAGCGGGGGCAGGGCAGCTCGCGCCTGCAGACCCCCACAGCCATCTGGGTTCTTCTCCAGACTCCCTGGGACCGTCGGTGGCTTTTGTAAATTTTTGATGACATTTTCAGCTTAAGATTTTTGACCAGCAATCTCTTACCTGTATATTTGTAAATAATATCATGTTTCTGTGGAGATGTATTATCGAATAAAATGGGAAGAAAGCTCTTTTCTAGCTCACAGCCTTGAGGTGGCTTCCTTCTTTGGGCTGTGGCTGTTTATCGCACGTCACCTGCAGGTGGACTGTGGGTCAAGACGCTCCAGGAGTGGCCTCTGGCCTGGCGTGGTCCAGTCCCGCCTGTGGCTCCCGTGCCCTCTGGCTTGCCCGCCACAGGCCCCCCGCAGCCCTTTGTCTTGCAGGCTGGCACCGTGCAGTGGTGACAAGGCCCTGCGCCAGACTGCTGTTGGCTCTGCAGGCGCTGCCGGTCCACTCTTGCCTGGAGGTTGTCCTGGCGCTCAGGTGCCTGGGACACACCGACAGGCCTGGCGGGTTCTGGCTGCCAAAGCCTCTGACCCCACAGTGCCCTGCCATTCACGCCTGACTTCCCAGCCAGGCTGGCCTCCAGGATCAGGTTTTACCTTCAGGTCAGCCCATGTGGCAGACCCCATGCTGGTCGTGGGGTAGTGCGGGCTGGGCAGGCAGAGTGGGGACCCTGGAGAAGGGGTTGAAGAGGGGCTCACGGGAGCAAGCAGCCCGCAGGTTCCTTCACCAGGAGGTTCCTAAGAGGTACTGCGCTGTGTTCTCCCCCAGCTGGTGGCTTGCCCAGCCAAGTTCTGTGCTCTTCCTGAGGTGCTTCGCCAGGGCCCAGGCCCCTCCCCAGTGGCCAGGCCACAGCTGCCACCCAGTAAACACGGCGTGCACCCTCCGCATGCCTGAATGCCAGTAGCTGCATACATGCCCCTGGCTGAGACCACAGTGGGCAACAGAGAGCCCAGGACCCAGGTCACCGGCCACCAGCCTGGGAGTCTGGGCGGCCCAGAGCCCTGGTTCCCTGAAGGATAACCTACAGAGCAAATGAGCTGACTGGAGTGAGGTGAAAAGTTGCTTTAATTACAAGCTCGTTAACTATTCAGCAGGGGCAGCTGGGGAAGCAGGAGCGCCAGGCGTCTGAGGGGATGGCCGAGAAAGCGCATTTGGCGGCCTGTCTTACCCCGGACATGTCCTGCAGGACATGGCGTGGGATTTGAGACTGAGGTAGAAGTGGTGCCCAGGTAACCACCTCACCAACTTGAAATAACCCGGGTTCCGTGCCAAAGCAGAAACAGATTTGCAGTAGCCAGACTACCACGGGACCCCGCTGGTTCTGCCACAACGCTGTGCAGCCATGGGCTCACGGCTTCCAGAGAAGGCCTCTGCCACCAACGCAGCCTCACCAGGGCTCGGGCCCAGCCTCAGAGCTGTGTGCGCTCAGCAAGCCCACACCACTTGGACCAGGCCGAGGGCAACAGGAGTCAAGTCTGGGGGCAGTTAGAGCCAGAGAGGGGCCATAACAGCAGGCTGGTCCCAAGATGGAGTGGCTGCCAGAACCAGTGAGCGAGGGAGCGGGTGAGAACGCGCACACAGTCGAGGAGATCTCAGAGCTGTGCTCAGCCAGGCACTGCGCAGCTGGCTACCATACCGTGGGAACAGCTCATACCATTAGAGTATGTGCACGTGTGTCCAAGGTAAGACACTGTGACCCCACGTGGGCGGTCCCTGGCACCAGATTCAGAGACAGCAGGGTGAGGCTCCCAGGGCCCGGACACTTGGTGTTTCACAGGCACAGGTTCCGTTTGGGGAGTTGAAGGGTACCTGTGGCCTCAGGCCCATCCAGCTTGGGTTTTCTGATAGCTCAAACTGTGGACCACCTGGGACTGCCATGTTCTAGGGCGGGGCTGTGGTCTCCAGACCCTTCATGTTTGAGAACCTTCTGATCCCTGAGCCCCCAGCTACTGTCCTCCGTCATGTCAGCAGTGAGACAAATAGGGGACGGCCGTTCAATACTGGTCCTTCACAGCATTAAAGACAGACCTTTATTGTGAGCACACCTTTTTAATGTTGGTCCTTTAAGCTAAGATGTGGATGTTAGGGCAGCTTGACTCCCTGTGTGCTGGCAGCCTACCTGCTCTGAACTCTTGGTGGCTGCCTCGAGGGATCTAGACAACCACAGCTGCCTGCTGCTGGAGCAGACTGTTCCAGCCACAACTGTCAGCCAACAGCCGGCCCAGACGTCACAAGCCTCAGGGAGCTCCAGGTCCTGCAGCTGCTTCCACCCAGGCCAGGGGCAGAGCCCTTCCCCGTGCCTCAGCAGAAGGCCTGAGATTGGTGCAGGTCCAATCTTCATTTGTGTGGTCTCCTGTGATTGGTAGAAACAGCTTTGGCCTGCCCTCTTTCTAGTATATAGGCCCCACGCGGAGGGTAGTCTAGGTGATGCCTTCCTGCATTACCCCTGCATTTGTAACATTTGAGCTAATAAACATTCTCTCCATGGGGCTGGGAAGGTGGCTCAGTGGTAGAGCGCTTGCCTTGCATGCATGAGGCCCTGGGTTCGATTCCTCAGCACCACATAAGCAAAAACAAAAAAAGCCGGAAGTGGCGCTGTGGCTCAGGTGGTAGAGCGCTAGCCTTGAGCTGAAGAGCTGAGGGACAGAGCCCAGGCCCAGAGTTCAGGTCCCACGACTGGACCCAAAAAAAAAAAAATTCTCTCCAGTGGTCTCTGAGCTTTCTCATTCATAGAGGGGCTGCCGTGATGGCAGCAGTAGTAGTGAACTTCCGGAGCCTGGCCAGGGCATTGAATGACAGCAACAGGGTAGAGTACTAAGACTGGAAGAAGAGCTAGAGGAAGCAAGCTGCAGACCCTGGCTACTGGAAGAGGTCCAAAGAGCTGCCCAGCCTTCAGAGTCCCAGACACCCTGGACATAAGGGCAATCACACTGCCTGCGGCCAGGCTGAGGCTCCATCAGCAGAAGCCTCAAGGAGATGCAACCCTACCGAGTGGTGCTGCTGCTGATGCTGCAGGCCCAGGATCGAAACAGGTGCCATGTGGGAGCCGCTGTTTCTGCAGCCGTAACTCTGCCTGCGAAAGCTGTGGCGATGCCCCCGGCGTTCAGGGCTTCGCGCTAAGAGCCTCAGCCCTGCCAGTCCAGCCCCTAGGCTTTGAACACTCAGAGTCTTGGAAGAAGAGCTGTTCCTGTTCTTGTTGGGTGGAAGCCCTCAGCTATCGACTGGTAACCACCCGGTCTCTAGCCTCGACATGACACAGGCCTTGCTGTGGCTCTCTTCCCGTGCCACAGCTCGGGCCCCAAGGAGACCAGCAGGCACCATGTGGCCCAGGACCAGACTGCTGTGCCAAGTGGCCAGCGGGTGAACCTGACCCAGGTGGCAGCTGCCAGGACCCGTCACCTGAGCAGCCGTGCAGGAATTGGTCATCGACAGCCTGCAGTCCCCAGGTTCCAGCCCACAAGGGCCCAAGCGGGTAAACAAAGGGGGCGGCTCTCCACAAGCTACGTGCACTGGTGGCTGATGGTGACTTGGCCCCTTGTTGCTGTGGGGCCAGTCCTGGCGCCGGCCTGCTGTGTGGGCAGGACAGCAGTGGTTGCGGCCCAGTGAGGGAGGCAGCAGATAGGACAGCAGAGTAGATGGAGGGTTACGGGAGTGCGGGGTGTGTCGAGGATCGAGGAGCACCTACAGAAGGAGCACGGTGACGGTGAGTAAGAGCACCCCGGGCACCGTGGGGGCGGCGTGACAGTCCTGCGCACCCGAGTCCTGCGTCCTTGAATGAAGCGTGTCTGGAACCCCGATGCCCGGGCTTTCTTCGCCCCGAGCCTCCTGTGCCTGCAGCCACCATCCCAGTTTCCCCACTTGAACTGCTCACCTCTGAGGACCCAGTTGCTGCTCCCCACCGGCCACGGGGGAGGAAAAGCCCCTAGTCCTGCTCTGGCTAGCAGGTGACCATGAGTCTTTCTTCGCAGGAACTATTTCTTATTTTACATACAGAGCTTTGAACTCAGGGCTGGCTTGCTCATTTAGCTGACAATCTACCACTTGATTCATTCCTCCAACCTGACTTTTGCCCATTATTTTAAGATGGAGTCTGCCCACGCTGGCTTCAAAGTCGGCTCTGAGGGTTCTTGTTTGGTGTGTTGGGTGGGTATGTGTGTGCATGCATGTGCTCACGTGCATGTGTTGTGTGTGTCAGTACTGGGGCCTGAACTTGGGACCTTAAGCTCCTGCTCAGCTTTTTCTGTCAAGGTTGGCACTCTACCTCTTGAGCCATGGCTAAATGCAGCTGAGACCGGTGCCCAGGCTGGCTTCAAGTTCATCTTCCAGACCTCATCCTTTTACGTGCTAGGGTTATATATATGAGCCACTGGCACCCGGCTCATTTTCTTTTCTTCTTTTTAAAAATTATAGCAAAGACTTATTTTAGTAGAACAGGGAGGAAAGAGAAACACCTGTTCCCGTCAGTAAGTGGAGTTAAAGGCTTGTCTTGTTTAGGTTTAATGTGACTTCTGGCCCATCTCTGCAACAGCTCCAGGTAGAAGCTGTTGTGGGGAGAGGTGAGAGGCTCAGCAGGGGACCAGGTGTGCCTGGAGAGGTGGCTGGAGAGGTGGGGTGACTAAGGTAGAAAGTCAAAGTGGACCCTAAGCCGCCAGGACTGGTGTCCTCAGGAGACCAGTGGGCTTCTGTGGACGATGGGAGTCCACGGAAGGTGCCGTCTGTGTGCCAGGCGCTGCCCTCATGAGGCAGTGCCCACTGACCTCAACCCAGGACTCCAGAATCCAGTATCCACAACAGTAAGTTTCTAGCTGGGCACTGGGGCCCTGCTGCCATCCTAGCTACTCAGGAGGCTGAGGTCTGAGGGTCACAGGACAAAGCCAGCCCCGCAGGAAAGCCCATGAAATCTTGCCTCCAATGAACTACTCAAAAAAGCCAGAAGTGGTGCTGTGGCTCGACTGGTAGAGTGCTCACCTTGAGCAAAAGAACCTTGGGACAGCGCCCGGGCCCTAGGCCCTGAAAATAAATAAATTCTCCACTCAGCCCACAGGCCAAGCCCTGAGCCCCCAGTCCTCACTCGGGGTCAGGTTCCACACTGCTGGGGCTTTGATTAACCCTCTCTGCACCCCACTCCCCTCCCCCCCCAGCCAGCGTGCACGGGCCTGGCCAGGCCCCCTCGTCCCTGCTGTCCCCGGTGCCAAGCCAGGAGGACAGACCTCAGGACACTGAGTGGAAGGCCACCCTTTGCGTCCAATGAACCTGGGCTGCTCTTTTCCTCCTTTCACTGGCTTTGAACTGGTTCTGGTGGAGGGAACAGTTGTCTCCAAGGAGGCCAAAAGCGCTTCCCGGCCCCCCACAGCTGCTGCCCACCATCCTTGCCTGGTCTCCCTTTCCTTAGCTGGAGCAGGTATGCAATGGGAGCCCGCACCTCACCGTCCTGACACAAACGACAGAAAGTCGGGGCGTGCCTGGCCCTAAGCAGGTGCGGCAGCCTTGTCTTTGAAGGAAGGGCAGCAAGGACAGCACACACGGGCACTGTCTTGAGAGTGGAATCCTCGCTGGCCACCTGCCGGAGCTCTGCACCGCGCCTGCCCGGCACATTGGGATTTCTCATGGCTTCCATGGCGGAAAAGTTGTGAGAAGGGAAATGGGTAGAGTCAGCAAACCCATTCTCTGCTCCCAACAACCGCCAGCTGGCCATGTGTCCCTACCTGGGCCAGGCTCAGCCCTGGCTGACGCGGTGGGGAGGGACAGTAGGGGGGAGGTGGGAGGGGGGTAGACGGGATGGGGGGGTAGATGGACGGGGGTGGGGAGGAGTGGACGGGGGTGGGGGGTGGACGGGTGGGGACAGTGGGGGGAGGGGAATGAACGGGGGAGGGGGTGGATGGACAGGGGTGGGGAGGAGTGTGGGGGGGGGAAGGAGTGGACGGGGTTCGCCCACACCTTCCCACCCCTGCATCCAGGACCAACCCCCCTTCCCACAAGCAGACCCCAGCAACTGACCAGGTGATTCCAAACCATTCCACAGGCTGGGTTGCTCTCCCGCTCCCGCCCTCCCCGTCCCGCGCCCCCCTCCCGCCCTCCCCGTCCCGCGCCCCCTCCCGCCCTCCTGGTCCCCGTCCCGCGCCCCCCTCCCGCCCTCCCCGTCCCGCGCCCCCCTCCCGCCCTACCCGTCCCGCGCCCCCCTCCCGCCCTCCCCGTCCCGCGCCCCCTCCCGCCCTCCCCGTCCCGCGCCCCCCTCCCGCCCTCCCCGTCCCGCGCCCCCCTCCCGCCCTCCCGGGCCCGGGCTTCCCCCTTCCTCCCGCGCGCCCGTCGCGCAGGCTGCGTGAGAACCCGGCCGGGCCCGCTCCCCAGGGGCGGCCGAGCCTCCGCCTCGCGTCCCGCGCCCGGGGCCGTCCCCGCACGACGCCGCGCGGCGCGGGCCCTTTAAGGCGGCGGGCGGGGCGGGCTCATTAGCCAGGCCGCTCGGCCCCGCCCCGGCGGCGGTCGGCGGCGCGGGGCGCGGGGCGCGGGGCGCGGGGCGGGCGCGGAGCGAGCGGCGCGGAGAGCGGGCGCGGGCCGGGATGGGACGCCGCGCCGCCCGGGGCCCCGGCCCGCCGCCGCTGCTGCTGTGGCTGTTGGCGCTCGCGGCCCGCGGGGGCTGCCCCGCGCCCGCGCCCCGCGCCGAGGACCTCAGCCTGGGGGTGGTGAGTGCGGGCGGCGCGGGCGCGGGGTGCGGGCGGCGCGGGGAGCGGGGCGGGCGCGGGCGCGGGGTGGGCGCGGGCGGCGCGGGGTGCGGGCGGCGCGGGCGGCGCGGGGAGCGGGGCGCGGGGCACGGGGTGGGCGCGGGGCGCGGGGCGGGCGCGGGCGGCGCGGGGCGCGGGGCGCGGGGAGCCGGGCGCGGGGCGCGGGGCGCGGGGCGGGGAGAACGAGGCCGGGCCGGGCGGGCTCCGCCGAGCGCGGCCGCCCCCCCCCCCCGCCTCTCTGGGGCTCGGGGCCGAGGGGGGCGCGGGGCGGCGGGGCGCGGGCGGCGGGGCTGGCGGCCTCCTCCGCGCCGGCCGGAGCCTTTCCGGGCCGGGGAGCGGCCGCCCGCCCCGCGCCCCGCGCCCCGCTCCCCGCTCCCCGCTCCCCGCGCCCGCGCCCGCGCCGGCCGGAGCCTTTCCGGGCCGGGGAGCGGCCGCCCGCCCCGCGCCCCGCGCCCCGCTCCCCGCTCCCCGCGCCCCGCGCCCGCGCCGGCCGGGGCGAGGCCCGCGGAGGTGGGGGCGGCGAGTTGCGGGAGCGGCGCGGGGAGTTGGGAAGTTTGCGCGGCCAGAGCGGGGTCGCCGCCCGTCCCGCCGGCGGGGCGAGGCCGGGCGCGGAGCCGGCGTCCACCGCGGTGAAGAACGCGGGAGCCCCGGGCCCGGCCCGGCCGCCGCCCCGGCGCGGGGCCACCGGGTGCGGGAGCCGCGTCCTGCCCGCGCTGCGCCCGCGGCCCGCGGCGCCCTCTGGCGGTTCCCTCCGCGGTGACGCCCGCGCCGGGGCCGGCCTCGGGTCCCCGCGCCCCCCGCGGCGTCCTCCCAGCTGGCCCCGCCGCGGAGCGGGTCCGGAGCGGCCCCGGGTTCTGGGAGCAGAGGCCCAGCCCCGCCCTGGGCGCGCAGGGGTGGCGCCCGCGGGGAGGCCGCGGCCCGCCTGCCCGGTGTCAGCGCACCGAGGTGTCCCTGGATTCCGTGAGTCCGCGCGCGCGCGGGCCTGGGGGGCTGGGGGCTGGGGGGGCGGCCGGGGGGAGCAGGCCTGGGGGAGGGGGGCGGGGGGACAGGCCTGAGGGAGAGGGCCAGGCCCGGGAGGGGGCAGGCCGGTGGGGGGGCAGGCCGGTGGGGGGGGCAGGCCCCGGGGAGGGGCAGGCCCGGTGTGGCCAGGCAGGCTGCAGGGAGTGCTGCCTCCAGAAGCCAGCCACGGCGTGGGCGCGCACACCCGCATGGCGGAGGCTCTGCCACCCAGGCACCTCATCCCAGTGTCATCTCTTTAGTGAGGGCTGTGCACGCGTGAGGCCCATTTCTGGTGCCAGGACCCTGGTTACCACTGGGTGAGCGTCTGAGGGGTCTGGGCAGCCGCTGGGAGGGCAGACCCCGGGTCAGCTTGCCGTGGTGCCGTCCAGCCCGCGGCCCTCCAGTTTCCTATGGAACAAGGCAACTTCAGCCCTAGACAGCCTCCTGCCAGGGTGAGTTCAGCCTCTGCAGATGACTGGGGCAGCCACAGCCGGAACTGTGGCCTAGGCACAAGCCCACGTGTCCCCTGCCTGGGGCCCCAGCCATCCACCCAGCTGGCCACTGCCAGTGGCTTCTGTGTCCCTCTCCCTGCCCTCCACCCTCCCCTGAGCTCCCGTCCCCAGCTCCTGACCCACCTGCTCTCCGTCCTCTCCAGAGTACCCTCCCCGCCCCCCCCCCCCCCATGGCTCCTTTCTACTCCAGGATGTCTGGGTCCAAGGCTTCCCTCAGCGCTCTACATTTGCCATTTCCCTGCCAGTCTCCAGCCGTCCTGTTACCCCAGGACGGCTTTCCTGTGTGCCACCTGCCGCACCCCACGCCCCTCCTTCACTACAGCGCAGAGGCTGCAGGGCAGGCCCCAGAGCCACAGCCAGGCTTCACCCCAGCCACACGCGTGGGACCGCTCCCACCAACACCCGCCCAGAGGAGGCCAAGGCCAGCTCCCGGCCTTCCCGTGGTCCAGTCATGTCAGACGTGGACCCGGAGCGGACGGGGCTTCATTGTTCACCGTGTGCTATGTGCGAAGGACACATTTCCCGTCCCTTCTGGGTGTCCGTCCCCTCGCGCACCGGGCGGCCGCTGTCACAGCTTCGGGCCTGTTAGCTCGCTTGCAATGCGGGGCTGCTGCCCAGAGACGCCCAGACCCCAGGCAGCAGATGGGGGGTCTGCGGGGGGGGGGGCTCTGCAGGCCGCAGGCCATCATGCCCTGCTCCGGGGTGCAGCCAAGTGGGTGTGCAGCCCCGGGGCGCTATCTGCGTCCCTGTAAATTTGCTGAAATGACCAGAGGGGGTTTACGCTACGCACATTGTGCCTCATTAGAGCTGTAAAAAGAACATTGTGTCACATTGTGACGTGTGACACCGCACGGGGGTGCACAGACATGGTGTGGTGTCCTGGCCCCCTCGTGCCGTGGCACCAGTACCCCTGAGTCACCACCCAGCCCAGCTAGGGCCCCTCCTTCCCTCCTGGCCCCTCCCAGTGGCCTTCTGGAAGGTTCACCCTGCCTCTGGATGCTCGGCCCTGCCGGCTGCAGCCTCTGTTGCCCTGGAGACCGCGTCTGGGTCTGTGGACCCCAGAGGGAGGGCCGCACAGGAGGCAGTAGCTGGGGGACGGGCAGGGGCAGGGGCCTGGCGGCCTCAGACGGGACGGGGGGGGTGAGGGGGCAGAGCCTGCCACCCGTGGCTTCCTGTGAGGCGCTGGCTAGGCTGGGCTGTTGCGGGACCCCAGCTTCTGGGCGGCTCTCCCGGGCTGCTGCCCAGGGCCCTCGGCTCACAGGCACCTCGCTGGCCCATTAGCCTCACTCAGCATTTCCGATGTGTTAGCCACGGAGCTGTGTGGTGGTAAAAGTCAGCCTGGGCAGCTGTGGAGCCTGTGCCCTAGGAGATTGCTGAGGTGCAGGGCGCCCTCTGTCTGCAGGTGTGCTTGGCTGAAGCCCACTGCAGGTCAGCCTCCGCGGGCTGCTGGCCCTTGACCGGGAGCAGCCTGGGGCCTGTGGGAGGTTCCTGTGGCACAGGAGAGGTCTGCCCAGGGGGCAGGACATCACTGCTGGGCAGCTGCCCGGCCCAGCCCGCACGCTCCCCTCTGCAAAGCCCGGCTTGGGGAGGGCGGGAGGGGGGGGGCCTCTGTGCCCCGCGCTCCCTGCAGCTGGAGGCAGCCCGGAGGGTGTCTGAGCCGGTGGCGGGTGGCTCTGCCCCGGCCACCTGTGGACTTGAGCACAGGCGTGAGCATGCCCACGTGCTCTCTCACACCTGAGGAAAACGTTGGCAGGAGCCAACGTTAACCACGTATCCAACTTCAAAGCAAAAACGGAGTCCAGGCAAGGTTTCAGGGGCTCTGGCGGCATGGAGCGGCGTGCCGGGCGCCCAGCCGACATTCATGGGGCAGGGATGTTCTCAGGGTGTGGAGGAGGCACTGCTGTGCCCGGAGCGCAGTGGTGTGGCGGGTCTGACGGCCCCGTGGTGGCTGCGGGCCGCGCTCCGGCCCTGGAGAGGCTGTGCCTTGTCCTGTCCACTGGACATCCCAGGCCTTGTCTGGGTGGGCTGCCTGCCCACTGCCTTCATAAGCCAAATACCCACCGTCCTGAGGCCGGGTGGCTGTGCCCGGTGAGGCTCCAGGGGGTTCTGGGAGATGGAGCCCATTTCCCCAACGCTGCTGCCCGCATCCTGAGCAGCCCGGGGTGTCCACGCCAGCCTCCCACTCAGGCTGGGCCGGGCCCCGGCGAGTGTCGATTCGGAAGGGAAATGTTCAATGATCAGAGAAGTAGATCTTCTCCTCGGGCCTCTGGCAGGCCAACGCGGGCTTGCCTCGGTGAGGAGTGGGCTCAGGACCCCTGAACCCCAACTAACACCTCCAGACCCTCCTCGCCAGCAAGTCTGCAGGAAAAGTGGCCTTGCAGCCTCGTTCGCGGTGGGCATGCTCGGAGCGCCACCTGGTGGCTGGAGTGCGTGAGCGCGGTCCCCACCGCGCTGGGCCTCGGCCAGGCATTGGCCCTGACCCAGCCCCTCGGGCGCTGGGCCTGCCTCTTATGTGCTGGCTCTCCGGGAAGGCTCCCACGCGGCACTCTGTTCGCCTCCTGTCAGCCCTTCACCACAGACCAGTCCCATGGGGTCACAACCCCATTCGGCCCCACATCCCTGGGCACGGCCATATGGAGGCACCTTCAGGCTCACCGCAGAAGAGGCCCCGAGGACCTCCCTTCTCCAGGGAGCAGCCTGGGGTGGGGGCCACATTGACGAACCTTTCCGTTTTACTCTAGAACTTTAACTTGTGCTTTCTAGGCAAGTGCTTTACCACTTGAACCAGGCCCCAGGCCTTTTTGCTTGCTTTTTTTGTTGGTTGTGGGGCTTGAACTCTGGGCCTGGGCGCTGTCCCTCAGCTCAAGGCTCATGTTCTACCCCTTGAGCCACAGCGCCACTTCCAGCTTTTTCTGCTTATGTGGTGCTGAGGAGTTGAACCCAGGGCCTCAGGCATGCAAGGCGAGCGCTCTACCACTGAGCCACTTTCCCAGCCCCATTGAAACTCTTATCTCCAATAAGCCACCAGAAAAACTGAAGTGGAGCTGTGACTCCACTAGACTTAAGCAAAAGAGCTCAGGGACAGAGCCCAGGCCCCGAGTTCAAGCCCCACAACCAACAACAAAAATCCTAGCTACTTGGGACTGAAATCTGAGGAGTTTGATTGAGGTTCAAAGCCAGACTAGGCAGCCAAGTCTGTGCAACTCTTACCTCCAGTTAACCAGCAGAAAGGCAGAAGTGGAGTTATGGCTCATGGGAGCACCAGCCTTGGGCAAAAAATAGAGCTAAGGGACTGCGCCCAGGCCCTGCGTTCAAGCTCTAGCACTGGTGCACACAGCAGCACACATTCACAGGTTTCGGGCGTGATGTGGCTTCCTTGGCGGGAGGGAGGGGAGGCGTTGGCCTGGGCAGCGCAGCAGCGCAGGCTCCTCAGGGGCGGGGCCGCACCCCAGCTCCCCTCACTCTGCTTTCCACCCCCAGGAGTGGCTGAGCAGATTTGGCTACCTGCCCCCAGCCGACCCCGCCACAGGACAGCTGCAGACGCAGGAGGAGCTGTCCAGAGCCATTGCCACCATGCAGCAGTTCGGGGGCCTGCAGGCCACAGGCACACTGGGTCAGTGCCACGGGGGGGGGGGGGGTCCCGGCCCTGCCGCTGGCCTCCGCTGGCTGGGCAGAGAGGGAAGGACAGCACACCCTCGGACGCCCGTGAGCCCCTGGCTGGGGAGGGGGCTGAGGCCCAGCTGCTGACCTCTGTCCACCCCACAGATGAGGCCACGCTGGCCCTTATGAAGACCCCACGCTGCTCCCTCCCGGACCTGCCCACCGCAGCCCGGATGCGCAGGAGGCGCCAGACCGCGCCACCCACCAAGTGGAACAAGAGGAACCTGTCCTGGAGGTAGGTGTGGGCAGGCCTGAGCCCACCGTGAGCGCCCCGGGACTCTCTGAGCCTGAGGCGGGATGTGGGTGGGACAGGACCGAGGCAGCTCTGCCTCCCGTGCTTTTGTCCACATGTGGCCCGCTCCTTCCCGGAGCTCCAGCTGCTCCCTCTCCCGAGGACGCACAGCCTGGTCCAGTGAGCCCCTGCGGCACAGCTACCCCCGGGGCCGCTGCCAGCTCAGGGCAGCCCCTGGGGTGAGGCTGGGCCCGGGGTAATGGACTGGTACCTCCAGAACGCTGACACTTCCTGCCCCGGCGTCCCAGCCCCAGGACGCCCCCGCCCCCCCCCCCCCCGTATGTGGGGGCCATGTCCCTGGTTCTTACCTGGCCCTGGGCCTGGCAGCTGGGGACCGGAGGAAAAGACGGTTGGGTGCATGTCCACATGTGCACCCAGACACAGCGCAGGCACTGGTCCCAGAGAGGTCAGGGCGGCCCGCTTGACCTCTTCCCTGACCCCCACCCTAGAGTCCGGACTTTCCCCCGGGACTCCCCGCTGGGCCGGGACACCGTGCGCGCACTCATGTACTACGCCCTCAAAGTCTGGAGCGACATCACACCCTTGAACTTCCACGAGGTGGCCGGCAACGCTGCCGATATCCAAATCGACTTCTCCAGGGCTGAGCACGAGGACCGCTACCCCTTCGACGGCCCGGGAGGCACCGTGGCCCACGCCTTCTTCCCCGGAGACCACCGCGCTGCGGGAGACGCACACTTCGACGATGACGAGACCTGGACCTTTCGCTCCTCAGGTAGGTGTGTGCGTGGGACTGACGCGTCCCTGCCCGCCCACAGCCGGATGCCACGCAGGCAGGACGCCACAGCTCTATGGGAAGAGAGGCAGCCGGGGCCCAGCACAGGCTGCGGCGTAGGCAGTGCGGGTCTGGGGGTCCTGAGACCTGCTGTGCCCCGTTTCATTCTGGTGGCGCCCGGGCCACGGGCCTCACCCGTCCGTGGATGGCACTGCTCCACACTGCCTGCCCAGCTCACCTTTGACCCAGGGCCCCGGTGTCGGCCCCAGCCGCCTCCCGACACGAGAGTACAGGCCCCCGGGGGGACGGCGCGGGAGAGCCCACGGGACACGGACTGCAACCAGGGGAGGCGCTGGCGCCGCCTCACGGCCGCTGTCCCCAGACTCCCACGGGATGGACCTGTTTGCGGTGGCCGTCCATGAGTTCGGCCACGCCATCGGGCTGAGCCACGTGGCCGCCTCGAGCTCCATCATGCAGCCGTACTACCGAGGTCCCGTGGGGGACCCCCTGCGCTACGGGCTGCCCTACGAGGACCGCGTGCGCGTCTGGCAGCTGTACGGTGAGCCTGGCGCCCGCGGGGGACGCGCCCCCTGGTGGCCACACGCGGTGGGCGCTCAGCCTGGGCCTCTCTGTGTACAGAGGGGTCTTGCTCCCTGCCCTGGCCCAGGAGGAGGGAAAGGGGGGGCCGCGGCTGGCCTGGCGTGTACCCCTAGCTCCCGGGGCCTCTGCACTGCTGGGTGTGCTGGCCAAGCTACCCCACTGACCGCGGGGCTGGAGCCAGGCTTGGTTCTGTGGAGTCCCCGGGGAGGGGCGGGCGGGCAGGGGGCCTTTCCACCTTTGTCTCCTGGTCCCCACAGGAGTGCGTGAGTCCGTGTCCCCCACGGCACAGCTTGACATCCCAGAGCCTGAGGAGCCCCCCTTGCTGCCAGAGCCCCCTGAAAACCGCTCCAGCACCCCGTAAGCCAGAGCCCCACAGCCGGGCCCAGCTGCGCAAAGCCTCACTGGGTGCCGGCTGGACCCGCACGTGCCTTGTTCCCCCCACCGCACCCCTGCACACCCCCTCCTCCTCCCCAGAACACGCTCCCTCCTCCTCCCCGGCACACGCTCACCATCCTGAAGACCCGCACAAGCCCTGTTCCCCCCACCCTCCCACCACCACCACACACCCCTGCATGCCCCCTCCCCCGCAGCGTTGCTACCATTCCTTTTCTGGGGCTGTGTTGGGAAAGTGGAGTTGGGTCCCAGACTCCCATTCAGCACCACCATGGTGTACAGAACCCAGACTGCCCCCGGGGGTCTCCAGCTGTGGTGCACTGCTGTGTGCCGAGGTTAGACCTGCCTGCGGTGCACCGAAGTTAGAGCTGCCCGCAGTGCGCCGAGGTTAGACCTGTGCTGTGTGCCGAGGTTAGACCTGCCCGCGGTGTGCATGCTGCGCTGTGTGCAGAGGTTGGACCTGCCCGCGGTGCGCATGCTGCGCTGTGTGCAGAGGTTGGACCTGCCCGCGGTGTGCATGCTGCGCTGTGTGCAGAGGTTGGACCTGCCCGCAGTGTGCATGCTGCGCTGTGTGCCGAGGTTAGACCTGCCCGCGGTGTGCATGCTGCGCTGTGTGCAGAGGTTAGACCTGCCAGCGGTGTGCATGCTGCGCTGTGTGCAGAGGTTGGACCTGCCTGCGGTGTGCATGCTGCGCTGTGTGCAGAGGTTGGACCTGCCTGCGGTGTGCATGCTGCGCTGTGTGCAGAGGTTGGACCTGCCTGCGGTGTGCATGCTGCGCTGGGTGCCGAGGTTGGACCTGCCTGCGGTGTGCATGCTGCGCTGTGTGCAGAGGTTGGACCTGCCTGCGGTGTGCATGCTGCGCTGGGTGCAGAGGTTGGACCTGCCTGCGGTGTGCATGCTGCGCTGGGTGCAGAGGTTGGACCTGCCCGCGGTGTGCATGCTGCGCTGTGTGCAGAGGTTGGACCTGCCCGCGGTGTGCATGCTGCGCTGTGTGCAGAGGTTAGACCTGCCCGCGGTGTGCATGCTGCGCTGTGTGCAGAGGTTGGACCTGCCCGCGGTGTGCATGCTGCGCTGTGTGCAGAGGTTGGACCTGCCTGCGGTGTGCTTGCTGCGCTGTGTGCAGAGGTTGGACCTGCCTGCGGTGTGCATGCTGCGCTGTGTGCAGAGGTTGGACCTGCCTGCGGTGTGCATGCTGCGCTGTGTGCAGAGGTTAGACCTGCCTGCGGTGTGCATGCTGTGCTGTGTGCCGAGGTTAGACCTGCCTGCGGTGTGCTTGCTGCGCTGTGTGCAGAGGTTGGACCTGCCCGCGGTGTGCATGCTGTGCTGTGTGCAGAGGTTGGACCTGCCCGCGGTGTGCATGCTGCGCTGTGTGCAGAGGTTGGACCTGCCCGCGGTGTGCATGCTGCGCTGTGTGCAGAGGTTGGACCTGCCCGCGGTGTGCTTGCTGCGCTGTGTGCAGAGGTTGGACCTGCCTGCGGTGTGCATGCTGCGCTGTGTGCAGAGGTTGGACCTGCCTGCGGTGTGCATGCTGCGCTGTGTGCAGAGGTTAGACCTGCCTGCGGTGTGCATGCTGTGCTGTGTGCCGAGGTTAGACCTGCCTGCGGTGTGCTTGCTGCGCTGTGTGCAGAGGTTGGACCTGCCCGCGGTGTGCATGCTGTGCTGTGTGCAGAGGTTGGACCTGCCCGCGGTGTGCATGCTGCGCTGTGTGCAGAGGTTGGACCTGCCTGCGGTGTGCATGCTTCGCTGTGTGCAGAGGTTAGACCTGCCTGCGGTGTGCATGCTGCGCTGTGTGCAGAGGTTGGGCCTGCCTGCGGTGTGCATGCTGCGCTGTGTGCCGAGGTTAGGCCTGCCTGCGGTGTGCATGCTGCGCTGTGTGCCGAGGTTAGACCTGCCTGCGGTGTGCGTGCTGTGCTGTGTGCAGAGGTTGGACCTGCCTGCGGTGTGCATGCTGCACTGTGTGCAGAGGTTAGACCTGCCTGCAGTGTGCATGCTGCGCTGTGTGCAGAGGTTGGACCTGCCTGCGGTGTGCATGCTGTGCTGTGTGCAGAGGTTAGACCTGCCTGCGGTGTGCATGCTGCGCTGTGTGCAGAGGTTAGACCTGCCTGCGGTGTGCATGCTGCGCTGTGTGCAGAGATTGGACCTGCCTGCGGTGTGCATGCTGCGCTGTGTGCAGAGGTTAGACCTGCCTGCGGTGTGCATGCTGCGCTGTGTGCAGAGGTTAGACCTGCCTGCGGTGCACCGAGGTTAGAGCTGCCCACAGTGCGCCGAGGTTAGACCTGTGCTGTGTGCAGAGGTTGGACCTCTATTGCTTGGGAAGGGGCAGGAGGCTCTGGTTCTGGCTCATCTCTCTCCACTGACTGCTGTCTGGCCCAGCCCGTGAGAGTTATCCACACCTGAGGTTCTGGGTTCGGGACCCATGACCCCTGACCCCAGCGCTGGCTCTGTGCCCACAGGCTGAGGACGGACGTGCCTCACAGGTGCACTGCGCACTTCGACGCTGTGGCCCAGATCCGCGGGGAAGCCTTCTTCTTCAAAGGTAATGCAGGGCCCAGGGGCAGAGGGGCCAGACCTCGGAGGGCCGGGGGGGGAGGGGGAGGGGGACTAGGGCAGACCTCGGAGGGATGGAGGGGTACCAGGGTCAGACCTCAGAGGGACAGCCCGCCCCCAGCCACTTCCCGTCTGCCCCTCAGGCAAGTACTTCTGGCGCCTGACGAGGGACCGGCACCTGGTGTCCCTGCGGCCAGCTCAGATGCACCGCTTCTGGCGAGGCCTGCCGCTGCACCTGGACAGCGTGGACGCTGTGTACGAGCGCACCAGCGACCACAAGATCGTGTTCTTCAAAGGTGGGTGCCCCAGGCCTCGCCCTCTCCAGTTGCGCCGCCATGGCTCTCCCCGGCCCACGGACCTGCCCCCATCCTCCAGCCCCGCACGGCGCAGACCTGCCCCCATCCTCCAGCCCCGCACGGGGCAGACATGCCCCCATCCTCCAGCCCTGCACGGGGCAGCGTAGTGCTGCGCCAGCCTGCGCTCTCTGCTGGTGTGTGTTGGCACCGACTGTGGACCGCCCACGCTGAGGCGGCCCGCAGGCTCACAGTGGGCACAGACGGAATCTGTCCTTGGGGCGGAGTCCCGACGCGCCTCCAGGGCCAGGAGGAGGAGCAGCGGAGGGGCTGCCACGCAGGCCGCAGGCCCTCCCAGGACTAGGAGCACAGGCACGTGCAGCCACACCGAGCCAGCCTCTTCCTTTTTAAGGCTGAATAACATTTATGTGGTCAAGCACTGCTGGCTCACGCCTGTCATCCTGGCTACTCAGGAGGCTGAGATCCGAGGATCATGGTTCAAAGCCAGCCTGGACAGGAAAGGCTGTGAGACTCTTATCTCCAATTAACCACTCAAAAACCGGAGGTGGCGCTGTGGCTCAAGTGGTAGAGTGCTCACCTTCAGCTGAAGAGCTGAGGGACAGCGCCCAGGCCCAGAGTTCAAGCCCCATGACCAACCAAAAAAAAAAGAAAATTATTTGTTTGTTTTGTCAGTCTTGGAGCTTGAACTCAGGAATTGTGCACTGTCCGAGTTTCTTTTTCTCAAGGCTAGTGCTATACCACTTGAGTCACAGCTCCGATTTTTTGGTGGTCATTGGAGATAAGAGTCTCATGGACTTTCCTGCCTGGGCTGGCTTTGAACCACGATCCTCAGATCTCAGTTTCTTGAGCAGCTGGGATTACAGGCGTGAGCCACCAGTGCCTGGCTGATTGCAGGCGTGAGCAGCCAGCAACACTCAGCTGTTTAATGTTTTGAGAAGCCGTCGTGCTCCTCTCCACGATGGCTGTGCCCTCCTCATTCCGCAGCCAGCGCAGGCTCCTCTCCACGTCCTGGCCAGCCTGCACTTCACGCTCATCTGCATGCACTCTGTGCCGCTCCCCATTGCATCCCCCCACAGATGAGCCGTACTGGCTGCTTGTTGCGTGTGGTGTTTGTGTCGTTTTGGCTTTTGGCTAGCCGTTTTCTGTGTTTTGCTTTTTGCTTTGTAGTCAGGGCCTCTCTGTGTAGCCCAGGCCAGCCTTGAACTCTGATTCCTCCTGGCTCAGCTTCCCAAGTGCTGGACTGCGATTCCAGCACCAGCTGCTTGGGAATCTTTATGGGATACGTGTGCAAACCCGGTCCAGGCCGAGGGCATTAGTAGCTCACTCCTGCATGAAGTCCACAGGCTGTGAGGTTTGGCCTCTGACTCTGTCTTTGCCTGTGAATCTGTCCCCGCCCTGTGTGTGGAACACTGGTAGGGAAGGCAAGACAGCTTTGTGGGGCCGCGGGTGCTTCTCAGATCTCCGTCCCCGGCACTAAGTGGATGCCCACACACACAGGTGGCTGGTAACCTGGCGACCAACGCCAGGCGCAGAGTCGGTGCTCAGTGAATACTCGTGAGGACGCAGGCCGGGGGGGGGGGCTGAGCACCTTGTGCCCCTGCCTGGGTGAGGGTGACAGACACAGGAGAGCCCAGCTGGGGCTCCCCACCCCAGGCTGAGCTGAGCCGAGCCCTGCCGCTGGCTCTTTCTCTCGCCCCCAGGAGACAGATACTGGGTGTTTAAGGACAACAACGTAGAGGAAGGATACCCGCGGCCCATCTCCGACTTCAGCCTTCCGCCGGGCGGCGTGGACGCCGCCTTCTCCCAGGAGCACAATGACAGGACTTATTTCTTTAAGGACCAGCTGTACTGGCGCTATGATGACCACACCCGGCGCATGGACCCCGGCTACCCTGTCCAGGGGCCCCTGTGGAGGGGCGTCCCCAGCCCCCCGGACGACGCCATGCGCTGGTCTGATGGTGAGCGCTGGGCTTGGGCAGAGCTGCCCGCCCTCCGTCCCCTCCTCTGTGTGGAACATGAGTCGCAGTGGTGTTTCTGGGAGGAGCGACCCCCCCCACGTGCAGCGGTGTGGTCAGCCACTGACCCGTGACGTTTGAGAGGCCCTGGACACACACACACACACACTCACCGGCGTGCACACACACACACACACCCTGGACACACACTCACCAGCGTGCACACACACACACACACACACACACACCCTGGACACACACACTCACCGGCATGCACACACACCCTGGACACACACTCACCGGCGTGCACACACACACCCTGGACACACTCACCGGCGTGCACACACACACACACCCTGGACGCACACACACACTCACCGGCGTGTACACACACACACACCCTGGACACACACACACACTCACCGGCGTGCACACACACACACCCTGGACACACACACCGGCGTGCACACACACACCCTGGACACACACACACACTCACCGGCGTGCACACACACACACACACACACCCTGGACACACACACTCACCGGCGTGCACACACACACCCTGGACACACACACACACACCCTGGACACACACACACACTCACCGGCGTGCACACACACACACACCCTGGACACACACACCCTGGACACACACACTCACTGGCGTGCACACACACACCCTGGACACACTCACCGGCGTGCACACACACACACACCCTGGACACACACACCCTGGACACACACACACACTCACCGGCGTGCACACACACACACACCCTGGACACACACACACTCACCGGCGTGCACACACACACACCCTGGACACACACACACACTCACCGGCGTGCACACACACACACCCTGGACACACACACACTCACCGGCGTGCACACACACATACACACACCCTGGACACTCACACTCACCGGCGTGCACACACACACACACACCCTGGACACACACACTCACCGGTGTGCACACACACACACCCTGGACACACACACACTCACCAGCGTGCACACACACACACACCCTGGACACACACACTCACCGGTGTGCACACACACATACACACCCTGGACACACACACACACTCACCGGCGTGCACACACACACACCCTGGACACACACTCACCGGCGTGCACACACACACACACTCACCGGCGTGCACACACACACACCCTGGACACACACACTCACCGGCCTTGGCCCAGTGCCCACACAGGCCCTTCCTGAGCGCCACCTGCTCACTATACCAGCCCTGGGGCTCTGCCTAGAACTCCTTGCAGCGCTGGTCCTGGTTCCCCATCCATCGTGCTGTGCCCCAGCAGCTAGAGCTGCTTGCACAGAGTGGAGCCTAGATCAAAACCGTGTACAGGGAGGGAGCTAGAGGTGGCAGCCCATTCCCACCTCCACCCAGGCCTGCTCAGGGCCGGTTTGAGGCCCCCCGAGACGCAGGGCTGCCCCACCACCGCCCGCATCCTCTCTGCAGGTGCGTCCTACTTCTTCCGCGGCCAGGAGTACTGGAAGGTGCTGGACGGCGAGCTAGAGGTGGCCCCCGGATACCCGCAGTCCACGGCCCGGGACTGGCTGGTGTGCGGAGAGCCTCCTGCCGAGGACGGTGGCCGTGCGGGGCCGGCACAGGGCCGCAGCGGCGCCCAGGACAGCCCGGCCACCTGCTCCTGCACCTCTGCCGCACATCGGCTCTCACCCCCGGGGCCCCCAAAGCTGCTGCTGCTGCTGCCGCTGCCGCTGCTGCCGCTGCCGCTGCTGCCACCGGCCTGGGCACTGGGTTCTCTGGCCCCTGCCCGGGCACCCTGAGGGAGACGCTGGCCACAAGGGAAGAGGGAAACCCAGAGGGCAAGACCACACGTGCTGTGGGCCGCCCGCAGGCCAGCCTCGGGCCCCACATCAGGCATCTCCCACCTCACCTGGCAGGGCCCCGGACGGCAGCGGGGAGGACGCCACCCCTGCTCTGGGTCACAGCGGCTCTGATGCACTTTGGTGGTCCTCTTGACCTCTCTGCCCCCTGAGCCGGCCCTGTGCTCGGCCACCAATAGGGAGTCGAGGCCCAGTGGAGAAACTTCCAAGTGCAGACGCGGACACACTGACCCAGAGCCCTGCTAGGAGCCAAAGCCGGCTGCCAGCAGGGTCCCTGCTTGCTCCGCTCCAGGCCCACCCCACCGGCCGCCCCCAGCCAGGCCCCTGCTCTGACAAGTTCGGAGTCCTGGCTCAGCCACAGGCAGAGGACATTCCTGTGCCACTGACTCCCGTTCCCTCTGAGCTGGGACGGGCCCGGGGGGCATTTGCACCCCTGAGCCGGCCTGCCAGCACCCATGGCTGTGGCAAGGTGTCCTGTGGGCTGTGCGGGAGACCCACCTGGGTCGAGGCTTCAGGAGCAAGTGGGGTGAGCCCTGGGCCCCAGGCAGGAGAGCAGGAGAGCAGTGGTGGGCATGGGGGCTTCCAGGAGCGGCCAGGCAGGCCACAGCATTGTCTCCTGGAGTTGGACCTGTGAGAGGGAGGGAGGCCGAGCCCCTGGCTCTGATCTGAGGGGAGGGCAGCACAGCAGAGCACAGTAGAGACAGGCGTGTGCCCTAGACACCACTGTTACACCCCACAGACTCCATCATCCACACCCCCAGACGCCATCTACAATCCCCAGATCCTGTCATCCAGACCCTACCATCCACACCCCCAAATGCCATCTACAGTCCCCAGACCCTATCATCCAGATCCGCAAATGCCATCTACAATCCCCAGATCCTGTCATCCAGACCCTACCATCCACACCCCCAGACTCCATACCCCCAAATGCCATCTACAATCCCCAGATCCTGTCATCCAGACCCTACCATCCACACCCCCAGACTCCATCCATACCCCCAAATGCCATCTACAATCCCCAGATCCTGTCATCCAGACCCTACCATCCACACCCCTCAGACCCCATCAGCACACCCCAGACTCCATCATCCAGCCTCTCAGATCCCATCAGCCACAACCCCCAGATCCTATCATCTAAAACCCCCAGGTACCACCATCCCCAGACCCTATCATCCAGACTCATCCATCCACACCCCTGGGCTCCCTCATCCACACCCCCAGACCCCTCCATCCACACCCACACCCCCAGACTCCTCCATCCAGACCCCTCCATCCACACCCCTGGACTCCCCCATCCAGACCCCTCCATCCGCACCCCCAGACCCCTCCATCCGCACCCCCAGACCCCTCCATCCGCACCCCCAGACCCCTCCATCCGCACCCCCAGACCCCTCCATCCGCACCCCCAGACCCCTCCATCCGCACCCCCAGACCCCTCCATCCGCACCCCCAGACCCCTCCATCCGCACCCCCAGACTCCTCCATCCGCACCCCCGGGCTCCCTCATCCGCACCCCCAGACCCCTCCATCCACACCCCTGGACTCCCCCATCCAGACCCCTCCATCCGCACCCTTGGACTCCCCCATCCAGATCCCTCCATCCACACCCCCAGATCCCTCCATCTGCACACCCCACCATCCTCACCCCTGGACCCCTCCATCCCCGCCTCTGGCACCTGGTGCAGAGAGCCTAGAGCCTGCTCTGTGGCCCTTGGACCGGGAGCTGGCCGGGGAGAGGGCGGGTGTGCAGGCAGAGGCCTGTGCTCCCCCTGGCCAGCCTGCCGTCTGCCACCCACTCCCAGAAGCGATGGGCCGCCCCGGCCCTGCTCCACAGGGCTGTGCTGCTGCGCCGCCCCTGGCAGGTCCCCGTGTCCTGCAGCCTGTGGGGGGGACCCTGTACAGTTGGGGTACCGCGCAAGAGTGCTGAGCTCAGGGCACTCTTGCAGAAGTCTCACTGTCATTTTAAAATCCAAACTAATAAAGTTTTTCTACACCAGCTGGGGGCGGCTCCATGGGAGAGCTCTTGCCTAGCATGTCCCCAGCACCTGGAAAAAGCTCTGTGCCCTTTGGGACGAAGAGGTAAACAGGAGGCTACCTGAGGCCCCCCCCCCAGCCCGTCTGCATGCGTGGGAGGGGGCGGCCAGCTTCCACAGCTGCAGGCCTGCACGAGAGAGCTCCGGACAAGATCCTTCCCTGGGTCACTTGTCACCCTGCGACCTCCTGGGGTGGCAGCTGGGGGGTGACTTGGGAATGCCTGGCCACAAGACCTCCACCCCCCCATCCCCAGCTTGTTTCTCAATGCCCTCTGCGGGGAAAGCCCAGTCTGGCGGCTCTGTGCCGCCCACCCGGCTTGCTCCCAACCCAGCAGCTCCAGCTCCGTGATGCCCAGCTTGCTCTCAGCCAGGCCTGTCGCTTGGCCTCCCCTGAGCCCTGTGACCTTGGCACTGGCCAAGGTGGTAGGGTTAGCCTGTCTGATGCTTCCTGACTCCTTCCCACCCTGAGTCTGGCAGTGACCAGGCTGCACTGGGACTGGAGGTGTGGCTGGAGGTAGAGCGCTAGCCTTGAGCCAAAGAGCTCAGGGATAGCACCCAGACCCCGAGTTCAAGCCCCAGGGCCTGCGCAGAAACAGGCAGTGGACTCCCCAGGGAGCCCCATGGAGTCCCCGTCCCACAGGACTGTGGTGCTGACAGGTTCCTCCCCGACTGGCAGCGGGGAGTGAGGAGGGCTGAGTGAGCAGCTCCCCCAGCTCTTCTGGGGAGTTGGGACTGGAAAGGCTCTGTGAACTGGGCCGGGCAGCACAAAGCTTCAGGAGATGGGTTGTGCCTGTGTTCAGGTAATAGCAAGTAAACAACTACCCCCTAATTAACTCGGCAGGGAAGAGGGCTGCCTCGGTTTGCAGGGAGAACCGGTAATCTGGCTGCCTCCCCCTGCGCGCACACAGACAGCCTAGGAGGTCCACCTGGCTGGAGGGACAGATTGGGCAAAGGCCCCGGGGCCTGCACCAGGATGTTGGACCTACATTGCGTCACCTGGGAATTCCTGCCCCCAGCTTGGCCCTGATGCAATCTGCTCCCGCCTCACGGCACGGCCTGCCCGGCTGGACTCTGGCCCGCAGGCCAGGCACAGACGGCCTCCGACCTTCCACCCTTGCCTTGTCCAGGCCGGCAACAGCTCCAGCTCCTTTCTGCCCTGCACTGGCGGGGTGATCCTCGCTGAGCCAGCTCATCCCCAGGCCTCTCTTCCACATTTGTCAACCAGACTGTGGGCTTGGAAAAGCAGATTGTGTCCTTGCTAAAAGCAGGTGCCCAGGCTGGCCAGCCCCTTCTGCCTTGGACTGCTTGAGTGTATGGTTTTATTTTGTATTTTATTTGGCAAGGTCTTGCTATATTGATCCTCCTGCCTCAGACTCCAGAGTTCTGGGACTTGGCGGGGAGGTGGAAAGTGTTGTGTTTTCTTTTTAGTTCTGTGCCAATTCCAGGGGTTGAACTCAAGGTCTCCCATTCTTGGTCAGCTTTTGGCTCATAGCTGGTGCTCTACCACTTGAGCCATGCCTCCACTTTAGCAGTTGGCTACTTCATTGGAGGTAAGAAACTGGAGAACTTGCTGACTTTGAATGGAAGCCCTCAGATCTCTGCCTCCTGAATAGCAGGGTGACAGGGGTAAGCTGCCCGGCACCACTTCTTCATCTGTCAGCCCCGTCTTCATTACTGCAGGGCGGGAACCAGCCCACCGGCCTGGCCCCCAGGCCTTACCCAGCCCTCTGAGCAATCAGCCACTTCACCCCGCCTGCTGGACAGGTTTGTTGCTGAAAAACCTAAATGCCCGGAACCGCCCTGCCAGGGGCTGCGTGTCCCCCTGGCTCTCCTCGCCTGGGAGGCATTTGGGTTGGGGCCAGGCCTGGAGCTCCCTGAGGCCCCCAGAGGGGAAAGGGGCTCCACAGGCCCACAGCACCTGAGGAAGGGTTCAAACCCCCGGGAGATGAGAGTGGAAAGGCAGGAAGCCGCCTGGTCCAGGAAGGAGAGGTCTGTGTGTCTGCGCCCTCACTGCCAGCATGGGTGTGTGTCAGGCATGGGTGGAGAGGGTTTATATCTTCCCAAAATGGACGGCTTCCACCGGTCTGCCCGGACCAGAACCGACAGTTGTTTGAGGGATTTCTCATGGTGTATGCTTTTGTGGAAATGAGAGTTCGAGACTCAAAACCCTGATTCCCAGCAGTAGCCTTTACACTTTCTCATCTGGGGAAATACGGCCCTGTGGTCCAGCGGCCCCTCTCCAACTGGTAGACCACAGTTCTGATGGCCAAGATAAGAGTGGTTTATGATTCTGAAATTTGCAGCTGTTTTTTTTTTTTTTGTCGGTTGTGGGGCTTGAACTCTGGGCCTGGGCACTGTCCCTCAGCTCTTCAGCTCAAGGCGAGCGCTCTACCACTTGAGCTACAGTGCCACTTCCGGTTTTCTGGTGGTTTATTGGAGATAGGAGTCTCACGGTCTCTCCTGCCCAGGCTGGCTTTGAACCGCGATCCTCAGATCTCAGCCTCCTGAGTAGCTAGGATGACAGGCGTGAGCCACCAGCGCCCGGCGCTTTGCAGCTGTTTCTACACCCACCTAGGGCACACAGATGGTGGTCTGGGCCTCCTTTCCCAGATGTTTCTGATTTGGGGGGTCTCAACCATACAAGGAAATTTCCCACATTTTGATGCCAGGCACTGGTGGCTCATGCCTACAGTCCCAGCTACTCAGGAGGCTGAGATCTGAGGATCACCATGCAAAGCCAGAATGGCCAGAAAGCCCAGGAGATTCTTATCTCCAATAAACTACTTAGGAAAATCTGGAAGTGGTGCTGTGGCTCAAGTGATAGAATGCCAGTCTTTAGCAAAAAAGCTCAGGGACAGTGCCCAGACCCTGAGTTCAAGCCCCAGGACTGGCAAAAAAAAAAAGTGAGAGCCCGTCACCCTGAGTTGAACTGCCCACACGTGCGCATGCACACACAATAATAATAACAACAATAACAACAACAACAATAATAATATAATAAAGAAATTAGTCCTTCAATCGAATCTGCGGATCAGTTGGTGTTGGGCGGGCCAGGAAAACACTCCAGTTCTGTAAAGGGTAGGTACTAAAGGGAGGGGCTGAGTTAACAGGAAGCCTGAGAGAATGAAATTCCTCAAAGTAGTTCTTCAGCCGCTTAGGACACATTGAAACCTTGTTGAAATTGTTCTGGGAGGGAAGCAATGGGGGGTGGGAGTGATTGGAATATGCTGTAATACTGTAAATGTGTGGAAATGTTGCAACAAAAGGAAGGGGAAGGGAAGGGAGGGGGCGGAGAGGGAGGGTCAGTGGTAGAGTGCTTGCCTGGCAAGCATGAAGCCCTGGGTTCAATTCCTCAGTACCACATACACAGAAAAATCCAGAAGTGGAGCTGTGGTTCAAGTGATAGAGTGCTAGCCTTGAGCAAAAGAAGCTCGGCCCAGGCTGTGAATTCAAGCCCCAGGACTGGCCAAAAAAGAAAAAAAAAAAAAAAAAGCCAAAGGAGCTGGGCACTGGTGGCTCACTCCTGTAATCCTAGCTACTCAGGAGGCTGAGATCTAAGGATCTTGGTTCAAAGCCAGCCCAGGCAAGAAAGTCCGTGAGACTCTTATCTCCAATAAACCACCAGAAAACCGGAAGTGGCATTGTAGCTCAAGTGGTAGAGCACTTGCCTTGAGTTGAAGAGCTGAGGGACAGTGCCCAGGTCCAGAGTTCAAGCCCCACAACCGACAAAAAAAAAAAAAAAAAAGCCAAAGGAGGGCACAAAGCCCTGAGTTCGAGCCCAGGTACCTGCGCATGCACCGCGCGCGCGCGCGCGCGTGCACACACACACACAAAGTTGCTGAGTTGTAACAGGTACTTAAGCTTAGCCCACACATAAACTAAAAGAGGAAGACATGCTTGGGAGCCATTCCTGACTCCATTTTTTTGTTGTTGTTGGCTGTGGGGCCTGAACTCTGGGCCTGGGCGCTGTCCCTCAGCTCTTCAGCTCAAGGTGAGTGCTCTACTACTGGAGCCACAGCGCCACTTCTGGTTTTCTGGTGGTTTATTGGAGATAAGAGTCTCATGGACTTTCCTACTCAGGATGGCTTTGAACCAGGATCCTCAGATCTCAGCCTCCTGAGTAGCTAGGATGACAGGCGTGAGCCACCGGTGCCCAGCTTCCTGCCTCCGTTTTTATCAGCCGCTGTTCCCAGGCCCCCAAGAACCCTTGGAGGACAGGGCTGAGCGTGCCTCTGGATGTAAGTGTTTAGAGAGCACCAGCAGAGCTTGTAGGCAAGCTGCCTCCCCCAGGGAAGGACTTTTGCCGTCTCTTGGTCATGCAGGGGCAAGTGCCTGGAACTGGTCATGTGGCCACCACAGCTCCACAAGTCTCAGCAGCACAGAACCGTGCAGGTGTCCCCAGCGCCTCTGGTCAGTCCCCATGTATGTCCTCGTCACCAGTAGCTCAGTGATAGCGGGCATCTCAGGACTGCCCTACTGAGCGACCAGCGGACCCAAGGCCGGGGCCTGGACAGGGACCAGGAGCACCAGGTCACAGCCAGAAGTTATTCCTGAAGCTGCACTGACCACAGACCAACCAGAACCTGCACACGTGGCCTCCAGCCCCAGGGACAGGAATTCCACCCCCCAGGGTCAGCTGGGAAAGGTGGGAGACCTCAGCACCGGGAAGATGGGGCCCAAGTAACTGCCCTTTAAGTAGAAAAGCCACAGCCCACAGTCCCACGTGTGTGTCGCACACATGTGTGCGGGTGTGGTGTCCGCGAGGCGCGGCTGAGGACTTTGGCTCCTCTGCCTCAGAGCCCTGGGGCCTGCCACCTGAATTCTGGCTCTGGCTGGGCGCCAGGTAACCCAGGCAGCAGCTGGTGTGGCGTCCGTGGGCAGGGTAGGGTGATGCCTGCAGCCATGTCATGAGGCTTGAGCCAGGGCCAGGCATCGGCCGCATCCACCGGCCTCCTTTCCTCCCAGGGAACAGACACCTTTCTGTTCTCGGAGCCCCACACCCAGCTGGGACAAATCCCTCTACAAGCCTGGGCCCGTGTCCTGGGACCTTTCTCAGCCCCCACCCTACCCCAGCCCCCACTCCTCATGACTTGTGGACTCTTTGCTTTTTGGGTTTTGGTTTTGGAGGAGAGTCTGGTTTAACTTTTTTTTTTGGTGCCAGTCCTGGAGCTTGAACTCACAGCCTGGGCACTGTCCCTGAGCTTCTTTTTCTTTTTTTTGTAATGGTTTTTTTTTTTTAAATTTTTTTAATTTAATTTAATTTATTTTTGTGAACATACTGTACAGAGGGGTTACAATTACATGGGCGGGATAACGCGTACATTTCTTATCAAGCATTGCAAACTCCTCCTTTGTTTACATCCCTTCCCTACCTCCCCCCTACCCCCCCACCCAATCCTCCCCCCCCCTCCACCAACATTGTAAAGCTCGTTTTCGACATGACCTTGTACTTCTCATTGTTGCAACAGGTCCACCTGTATCCTTAAACGACTTGTTTTTCCCCATCTCCTCCACAAGTTATACTGACATCAAATATAGTGAAAGCAGGGGTTATACTGTGGGGGAGGGACATACAAACCTGAGCTTCTTTTGAAGGCTAGCACTCTACTACTTGAACCACAGCAGCACTTCTGGCCTTTTCTGTTCATGTAGTACTGGGGAATCAAACCCAGGGCTTCACGCATGGCAGGCAAGCACTCTACCACAGAGCCACATTCCCAGCCCCTTATTATTATTTTTACTTAAGTAAGCCAAGACGTAGGGTTTGGGGTGATTTGACTCCATAATTGACCCCCGCAAGGTCATGGCTTAGTGTCATCAACCAAACAGACAGATCACGGTGGGCAGCCCAGCTGCTCAGAACTCTCCATGGATGTCCAAAGGGAACTAGACAACAACTACCTGCTGGCGCACAGCTGTCTCCCCTCACAAGCCTCAGTGAGCTGGAGATGGTCCTGCAGCCCTTCCGCCCAGGCCAGGGGCAGAGCCCTTGCCCTGGTAGCCCAGCAGAAGGCCTGTGATTGGTGCAGACATAGTCCTTCATTTGCATGCTCTGAGCTGAGGGCCGGTGACTCACGCCTGTAATCCTAGCTACTCAGGAGGCTGAGATTTGAGGAATGCAGTTTCAAGCCAGTCCCTTACCTCCAATTATCTGCCAAAAAGCTAGAAGTGGAGTTGTGACCCAAGTGGTAGAGCAGTAGCCTTAAGTGAGAAAGCTGAGGGACAGCCTCCAGGCCCTGAGTTCAAGCCCCAGGAGCAGCACACACACACACACACACACACATCCATCCCCACCCCCCCTCCCCCCCACATACACAGTCATATGGTCTACTATAGCTGGAGCAAGCAGCCCGGTCAAGTCCCCCTCATGCTAATACAAACAGGCCTTGAGTTCCTACCAGTTCTGACAACTAACAAGCAAAGAACTGAAGCAGCTAACTGAGTCTGACCTCACGAGGCTTGGTGGCTTGTACAGCCTCGGACCCGGGACTCCCTGGCTGCTCTCTGCCCTGCAGCTCCTCCCATGCTCTAGATGAAGCAGGGCTCCAGGGTGTCTATGCGTATTTCTTCAGGATCATACGCTCTGAACTTACGTCACGCCTCGGCCCCTGATAGAATCTCAGCGGGTTTTCTGGGACTGAGCCTCTGGATTTCTGCTTCTTAAATGTTACAATGAAGAAAACAGAAAATCAACCATTTTGGGGCCACATTGCTGTGGCCTGAAGGGGTGCTGCTGCCACCACCATCTACTCTGTCACCTTCCCAAGTGAAGCAGTGACATCAAGGTGACTCATACCAGACCCCTGTGAACCGGGCTACAGATCAAAGCGGCGCTGGTGGCTCATGCCTGTAATGCCTGTGATCCTAGCTAAGTGGGAGGTGCGATCTGAGGATTGTAATTCAAAGTCAGCCTGGGCAGGAGTCTGTGAGACTTTTTTTTTTGAGGGTCAGTTATGGGGCTTGAACTGGGGGCCCGGGCACTGTCCCTGAGCTCTTTTGCTCAAGGCTAGAGTTCTACCATGTTAAGACACAGCACCACTTCCCGTTTTTGAGAGGTTAATGGGAGATGAGAGTCTCAGGGCACTTCTCTGCCAGGCTGGCTGTGAACCACAATCTTCAGATCTCAGCCTCCAGAATAGCCACGAAGACTAGACTTACAGGTGAGAGCCACCATGGCCTAACTCTCCTCTCCTTTTTTTTCTCTGGGTCCTGAGGCTTGAACTCAGGGCCTGGGCGTTGTCCCTGTGTGTTTCTGCTCAAGGAGACTGAGAAGCCACTCAAGCTACAGTTTCACTTCCTTTTTTCCTCCCAGAGAAGCTAATTGGAGATAAGAGTTTCTCAGACTTTTCTTTTTGGGCTGGCTTCAAACTGCAATATTCAGTTTTCAGCCTCCTAAGTAGCTAGGGTGACAGGTGTGAGCTATCCGAACCTTACTTTTCCTCCTTCTTTATTGAGAGGAGATTCACAGGACCACTGCAGAATGAATGATTCTGTGGCATTGCGCAATGTCTTGTAGCCACCACCTCTCCAGTCCTAAACAGCTAGCTCCTCACCCCAAGAAGACAAAGGCTGTGGCCTGGTTTTACCCAAAACTGTCTTTTCCCTCCTGGAATTGTAAAGCCAGTAATGAGACCCCACACTAACTGGGCAGTGAAGAGGACTTTTACTGGCCAACAATGAAAGAGCTGGGTGGAAAGTTCTCAAATCATTCTTACCTTCTAGGAGTAGGGGGGGTCTGGATATGGGGGTAGAGAAGGGTGTGGCCAGGCCTGCACCCCTGCTCTGGGATTGCACAGAGATTTTCCCCAGCAGTTGGCTGGGCTTCTTTTCTGTTTTTGTTTTTCCTTTTGTGAAGTTGAAGCTGGAATTTTGGATGCCAAGACTTCACTCTAGGAATTTTACATTTCAGATTCTGCCTCTAGGCCCACACTCCAGACTGGGGGAAAGGAGGCAGAGAAAGGAGGCTTAGAGAAAGGAGATTAAGAAGGTATTGTTTGAGGGGCAATTTGCCTTTTGTTTGGAGATGTTTATCTGTGCTTACTGGAATCAAAGGTGACAGTAAAGGGGCTGCCTAAGGGAAGGGAACTGTCACTGACTAGAGCCTGGGGCCCTGGAGTTTTACTTGGCTTTGAATTATCTTAAACACCCACCTGAATGAATAGTCAGGGATTCTAAGCAAAAAGTAGCTTGAGGCCCAGAGCTGGTGGCTCCGGCCTGAAATCCTAGCTACTTGAGAGGCTGAGATCTGAGGATCTTGGTTCAAAGCCTACCCAGGCAAGGAAAGTCTGAGATTCTTATCTTCAATTAACTGCTAGAAAGAAAGAAGTGGCTTTGGCTCAAAGTGGTAGTGCGATAGTCTCGGGCAAAAGAGCTCAGGGACAGGGCCCAGGCCCTGAGTTCAAGCCTCAAGACTGACAAGGGGGGGTGGGGGAGAAGGAGTAGCTTAAGCATCTATTGCAATCTTTTCTGCTGGTCTTCTTGGCAGTTGACAGCACCAAAGCATGGGGCTACCATTCAGCCTGCAGGGGAGACTAAAACGGAGCCGAGGTTCCCCTGGGAATCACTTGGGGGCGATCCTGGGCTAGCCCACCTACAGGGGTGGTGAGGTCACTCAGGTAACAGCCTCAGCCTGGAATGAGCACAGCTCTTTCTCCACCCCTGGTTTCCCAGAACCACTTTCCAGGCCAGCACCTAGCCTGCCAGGGGCATTGCATATCAATGAGAATAACTTCTCTGCCTTTGGGAGGGGGTGGTGTGGGGCCAGAGCTGAGCTCTACTCCAGGCCTGGCTCTCAATCTCTCTAACCAGCTTTGAGAGTCTGTATTGCCTCTGTGTGTGGTGTGTGTGTGTGTGTGTGTGTGTGTACTAAAGCTTGAACTCAGGGCCTAAGCACTGATCCTGAGGATTTTTTTTTGGTTCTACTGTGTGTGTGTGTGTGTGTGTGTGTGTGTGTGTGTGTGTGTGTGTGTGTGTGTGTGTGTGTGTGTGTGTGTACTAAAGCTTGAACTCAGGGCCTAAGCACTGATCCTGAGGATTTTTTTTTGGTTCTACTACTGGAGCCACAGCTCCACATTTGGCTTTTAGTGGTTAACAGGCTGGCTTTGAACACAATCCCCAGATCTCCATGTCCCGAGTAGCTAGGCTTAAAAGTGTGAGCCACCATGCCTGGCATTGTGTCTGGCTTCTTGTATTCATATTATGGCACAACTTAAAACTTCTTTTTAAATTTATTTTTATTTTTTAGGTGCTCAAGGTCAAACCCAATTCCAACCAACCTTACTCATTTAATTTCTGGCAGGACTTCCAAAAAAAAGGGGGGGGGGCGTTTCTTCTAGAATGTCACCAAGTACAGTCACTGTGGGGCGGGGGGGTGCTGCACAATGCAGGGGCACTGAGGGTGAGTCTAGATTGGGACTGTTAGGAAAATTGGGTGTGAACAGCAGGTCGGCCCAGAGTCCTGGAGTGAGGCTGGCACCCCCCCCAGCCCTCAGTGGGTCCCCCATCCAACTTGGGGGGCTGGCACCCCCAGCCCTTCCCCCCTCCAACTTGGGGGGGCTGGTACCACCCAGCCCTCAGTCCATCCCCCCTCCAACTTGGGGGGGGGCGGTTCCCCTCCTCTCAGCCTCCGACTCAAGAGGCCATGTTCTCTGGGTAACAGAGAATGGGGGAACTGTGTCTTGATGACCCCTGCCTTCCCTGGGCAGGGCTCTGCTGGAATTCTCTGGGATGGGCTTGGGCGGTGAGGAGTGCGTTCCCCACATTCTCCCAGGGGCCTGGCCAGGGCTGCTGGTCCACAACCCAGCCACTGGTGCCAGCGGAGATCCCACCGCCCTGGCGTGTTGACCCTTGGCTGACCTGCACCCTCACAGTGCCCCAATGGGGAGGGGTCTGGCCCTGGCGTGTCCCAGTCCCCCAGGGTTGAGTGGAGGGGGAGGCAAAATGACCCCCAATCTGCGAGCAAACAGCAGCTGTCCTAAGCTGCCTTCCAAGGATGGATTCCCCAATAGTCTAGGACGGAGGTTGCAAACTTCCTACAAGATTATCCACTGCCTGACTCGCAGGAAAGCTGGGGGTGTGGCTGTAGATCCACCCTAGTGCCCCCCACATTAGGAAGCATTTGAATTGGTGCTTCCCTGAGCACAATGTGCCGATGGCACGTGAGAAGATGCTCCAGACCCTTGGAGAAATGCAAATCAGAGGCAGAGTTATCACTTCACACCCCTGCTCCTGTTTAGAAGGACGCAGAGGGGGGGTAGAGTAGTTCCCAGGTGTGTGAAGTCCTGGGTTCAAGCCTCAAGCTGAATAGAATCCTCTGACCCTGTACTCCTGCTCTGCAGAACTGGAAACAGACGCAGCACCTAGGCTTTCCTCACACCTGTATTCACAACAATCATTTATCATGTGGGCGGAAGCCACTCGAGGCTCTGCCGCCAGAGGTGGGACCTGTTCCACCACACAAACGACCATTATTCATCCCTCCGAAGGGAAAACATTCTGCCGGGTGTCGGCGGCTCAGCCTGTAATCCGGGCAACTGGGAGGCCGAGGCTGCAGCTCTGGGCCAGCTAGGCCGGAGTCCGAGGACAGACCCTGATCTCCAGGACAACCACCCGCGCAGGGCCGGGCGTGGCTCGAGTGCAGAGCGCGAAGGCCTGAGCTCACACCGCCACACAGCGCCGGCCCCGCGACCCGCCCGCGCGGCGCAAGTTCGAGGCCGGCCTGAGCTCCAGCTCACCACCCGAACGCGGGACGGGGCCACACCCCCAGTGACTGCTGAGGACCTGCTGGGGGACACCCCAAAATAAAGCCCAGATGCGATGCCCAGCCGGCCGGCCGGGCCAGGGAGCACCGGAGAGCGCCCTGGCCGGGGCGGTGGCCCGGCTCAGCCCGGGCGGATCGGGGAGAGCCACGGGCGACCGCACAGCCGCCGACCCCAGGGGCCGCACCGGGACGCGGCCCACCGCGGCCCACGAGCCGGCCCCGCCCGCCAGGCTCCGCCCCCCGCCGGGGCTCCTCCACTGAGGCTGCTCCGGCCTCTTCAGGCCCCGCCCCACGGGCGGGCGCCCGTCTCCCTCCCGCCCCCAGCCACACCCTCCTCCAGCCCCGCCAATGCACGAGGTCCCGGTCCCGGGAAGCCCCTCCCCTCCCCGCCCCGCCCCCGCCAGGCCCCGCCCCCTCGCAGTGCGGCTGCGCGGGTGCCTCAGGCTCGGAGGCCCGGCCGCCGCGGCTCTTTTGTTTCCCCCGCCGGGCCGGATCCGCGACGCCGCTGTCGGGCCCGAGCCGGGTCCGAGCCTGAGCCGGGTGGCGGCCGCCGTCGCCGTCGGAGTGGGTTCCGAGTGCCAGCGTCGCGAGGGCGCCGCGCCGGACGCCGAGGGAGCGCGCCCGGAGGCCCGCGGGCCCGCGGGGCTGGGACCCGGCCCGGGCCCGCCCGATGGGGCGCGCGGCCCCGGCGAGGCGCCCGCGCCCGGCCCCGCGCCCCCGGCCCCGCGCGCCCGGCCGGCCCGCGGCCGGCGCCTCCGCCTGAGCCCCGCCCGCGCCGGCCCGCCGCCCCGCGGCCCGCCGCCCCGGCCCGCGCGCGCCATGGAGCCCGGCCGCGGCGGCACCGAGACCGTGGGCCGGTTCGAGTTCTCCCGCAAGGACCTGATCGGGCACGGCGCCTTCGCCGTGGTCTTCAAGGGCCGCCACCGCGAGGTGGGTGAGGGGCCGGACGGGACAGCGGGCCCGAGGCCCCGGCGCCGGCCCGCGTCCCAGACCCCGGCCCGCGTCCCAGACCCCGGCCCCGCGTCCCTGACCCTGGACCCGGCCCCGCGTCCCAGACCCCGGCCCCGGCCCCGTCCCGGGTCCCAGACCCCGGCCACGGCCCCGTCCCGCGTCCCAGACCCCGGCCCCGGCCCCGCGTCCCAGACCCCGGCCCCGGCCCCGCCCCGCTCGGCCCGGCCCGGGCCCCGCCCGAGAGCCCTGCGCCCCGCTGACAGCGGCCCCCGACCCCCGCCGGCCCGGCCCGGCCTGAGCGTCGCGCTTGGCTTTCAGAAGCACGACCTGGAGGTCGCGGTCAAATGCATCAACAAGAAGAACCTGGCCAAGTCGCAGACCCTGCTGGGAAAGGAGATCAAAATCCTCAAGGTGAGCCGGCGCCTGGCCGCGGGCAGAGGCCGGGCCGGCTCGGGCCTTGCTCACCAGAAACTCGGGTCTCTGTCCTAGGAATTAAAGCATGAAAACATCGTGGCCCTGTACGACTTCCAGGTAGGGCGGCCCGCGGCCGGCTGGGGGGGCTGACCCGTGCACACCTTCAGGCCCCCGGCTGCCCAGTGTGGAGCCCCTGGGGGCCGAGACAGCTCCAGGCCGGCACCAGGCCAGCACCTGGTGTGGGCAGAAGGATCGGGCACCCTTGCCCATCCAGCCTGAGGCCCAGTGGGCTCTGGGATCCCATCTCTGGTCCATGTCTGACTGCTTCCCCTGGGAGCCGGGGATCCCCCAGTGCTTTCGGCTGCCTGGACGGGGAGGGGGCTGTAGCAGCAGTGGCGGACCTCTGGCCGGCCGGCCTGGTCATGTAGGTGTGCTGAGTTCCCGGTGACCCGGCCAGGGCGACCCCCTCCCTCTTGCCTGACCTAGTGGCCCTGACTGAGTCCACTGGCCCAGGCAGGCCCACCTGTCTGGGCTGGCCGCTTGTTTGTTGACATTGCTCCAGTGGCTGGGCATTGGACGGTCTCTTCTGCGTCAGACGCTGGAAGGGGGAGGGGTTGCGGGAGATTCCTTCTGGCTGGCATTTGGGGCTGCGCCTGCTGCCCTGTGGCCAGAGGGGGCCACCTCAGACCTGCACCCCAGCAAGCAAACTGGCCGACCAGTTAGCCTACACCGCCCCCCCCCCCCCGCCCCGCCCCCCCCCCCCTTGTGAGCCTTCCAGACCAGGAGCCCCAGACGGGACTGCGGGACAAAGTGCTGACTAATGGTTTTGAAACCTGTTTACTGGGGCCACGGGGCCAGCCCTGGCTAAGGAAGTTCCCAACGGTGGCTGGTGGCTGTGTTTTGGTGGCCTCCCTCCTCCGCGCTCCTCCCCTGTCTCCTCCTCTCCTGCCTTCTCTCCTCTCCCTCCTCCACTGTCCGATTGGCTGTGGCCTTGGGGGCTGTGACACTTCCATGAGGTGACCTGTGGGCAGGGCCTAGGTCCAGTGTGACCTAGAGTACCTGGAAACTGCTGGAGCCATTGTGTTCTGTATTCGGAGGCTGCTGTCCTTTCTGCCTGCGTTCTTTCCCCTCCCCCCTGCCCCTGTCTTTGCAGGAGCCTGCCCGAGTTGTCTTCCTCCTTTTCCTTACGCTCACCCACCCTTTCTCCCCACCCACTCCCTCCAAGAAAGCTCTTAGGGCCACACCTGGGTGGCCTCAGGCCCCCAGACTTACCCTCACTCCCTGTGTTGCCACTCTCAGCACTCTACGTTGCTGTCCTGCCTGACGTCTAGGGTGGGACTGGACTGCTGTGGGCTGGGCTCTTGTGGCCATCTCTGTTGCCACTTCAGCAGGTTCCTCGTGGGCCCGCTGCATTCATCCACACACCTGATGGACGGGGCAGCTGCCACTTCCTCCAGTGTTGACAACACTTCCTTTGTTTGGAGGAAATGCTGAGCATTGTCAGCCCTAGCTTTCGCCTTGCATTCCAGGGACTCCCAGGGCTTCTCAGCTGGGACTTTGCCACTCTTAGGTGTGTGTGATTGTTGCTTTAAATCCTCAAGACTTCTTCTTTTTCCTTTTTTTTTTTTGGGGGGGGGGGGTCCGGTCACGGGGCCTGAACTCTGGGCCTGGGCGCTGTCCCTCAGCTCTTCAGCTCAAGGCTAGTACTCTACCACTTGAGCCACAGCGCCACTTCCGGCTTTTTTCTTTTTTCTTATGTGGTGCTGAGTAATCGAACCCAGGGCCTCAGGCATGCAGGGCAATCGCTCTACCACTGAGCCACCTTCCCAGCCCTTCTTTTTCCTTTTATAATGTACTGGGGTTTGAACTCAGGGCCTTGTGCTCACTCAGCTTTCGTGGTCAGATGGCATGTTCTACCACTTGAATGCTAGCTTTCTCCTGGTTGTTTGGTTGTTGTTGTTAGCCTTAGGGCTTGAACTCTAGGCCTGGATGCTGTCCCTGAACTTTTGCACTCTAGGCTAGTGTTCTACCACTTTGAGCCACAGTGCTACCTCTGGCTTTCTGGTAGTTACGTGGAGATGGGTCTCACAGATTTTCTTGCCTGGGCTGGCTTGGAATGGTGATCCTCAGATCTCAGCCTCTTGATTAGTTCGGATTACAGGCATGAGCCATAGATGTCTAGCAAATGATTTGCTTTTTAAAAAAATTATTTATTTTTTGGTGGTTGTTGGGCTTGAACTCTGGGCCTGGGTGCTGTCCCTCAGCTCTTCAGCTCAAGGCGAGCACTCTACCACTTGAGCTACAGTGCCACTTCCGGTTTTCTAGTGGTTTATTGGAGATAGGAGTCTCACGGTCTCTCCTGCCCAGGTTGGCTTTGAACCGCGATCCTCAGATCTCAGCCTCCTGAGTAGCTAGGATTACAGGCGTGAGCCACCGGCGCCCGGCTATATTTATTGGCTGGGAAGGTGGCTGAGTGGTAGAGCGCTAGCCTTGAGCTGAAGAGCTGAGGGACAGCTCCCAGGCCCAGAGTTCAGGCCCCATGACCGGACCCAAAAAATGAAAGAAAAGGGGCTAGGAAGGTGGCTCAGTGGTAGAGCGCTTGCCTTGCATGCTCAAGGCCCTGGGTTCGATTCCTCAGCACCACATAAGAAAAAAGAAAAAAGCCGGTAGTGGCGCTGTGGCTCAAGTGGTAGAGCGCTAGCCTTAAGCTGAAGAGCTGAGGGACAGCGCCCAGGCCCAGAGTTCAGGCCCCACGACCAGACCCCCCCAAAAAAAAGAAAGAAAGAATGGAAGGAAGGAAGGAAGGAAGGAAGGAAGGAAATAAATATGTGCTGTTTGTCTCTCTGGGCCTGACTTCACTTAGTTCTGTTTTGTTTTTTGGTCAGTTGTGGGTTTTGAACTCTGGGCCTGGGTGCTGCCCTGAGCTCTTCAGCTCAAGGTGAGTGCTCTACTACTTGAAGCCACAGCGCTACTTCTGGTTTTCTGATGGCTAATTGGAGATGAGTCTCACAGGACTTTCTTGTGAGAAAGGAAAGGTTGGCTTTGAACTGCAGTCCTCAGATCTCAGCCTCCTGAATAGCTAGGCGTGAGCCACTGGCGCCCAGCTTTTTAGTTTTGTTTTTTTTTAATAGGTCTATTCACTTCCTTGTAAACGACATACTTTAATAGATGACTGAAATTCCATTGCGTGTGTAGCACATTTTCTTGATCCGCTCACCCACTGGGTGTGGTGGCTAGTGCAGCAGTGAACATGGGTATGCAAGTGTCTTTATCCTGGCTTGTGAGGCTCTGGATGAGATGCCCAAGCTTGTTATCGCTGGGCCATAGGGTAGCTCTATGTTTAGGGTTTTTGTTTTTCCTCTCCTGGTCCCGGGGCTTGAACTCAGGGCCTGTATGCTGTCTCTAGGCTTTTGTGCTCAAGGCTAGCTTTCTTCCACTTGAGCCACAGCTCCACTTCTGGCTTTTTGTGGTTAATTGGAGATAAAAGTGTTACAAACTTTCCTGCTCAGGTTCGCAGGCTGGCTTTGAATTGTGATCCTCTGATCTTAGCCTCCTGAGTAGCTAGGATTACAGGTGGGACTCATCAGGGCCTCTGGCTTTTTTTTGTTGTTGTTGGTCATGGGGCTTGAACTCTGGGCCTGGGCATTGTCCCTGGGCTTCTTTTGCTCAAGGCTAGCGCTCTGCCACTTGAGCCATAGCACCACTTCTGGCTTTTTGATTATGTTGTACTGGGGAATCAAGCCCAGGGCTTCATGCATGTTAGACAAGCACTCTACCACAAAGCCACATTCCCAGCCGGATTTAGTTTCTTGAACTCCTTGTATATTTGGGATATTAGGCCCTTGTCTAATGTGTAATTGGTAAAGATCTATTCTGTAGTCTGTCATTTTAGTTTCATAACTGTGTTCTTAGCTGTGTAGGAGCTTTTTATTTAGTTTGATGTATTCCAAGTTCTCCAATTTGCTGAGCCCCTGGAACTCTACTCAAAGTTCCTGCCTATGCCAATATGTTCTAATGTTTCTTCTTCCTGTAGTTCAAGATTTCAAGTCTGGTGTTGAGGTCTTTGATCCATTTGATTTGGCATTAGTGCAAGGTGACAGGCAAGGATCTATTTTAGTTTTCTGCATGAGGATGTTCAGTTTTCCCAGCACCATTTGTTGAAAAGGCTGTCTTTTCCAACAAACGGCTATAAGTATACAGGTTTGTTTCTGGACCTTCCATTCTATTTCATTGGTTTTTAGGCTGCTTTTGTGCCAGTGTTAAGCTATTTTGATTATAATAAAGTTTGAGGGCCGGGCACTGGTGGCTCACGTCTGTAATCCTAGCTACTCAGGAGGCTGAGGTCTGAGAATCATGGTTCAAATCCAGCCTGGGCAGAAAAGTCCATGAAACTCTTATCTCCAGTTAACCACTAGAAAACCAGAAGTGGCACTGTGGCTCAAGCGGTAGAGCTCTCACCTTGAGCTGAAGAGCACAGGGACAGCGCCCAGGCCCAGAGGTCAAGCCCCATGACCACCCCCCCCCCCAAAAAAAAAAAAATAAGGTTTGAGGTTTGGAATTGGGACCCATAAGCATTTTTTTCCCCCAGTCCTAGAGCCTGGGCACTGTCTCTGGGCTTCTCTGTATTCAAGGCTAGGCCTCTACCACTTGAGCCACAGTGCCACTTTTGGCTTTTTGTTTATGTGGTACTGAGGAATTGAACCCAGGGCTTCATATATGCTAGGCAAACACTCTACCACTAAGCCACATTCCCAGCCTGGCTTTTTTCTTTTTTTTTCTTCCAGATTTGCTTTGGCTATTTGAGGCCTTGTGATTTGTTTTTAAAATAGGTAATAAATGATTTGGCTAAGTAAGTCTCTAAACTGCAGAAGGCCATGGAGTTAAAGGCCATTCTCCCATTCCTTGGCAGATAGAGTCCCACTGTGGTATTGATCATAACTGACTATGTCACTCCTTCCTTTGTACACCACACCTCCACTATGATTCCTTACATTTGAGAATGTCTTGGAGAAGGTGAGAGGCACTGTGAATCTTGTTAAACCCAGCTGTCAGTCTAAGTCAGAAGGATGTACTTTGATTTCTTGTTTGGAGTGGGTACCTGCAGACTTGGTGGTTGAGAGTCAGGGGCCGGACAGCAGGTTCTAGCTCTGGCTGTACTGTACATGCGGCTCCTTCATGGACTGACTTTTTTTTTTGACCAGTACTGGGGCTTGATCTCAGGGCCTGGGTGCTGATCCTGAGCTTTTGTGCTCAAAATGATCCTCAGATCTCAGCCTCTTAGAAGTAGCTAGGATTACAGGCATGAGCCATCAGCACCAGGCCATCCATTAGCTTTTTAGCTCAAGCCAGGTACTCTAGCATTTGAGATACGGCTCCATTGTTGCCTTTTTTTTTTTGCTGGTTAATTGGAGATGAGAGTCTCACGGATTTTCCTGCCCAAGCTGGCTTCAAACCAGGATTCTCAGATCTCAGCCTTCTGAGCTAGGGTTACAGACATGAGCACTGCGCCCAGCTCGGATTGAATGAAATTTTGACCTCCTCTTGCACTTCTTTGGCAAGTGGAGGCACAGCCCTGCGAGGCACAGACAGGGGCGAGTTCTCCGGCCTTCAGGGTGGCCTTGGAGGTGCTTGTTGGTTATTTCCAACCACATGGTACCCATGACTTCCAGGACACTGGGCAAGCAAGCGGGAAGCCTGGTGCAGTTTGGGTGGCTGTTCCTGAGTAATCCTCCAGTGGTGCCCCCCCCCCCCAGCCCTGTGGCTCCCTGTTCCCGCAGGGAGGTCAGCTTAGACTCTTCATCTCTATGGATAAAGGTGGACACAGCTTTTTGGTACAGTTGTGTTTCCATGGATTCGGAGTGAGGGTTGTTGTTGGACGCCAGTGTGAGCATTGACATTTACCCTGCTCTGGTAGATGTTCCGCAGGCTCTTCTCCCTTTTCTTCCCCAGGCCAGGTGTGACTGGTCAGTGCCCTGAGCCCGAGTCCTGGTGCTGCTCTAGGCCGGCCTGTGAGACACAGGCCTGTTGGTGCTTGTTTTCTTTATTCATAGAGTAGTTGTGGGCTGGGAAGTTGGCTCAGTGGTAGAGCGCTTGCCTTGCATGCCTGAGGCCCTGGGTTCGATTCCTCAGCACCACATAAGCAAAAAGAAAAAAGCCGGAAGTGGCGCTGTGGCTCAAGTGGTAGAGCGCTAGCCTTGAGCTGAAGAGCTGAGGGACAGCGCCCAGGCCCAGAGTTCAGGCCCCATGACCGGACAAAAAGAAAAAAAAAAGCGTAGTTGTGATGACAGCTTAGAACTGCCTCTGAATAAATGAATGTTATCAGTTGGTAAGAGTTCTTTATATATAAGAAAACCCGTCCTTTTGTGATGGGCTCAGATAGATCCTTCCACTCTAAGTTATTTCTTACATGTTGAGGTTATTTTTCTCCCTTGTGGCACTAAGCATTGAACTCAGGGCCTTGTATGTAGGCAGGTGCTCTATCACAGAGTTAAACCCCAGTGCTGTGCTGTTTTCTGAGTCTAGCAGACCTTGGCGACCTGGCCGTGGTATATGCCCTTGGAACCAAGGTAGGGGTGGGCTTGTTCGTGTATATATGTTTGTGCGCTGGTCCTGGGACTGGAACTCGGCCTGAGCACTGTCCCTGAGCTTTTTGCTCAGGGTTAGTGCTTTACCACTTAGCCACAGCTCCACTTCTGGCTTATTTGGTGGTTCATTGGGGATAAGAGTGTCATGCATGGATGTTCCTGCCCAGGCTGGCTTTGAACTGCGATCCTCAGCTCCCAGCCTCCTGAGTAGCAGAGATGGCAGGCTGAGCCACTGCCGCCTGGTGGGCCTTTTTTTTCTCACTGGAGAAGCAAGCGCTGAAGGAACTGGAGTAGGCCATTTATGTGCCCAGCACTAGCCTTTCTGGTGGTGACAGAGGAGGCCAGTTCTGAGTTTGGCTGCTTCTCTGAAGACAGTGCTTTTCTGGGTTGTTCAGGGGTGACTCTGCTGGTCTTGTGTGTGCACAGACCGGCTCCTCAGTTTCTTACTGGCTGAGACCTAGCCAGAGCGAGTGCCCCGAGTGACCCTGTGTCCTGGGCTGCGTGCGTGTTGGGGGCTTGTCTTGTCTGTGACTCCTGGGGGCGGGGGGTGATGCAGCTTGTAGGAACCCTTGATTCTGGACCCTCATCAGCCGTGAGCAGTGTCAGGTAGTCTTCATGTTACCTGCACAACCCAGACCCCAGTGTTTTAAAATGTATGCGCCACACAACAGGGGCTCACGCCTGTCATCCCAGCTACTCAGAGGCTGAGATCTGAGGATCACGGTTCAAAGCCAGCCTGGGCAGGAAAGACCGTGAGGCTTTTTTTTTTTTTGTCAGTTCTGGGGCTTGAACTCGGGCCTGGGCGCTGTCCCTCAGCTCTTCTGCTTAAGGTAAGCGCTCTACCACTTGAGCCACAGCGCCACTTCCAGTTTTCTAGTGGTTTATTGGAGATAAGAGTCTCATGGACTTTCCTGCCCAAGCTGGCTTTGAACTGTGATCTTCAGACCTCAGCCTCCTGAGTAGCTAGGATGACAGGTGTGAGCCACTGACACCCGCCTCCAGGAGACTCCTATCTCCAATTAACCACCAGAAAACTGGAAGCAGTACTGCAGTGGTACTGCGGCTCATGTGGTAAAGCACTTGCCTTAAGCTTGAGAGCTCAGGACAGCACCTAAGCCCAGAGTTCAATCCCCACAACAGACCAAATAAGTAAATAAATAAATAAATATATATATATGTATATATATTGCACAAGAAGGTTTCACCATGGTGTTTTACAGTTAAGTCAGAACAATCCTCTCTGTTGGTGTATGTATGTGTGTGCGCGTGTGCGCGTGTGTGCGTGGTTACTGGGTCTTGAACTTGGGGCTGACACTCTGGCTTGGCTTTTTTGCTCAAGGCTGGCAGTCTCCTACTTGAGCCACAGCTCCACTTCTGGCTCTTGCTGGTAAGAGTGTGTGATCTGGCTGGTGCCAGTGGCTCACGCCTGTAATCTTAGCTACTAGGAAGCTGCACCTAGGCTCTTGAGTTCAAACCCCAGGACTGGCAAAGAAAAGAGTCTATAATCTTAGCTACTCAAAATCTGGGATCTGTGGAGTGGGATTCAAAATGAGTCTGGGTAATCTGAGTGGCTCCCACTTGAGCCCTGCCCCTAATGCCTGGCCTCTATTTACTGGTGGCAGGAGGGTGGACAGTGGGGTCTCAGCTTGGGCGTGGACGGAGCTGTTGGGTCAGGTCCCAGGGAAGACCACGCTGGGCTTGTCTTCCTGCAGATCACAATCCCCCACTCACAGGCCCTGACAGGCCCTGGTCAGCCCCTCCGTCCGGGAAGCTGGCGGGTAGCACGGAGCTTAGGGTCCTGTCAGGCCCGGCCACCAAACTTTCAGTGAGGTCAGCCTGGGTCCATGGCCCTTCGGGCTTGGCAGGCTTACTTCTCCCATGGGTCCGTCCCTCACCCAGCCAGCAACTTGGCATCATCTGCATCCCAGGAAGAGTTAAGTAGACCAGTGCTGCCAGCCTCTTTGCCAGATCCATCCCCTGTGGGCAGACCAGAGTCCTGTGGGTGGAGGGTAGGAGCTTGTCACCTATTTGGAAAAAGCACCTTTGTGCCCAGGCATGTGGCTACCCCATAGTGCCCGGATGGATGCCTGTCGGCTGCCTGGTCCAGCATGTGAGCAGGGCCTTTGCTTTTCTCAGAGCATCAGTTCTGTTCCCTTTTCCAGGGTTTTATTGTGTCTGAGAGCCAAGACTTGGGGTTACGCGCCCGTCCTCCGGAGAGCCCTCCGGCCAGCTGTGACCTGCCGAGCAGGTGCCATCTCGGAGCCTGGCATGGTCACTCAGCTGCGCCTCCCACCTCTGCGTGTCTGTTTTAGGAGGTGGTTCCCAAACCTACTTGTTCTTTATCAGTAGCGGCTTGAACTCTGGATGGGCACTGTCTTTGAGCTTTTCTGCTCAAGGCCAATGCTCTACCATCATGAGCCACAGTGCTGCTCCCAGAGCTTCCTTTGAGTGCCTACCGCTGCCATCCGCTGCCCCTCAGGCATCAGACAGTCTAAGGGCTGGCCAGGCCTGCCCTCCCCAAAGGAGCAACAAGAGGCTGGACCAGGGCAGGAGCAGTGTGGCCACTTGAGTTGGGCTCCCTTGGCCTGGTGCCCCAGAGAAAGCCACTGTCATTGGGGAGCTCCTGGGAGCAGGGTGAGGCACGAACGTTTCTAGGAAAGCTTCTCAGCAGGTGCCTAGAGGACCTCTTGCTTTGTGGCTTGGCCTCACCGCCTGCCCTGCCAGGGCTAGAAGCCACGCAGTTGGGCCCTCCGGGAGGCTGTGCAACCTCAGACAGCTACTGGCTTGGCACTGGCACACTCTGCCTGGGATCAGCCTGCGTGGGCTGGCTGGGCCATTTCCCAGCTCTGGGCAGTCTCCTGGCTCCTTGGGGTCTGGGTTTTCTCATCTGTACGACTGGCTTCTAAGCCTCGCTGTTGTCTAGGTGGCTGTGGGGAGAACTTTGAGTGCTGGCCGTGGACCAGCTCATGCTGGGGGCTGAAGTCCAAGCCCAGAGGCCCATCTGGAGCCATCTCCTAGGGCAAGAGGGGAAGGCTGACCCGGGAACTGTGCTGAGTCTCTGGAGGCTCCCAGATACTTTGTTAAGACTCCCCTCCCTGACCCCCAGCACTTTTGGGTCCTGTGCCCAGGGTACCTTGTGAAATCAGGCTTGGTGGTGTGGGTATGACTGCCCAAGTTTGCTGTGTAGAGTAGAGTAAAGCTGGATCGCTGGGACCTGTGGCTGCTCTTGGAGAGCCCCGAGACGCTGGAGACGGCCCCGGGTCTCAGTAGGACTGGGTGCAGGCCGGCCTGCAGGGTGGTGTGCTGTGGTCACTGTCTCTGGAAGGTAGATGTCCGGGCCGTCCCAAGCAGCCTGGGGCCTTGGCAGTCTTGGAGCTGAGGGCCTGGCTGGGGTGGGGGCAGTACCCTGGTCAGGCTCTAGGTGGGGACTGCAGGAGGCAGAGCCTTTGCCAAGCCCAATGGCTTCAGAGGGGACTTGAGGCTCTCTTGAAGCCTTGCCTTTCTGGGGAGGAGTGGACTTGCCACTGCCCTGCACACGCCTGTCCCCCCCCTGCACAAACCTGTCCCCCCCGCACATGCCTGTCACCCCCGCACACGCCTGTCCCCCCTGCACACGCCTGTCCCCCCTGCACACGCCTGTCCCCCCACACTGCACACGCTTGTCACCCCTGCACACGCCTGTCCCCCCTGCACACGCCTGTCCCCTCACCCTGCACAAACCTGTCCCCCCTGCACACGCCTGTCCCCCCACCCTGCACACGCCTATCCCCCCTGCACACGCCTGTCCCCCCACCCTGCACACGCCTGTCCCCCCTGCACACGCCTGTCCCTCCTGCACACGCCTGTCCCCCCTGCACACGTCTGTCCCCCCTGCACACGCCTGTCCCCCCCCTGCACACGCCTGTCCCCCCCTGCACAAACCTGTCCCCCCTGTACACGCCTGTCCCCCCACCCTGCACACGCCTATCCCCCCTGCACACGCCTATCCCCCCTGCACACGCCTGTCCCCCCTGCACATGCCTGTCCCCTCACCCTGCACACGCCTGTCCCCCCACCCTGCACACGCCTGTCCCCCCTGCACACGCCTGTCCCCCCTGCACACGCCTGTCCCCCCTGCACACGCCTGTCCCTTCACCCTGCACAAACCTGTCCCCCCTGCACACGCCTGTCCCCCCACCCTGCACACGCCTGTCCCCCCTGCACACGCCTGTCCCCCCTGCACACGCCTGTCCCCCCTGTACACGCCTGTCCCCCCTGCACACGCCTGTCCCCCCTGCACACGCCTGTCCCCCCTGCACACGCCTGTCCCCCCTGCACACGCCTGTCCCCCCTGCACACGCCTGTCCCCCCTGCACACGCTTGTCCCCCCTGCACACGCCTGTCCCCTCACCCTGCACACGCCTGTCCCCCCTGCACACGCCTGTCCCCCCGCCCTGCTTCTACCACTGCTGTTATTTCTTGATTCCCTGGCTGGCTGGGTGGGATTGGGCCACCTGAAGACGGGCCTGAGACCCACCCCGCCAACCCTGGCTGCCCTTGTCCAGGACAAGGGACCCAGAGGCCCTGGCTGTAGAGGCTCCTTGGAGAAACATCTCGGGCAGCGGGGAACCACGTGGTGCTGCTGTGCCCAGGCTGTTTTGGGGCTGTTATCTGTCACCTCCTGCCTGCCTGAGCTGTCTGTGGGCTCTGGCTCCGGTCCAGTCTCTGGCTGCCTCCCATCCTGTGGCTGAGACTATCTCTCACCACAGCTGGCCTGGGGGGCAGAGGTGGTGGGCGGATCTAAGACGGGGTGCGGTGCTTCTCACCTGGGGTGGGGCCGACCAGCCTTCCTTGCTGCTGGCCTGCAGGCCTCCCTGCCTGTCCTTGCCTGTCTGGATCCTGGGCACACTTGGGAACATGCTGGGTCTGGCCCTAGGCCTCTCCCTCCCCCACCCCTACCTTTTGCAGCTCAGGGGTAGAGGAATGGGCAGTGACACTGGGTGCCACTGGCAGGCAGAGCTTCCTGCCAGTCTTCTAGAAGTTTGCTCACCTGAGGCTCTTCAGTCTTGGGTGTGGGAACTGAGCAGGGGCGGGGGCTCTGCGGGCCTGCCAGGCTGGCTGGCATTGAGTACATTGCATGTCTAAGGTGTGCGGGGCACTGTGGCTGACAGGTGGAGCAGGGCAGCCGCTGGTCGGGGCCTGGCTCTAGTCCTGAGCTGTGCCTTGGCCCCTGTGTCTCTGAAAGCCTGTTTCAGAGCTTTGGACCTTCTGAGTGCCCCTGCGTCCTGCTTTGCAGCCTCAGTGGCTGCATCTGGAGTCCTGTGGCTGGGTGTGGGGTGTCCTAATTGTGGGCAGCCTTGTGAATCTGGTCTAGGCTGCGGGAGGAGGGGTGAGGTGGTGAGGACTCCTGGCTGACTGGTGGTACTGCCCCCAGCTAAGGAAGACCTAAGACCATCCTGCTTGCTCTGATTGGCCCCTGGGCCTCAGTTTCTCCTCTGAAATGGCCAGGAGGATAGATAGCTCTCCCAGTTGCTTTGAGGAGTGGCTGTTCAGGGCCTAGCATGGGCACACACTGAGCCTGGTAGCCATCAGCGGGTGCTGTTCACGGGACACCAGGCAGGGCTGTTGATGAGCGCTTGTTCACAGAAGGGAGCGTGCTTCTAACACTCAGGTGTGGACATCTGCCTTGAGTGGGTGGCAAGAAGGAAGCTGGCTGGCATTGCTGGCTGGACAGTGGACAGAGGTGGCCAGGATGATCCCCTGTTGGAATCAAGGTCTGGGCACAGTGTGGTGGGCCCACCGGTAGGGCCAGGCATTTGGGAGCAGCTGCTGACTCAGCCTGGCAGCACCAACCAGTAATCTGATGGCGTCGTTGGTTTTGGAGCTGGAAGCTGGTAGCTCCTGGAGCTGGAGGTCAGGTTCCACCCATACCTGTTCTGAACCCTAGTACGATGGCTCCTCGTGGACAGGCCTCCCAGGAGGCAGACCTCAGGACCAGACCAGTGAGTCCAGGCCCCGCCTCCCTGGCCCTCCTGTCACTCAGGCTGTATTTCTGCTGGTCCAGAAGGGCCATGGGGGCCTGGCTGTATCTACTCTGCCTGAGCTCTGTAGGCAGATGGTGGAGCTGTGGTCCTGAGTGCCCAGATAGCCACAAGCAGCGTCTCCGTGGAGCAGGCCGCTCTTCCCATCACTCATGGCCTTTGCTCTGTCTTGCAGGAAATGGCCAATTCTGTCTACCTGGTCATGGAGGTGAGTTCCTGCGGGTCTGAGACAGCGTGGAATGAAGGCGTCCCCCATTACTGGGCCAGGACAGAGCAGAGGCTGACACCTACCCCTCGTGCTCAGTATTGAGAGGGACAGGGCAGGGCTGGGGGTAGTGGACATTCACCATTGACATCTCCAGGAGGAGGGCGCATGAGGGAGGGGCGAGGGGGGGGGTGAGGGTGGAGGTGGACAGGACCGCCACTCCTTGACGCTGTCGCTGGTCTTTCTAGTACTGCAACGGTGGGGACCTCGCTGATTACCTGCACAGTGAGTGGACTTGCACGGCCAGGCGATGCTGCTGCTGGGCCTTTCTCAGCCCTGGCTCTGGCTGCCTGCCCTCTCCACAGCTACTCCTTGAGGCTTCTGCTGAGGGATGGCTGTGGCCAGAATGGTTTGCAGTGTGGATGTTCTGTGTGAGCCATGGGCACAGCGGGAAGGATCTGGGGAGCAGTGAGTGGGGGCGTGGCTCAGTAAGTGCTGCAGGGAGGAGACGGCTTCCCAGTTTGTTGGCTTGTTTTGGAACAATGAGGTTTCAGCGTGCTGGGCTGGCACTCCACCACTTGAGTTGTATCTCCAGTCCTGCTTTTTGTTGGTTGTTTTTGAGATGGCTTCTGCACGGGCTGGCCTTGAACTGTGGTCCTTCAGATCTGAGCCTCCTGAGTAGCTAGAATTACAGGCGGGAGCCATAGGTGCTGGCTTCCTGCTCCATTCATCGTGTTGCCAGGGAGACACCTTTTTTTTTTTTTTTTAATTGTGAAAATACTATACAGAGGGGTTACAATTACATGGGCCAGATAATGAGTACATTTCTTATCAAGCATTGCAGCCTCCTTTGTTTCCCCATCCTTTCCCAGCCTCCTCCCCAACCCTCCCCCCCGCCCCCCCAGCCTCTCCCCCAGCAGTTTTTGCTCAAGGATAGCGCTCTACCACTTGAGCCACAGTGCCACTGTGAACATGTATTGTGTATGTGGTACTGAGGAACCGAACCCAGGGCCTTGTGTGTGCTAGGCAAGCACTCTACCACTGAGCCCCATTCCCAGCCTCTGGAGGCATCTATTTTGGTCTCAAGGAGTTGGCTGAGTGGTGTGTGGGGGAAGAGTTTGGCCAGAAGGGCTGGAGGACATGGGGGTGGACAGAGGGCGTGCACAGCAGCGATGCTGAGGGCAGGGATGGGTGGTACAGAGCATGGGGGGGCGTTCACATGGCCCCAGCAGGTGGAGACCCGGGCCAGTCTTAGTGCTGGAGCCTGGCACCGTGCTCTCTCCATCTTAGGCTTTGATTGGGGGGTTGATCACTCAGGGCCACAGGGGCTGTGGGGGGGCCTAGCAAGGCCTGGTGGGTGGCACAGGGGACAGAGGGCTTCTTCAGATCTCCTGGGCAGGCGGGAACCTGTGACCACACGTCCCTCAGACCGAGACACAGATGTTGAGACCTGACCCCATGTGGGTAGCTTTTCTGCTTTGGGGATCACCCCTCTGCTGACAGGGGCCCTGGTGCCAACCCCCAGGGGTACAGAGAGACAGTGGCTTGTGGCTGAGCTGACAGGGCAGATGAGTCTAGGAGCACCCCCGGGCCTGCAGGGTGGCTCGGAGGTGAGGGGTCGCTCAGACCTAGGCCTTGGTCCCTGGGCACCGTTGTCTGTCTGCCCGTGTTCTTGTTCCCTGTGGTGGCTGCCTCCTGGACCCTGGATTTGGAGCAGTTGGGTCTTTGCTGGTCAGTTCCCACGCTTCATGCGTGTTAGGCCAGATCTAGGCCAGGGCTCCGACGGAAGCAAGGAGTGAGAGGTGGCACCTGGGGTGCATACCAGGGCTCAGTGCAGGCGTGCCCAGTCATCTCCAAAACAGCGGCTAAGCCTCTTTCTTTTGGGGGTCTGAGGAAGATGCTGGGTTTAGATGGGTACCCGGAAACAGTGTAGTCAGGAGCCCAAAGAGCTGGCTGTTTTGGGGTGGTCTGGAGGGGGGACCAGGGGCTGTGGGAGGATGGCATGCAGAGCCAGCAGGGGGACAGGGGAGAGAAGGCCTGCGCTTTCCAAGCCTGTGCGCAGAGTTGGAGCTGGCCAGACGGTGGACGCTGCTCCCTGCAGGGGCGAGCCCCGTGTGCCTGAGCGAGGGTGCCTGTGCCCTGAGCCTGCCTCACCTTACAGCCATGCGCACGCTGAGTGAGGACACCATCAGGCTCTTCCTGCAGCAGATTGCCGGCGCCATGCGGCTGCTGCACAGCAAGGGCATCATCCACCGGGACCTGAAGCCTCAGAACATCCTGCTGTCCAACCCTGGGGGACGCCGCGCCAACCCCAACAACATCCGTGTCAAGATTGGTGAGGCTGGGGGCCGGCCGCTGGGGTGGCCCCTGTGCGGCCCGACCCTGCTGACGCCTCCCCGTCCCTGTGTCTCCCACAGCCGACTTCGGGTTTGCCCGGTACCTCCAGAGCAACATGATGGCGGCCACCCTCTGCGGCTCTCCGATGTACATGGTGCGTGGCCTCTCTCCATCCCGACAGAGGACCTGCTGAGTTGGGAGGGGCAGCCCTCCATCCAGGGGGAGGCTGCAGGGTGGCACTGCTCTGCCACACCCGGCCTCGGGCCCTGTGTAGGGCTCTGAGGTCCCTTCTGCGTCAACCCGTGCCGCCCCTCACAGGCCCCTGAAGTCATCATGTCCCAGCACTACGACGGGAAGGCGGACCTGTGGAGCATTGGCACCATTGTTTACCAGTGTCTGACTGGGAAGGCCCCTTTCCAGGTGAGACCCCTCAGCTCTGGGGCACAGGGTGAGAACCCACACAGTGCTGCAAGGCCAGGCGTGGACGTGGCAGTGAGCTAGCCTGTGCTCCTGGCCGAGGGCCACTTGGGAGGGACAGGCTCGAGCAGGCCGCAGCGGGAGGCAGGGCTGCAGGGAGCTGCATCCCACCTTGCTACCCCACAGGCCAGCAGCCCACAGGACCTGCGCCTGTTCTACGAAAAGAACAAGACACTGACCCCTGCGTAAGTGTCCCTCCCCGACCTGGTGTGCCCTCCCCAGCTCCCCTCCCCAGACCTGGTGTGCCCTCCCCAGCTCCCCTCCCCAGCACCCCTCCCCAGCTCCCCTCCCCTGACCTGGTGTGTCCTCCCCAGCTCCCCTCCCCAGACCTGGTGTGCCCTCCCCAGCTCCCCTCCCCAGCTCCCCTCCCCAGCTCCCCTCCCCAGACCTGGTGTGCCCTCCCCAGCTCCCCTCCCCAGACCTGGTGTGCCCTCCCCAGCTCCCCTCCCCAGACCTGGTGTGCCCTCCCCAGCACCCCTCCCCAGCTCCCCTCCCCTGACCTGGTGTGTCCTCCCCAGCTCCCCTCCCCAGACCTGGTGTGCCCTCCCCAGCTCCCCTCCCCAGCTCCCCTCCCCAGCTCCCCTCCCCAGACCTGGTGTGCCCTCCCCAGCTCCCCTCCCCAGCTCCCCTCCCCAGCTCCCCTCCCCAGACCTGGTGTGTCCTCCCCAGCTCCCCTCCCCAGACCTGGTGTGCCCTCCCCAGCTCCCCTCCCCAGCTCCCCTCCCCAGCTCCCCTCCCCAGACCTGGTGTGCCCTCCCCAGCTCCCCTCCCCTGACCTGGTGTGCCCTCCCCAGCTCCCCTCCCCAGACCTGGTGTGCCCTCCCCAGCTCCCCTCCCCTGACCTGGTGTGCCCTCCCCAGCTCCCCTCCCCAGACCTGGTGTGCCCTCCCCAGCTCCCCTCCCCAGACCTGGTGTGCCCTCCTCGGCTCCCCTCCCCGGCTCCCCTCCCCAGCTCCCCTCCCCAGCTCCCCTCCCCAGCACCCCTCCCCAGCACCCCTCCCCAGCACCCCTCCCCAGCTCCCCTCCCCAGCACCCCTCCCCAGCTCCCCTCCCCAGACCTGGTGTGCCCTCCCCGGCTCCCCTCCCCAGCACCCCTCTCCCTGACCCCTGGGCATCCGGCCAGATGCGGTCAGCTCGCCCTCTCTTGCCCTGCGTAGCATCCCCCGGGAGACCTCCGCCCCGTTGCGGCAGCTGCTCCTGGCTCTGCTGCAGCGCAGCCACAGAGACCGCATGGACTTTGGTGAGCACCACAGCTCAGCCTCCCCCGGCCGCCCGCCTCCCCACACGGCCCCGCCTCCCCACACGGCCCCGCCTCCCCACACGGCCCCGCCTCCCCACACGGCCCCGCCTCCCAAGCCCCACCTCTCCATACGGCCCCGCCTCTCCACACGGCCCCGCCTCCCCACAAGGCCCCGCCTCCCCACAAGGCCCCGCCTCCCCACACGGCCCCGCCTCCCCACTCGGCCCCGCCTCCCCACACGGCCCCGCCTCCCGCACAGCCCGCCAGGCCTCGCGCCTCCCGCACGGCCCCGCCTCCCAAGCCCCACCTCTCCACACGGCCCCGCCTCTCCACACGGCCCCGCCTCCCCACAAGGCCCCGCCTCCCCACACGGCCCCGCCTCCCCACACGGCCCCGCCTCCCACACGGCCCCGCCTCCCCACAAGGCCCCGCCTCCCCACTCGGCCCCGCCTCCCCACACGGCCCCGCCTCCCGCACAGCCCGCCAGGCCTCGCGCCTCCCGCACGGCCCCGCCTCCCAAGCCCCACCTCTCCACACGGCCCCGCCTCTCCACACGGCCCCGCCTCCCCACAAGGCCCCGCCTCCCCACAAGGCCCCGCCTCCCCACAAGGCCCCGCCTCCCACACGGCCCCGCCTCCCCGCACGGCCCCGCCTCTCCCCCTCCCTCAGGCCGCTGGCCTGAGGCGCCCGGGGCCTTCAGGAGCCGGGCCCTGGTCTTCTTTCCACAGACGAGTTCTTCCAGCACCCCTTCTTAGACGCCAGCACCTCCATCCGGAAGTGTGAGTCCCGCGCGCCACACCCTGGGCCAGGCCCGCGCTGCGCCCCTCAAGCGGCCCCAGCCCGCCACGGGGTGGGGGGTGGCTGTGATGCAGCGCGGGGGGCGATGGGGGGCGGCGGTGGGGTGGGAGGCGGTGAGGGGGGAGGCTGGGAGGGTGGGGGACGGCTGAGCGGCTGTCTCTTTCCCCTCCCCTTCCTCTTCCCCCTCCCCTTCCCCCTCCCCTTCCTCCTTCCCCCTGCCCCCCTCCAAAGCCGTGGGGGACGGGCATGCTTGCCCTCCGCCTCCCTGAGCTGGCCTGGCTTAGCAGCCTCCGCAGCTGTCCCCAGTGCAGGGAGGGCCCGCTGTCCACTGACCCTCCCCTCTCCCCAGCCCCCCCTGTGCCCGTGCCCTCCTACCCCAGCTCGGGGTCCGGCAGCAGCTCCAGCAGCAGCTCCACATCCCACCTGGCCTCCCCGCCGGTGAGTTGCTTGGCAGAGGCAGCTGGGGCCCTGCGCCCTGGGCTGCGGGGGGGGTTGTGTGTGAGAGGGCGGGCACAGGGTCATTGCACCGGCGCCTCAGGTCCCCCAGCTGCCTCGCTGACCCTTCCTCTGTCCTCCAGTCCCTGGGGGAAATGGCACAGCTTCAGAAGACCCTGACATCCCCAGCCGACGCCGCCGGCTTCCTACGGGGCTCCCGGGACTCTGGTGGCAGCAGCAAGGATTCGTGTGACACGGATGACTTTGTCATGGTCCCAGCCCAGTTCCCAGGTCTGTTCGCTGTGGAAGCCGAAAGCCTGCTGCGGTAGGGGTTGAGACTCAGTGTGGGGCGTGTCCCAGGGCGCAGGGACCAGCCAGCCTCTGCTGGGGGAGTTGCCGGCCTCAGAGCCGTTTCCTGCCCGGCTGCTGCCGTGAAGATTGCTTTGGCTTCCTTCCCACCAGCTCCTCATTCTGGGACCTGGCTGCACCTGTGTCTACCTGGAACCAATGACTTGTTTCTGCAGCCGGCTTTAGCAGAGTCCTCAGTAGCCACTAAGTTCTCAGTCCCCAAAGCCACCTTTCAAGCCAGCCCCTCCCAGCCTGGGCACCCTCCTTACTCATAGAGAAAAGGGTCAGCATGGCCCAGGAGAGCAGGGACCCCCGGCCAGATGTCTTCCCCTCCCCGCAGGTGACCTGGTGGCTGAGGTAGCCAGCGCCAAGCCCCCACCGGACAGCCTGCTGTGCAGCGGGTAAGTCTCCAGCACCCAGTCACAGAGAGCTGGGCCTTCAGCGCGGCCTGTGCTGTCCTGTGCTCCAACCCCAGCTTGGGGCCGGGCCAGCTGGAAAGGATCCAGCCTGCTGCACCGCACCCCACAAAAAAGCCCCAAACCCAAAACCCTGGGGTGAGGGAGGGCTGGGGTCTGCGCCACATCAACCCAAGGGAGCCTGCCTGTCCCTTCTCCAACCAGGAGTTCACTGGTGGCCTCTGCTGGCCTAGAGAGCCGCGGCCGCACTCCATCTCCCTCCCCGACCTGCAGCAGCTCCCCCAGCCCCTCAGGGTAAGCTGGTCTGGGCGTTGGCTGGGCTTCCCTGAGTCACTGCAGCCGGGACTGGGGAGACGGCCAGCTCCAGAGGCTAGATGGCTGCCCTGTCCCCTGGAATGGCTGTTGGGGGATGGGGCGGGGTGACGCCAGATGACCTGCCTCCTGCCTTTGTGTAGGAGCAGAATGGAGCCTGGGGCCTGCGGGGCCCTCTTGGAGCCTCTGCCCTGGGCTTCCTCCTGCCCTACCTCCAGTGGTCCAATTTCTCTTCCCACAGCCGGGCTGGGCCCTTCTGCAGCGGCAGGTGTGGCGGCTCGGTCCCCATCCCAGTCCCCACTCAGGTGCACAACTACCAGCGCATCGAGCAGAATCTGCAGTCACCCACGCAGCTCCAGGCCCGGTGGGTGTCCCCCCACTGCAGGCCCTGGGAGAGGCCCACAGGGACATGCATGCGCAGTCACGCAGATCCTAGAGTTCTTTCTGTTGTTGTTCTCAGTCATGGGTTTTTTTGTGTTTTTTTTTGCCAGACCTGGGGCTTGAACTCAGGGCCTGGATACTGTCCCTGAGCTGCTTTTCTTTGGTGGGTTGTGGGGCTTGAATTCTGGGCCTGAGCGCTGTCCCTGGGTGCTTCACGAGGGCTCTACCACTTGAGCCACAGCACCACTTCCGGTTTTCAGGTGGTTCATTGGAGATAAGTGTCTCATGGACTTTCCTGCCTGGGCTGGCTTTGAACCATGATCCTCAGATCTCAGCCTCCTGAGCAGCTAGGTGTGAGCCCCCAGTGCCCTGCTTTCTAGAGTTCTTTTTTTTTTTGGCCGGTCTTGGGGCTTGAACTCAGGGTCTGGGCACTGTCCCTCAGCTCTTCAGCTCAAGGTTAGTGCTCTACCATTTGAGCCACAGTGCCACTTCCAGCTTTTTCTGTTATGTGGTACTAAGGAATTGAACCCAGGCCCTCATGGACGCAAGGCAAGCACTCTGTCACTGAGCCACGTTTCCAGACCTCTCATTCTTTAGTGACATATGGAGGTGTCCCCAGTTCACAAAGTTGTATTAATTTTGACAGAAGGAGATGGCAGGGAGGGGCATTTTTCTCTGTCTCCATGGGGCAGCTGGGGCTGGCATTGACAGGGATGGCTCTGGGCTTCAGCCAGGAGGCCCCAGGGCCTCTTGAGAAGGCCGTCCGTCATGCGGACAGCGTGGTGGTGGGTGTCCTCACCGCAGCCTTGCTGGCTGTGACGGGCAGGTCCTGTCTGCAGGTCCTCTACCGTCCGCAGCTCCTTGAGCTTTGCCCGGGCCAGCCCATCCCCCCCATCTCAGGCTGATGGAGCCATCCAGGCCAGGAAGCTGTCTCTGGGCGGGGGCCGGCCCTACACACCGTCTCCCCAAGGTGAGTTGGGTGCTCTCCACAGTCCCCTAGCGCCCCTGCCCTGTGTGCATGGGCCCACGGGCAGCGCCTGTGGTCTCTCCTGGTCTGACCACGGTCCTTCCCACCCAGTGGGGACCATTCCCGAGCGGCCTGGCTGGAGCCGGGAGCCTTCGCCACAAGCAGCTGAGACGCGAGCTTTCCGGGCCCCTGGAGCAGGTGAGTGCGGTGCTGCCCTGGGCCTGAGTGTCGGCCGGCAGGCAGGCATGGCTGCTGGCCGTGGAAGAAACGTGGCTGTGTATTGAGTGAGGCAGATTGCCCAGTGTTTCCATGCCTGTTTCCTCAGGTTGAAAGCAGAGACTGGTTGGGGGTGAGGGGTCAGAGGTCCTGGTGACTGCGAGGGGAAGCAGTCTTGGGGTGAGGGGTCCAGAGAGTGCTGTCATTTGGTGCGGAGCGGTGGTGTCTAGTTGTGTGTGTGCTCCAGCGAGCCCGGTTGGGGGACCGGAGGGTGGTAATGGAGTCGGTGTCCTGCGCCAGGTTCCTCTGTGCCGGAGCACTCCTCTCGCACGGCCGGCCTGGGCTGCCGTCTGCACAGTGCCCCTAACCTGTCTGACCTGCACGTCGTGCGCCCCAAGCTGTCCAAGCTGCCCGCGGACCCGCTGGGGGCCACGTTCAGCCCCCCGCAGAGCAGCGCCCCCCAGCCCTGCCCCGTGCTGCCATCCTGCCATCCCCTGCGCGGCTCCCCCAAGCTGCCTGACTTTCTGCAGCGGAGCCCCCTGCCCCCCATCCTGGGCTCCCCCACCAAGGTAACCACAGGCGCTCCCCACAGCCCCAAGCCCGGGGGGGGTGAGGTGCGGAACCCGCCCTGCGGCTCCCCTTCCTGCTCAGGCTCAAGCCCGCACACATACATGCCTGCCCGGCCTGGCACAGGCGCGGCACGGGCCCCCTCGGGCCCGGTGTGTTGTTCTGGGGAGCCCAGCCTTCTCAGCCCCTGGCTTCCTCCCAGGCCGGGCCCTCCTTCGACTTTCCCAAGGCCCCCAGCTCCCAGAACCTGCTGGCGCTGCTGGCGCGGCAGGGTGTAGTGGTGCCGCCCCCTCGGAACCGCACGCTGCCCGATCTCTCAGAGGCAGGGCCCTTCCAGGGACAGCCGCTGGGCCCCGGCCTGAGGCCCGCTGAAGAAGCCCGGGGCCCCTTTGCCCGGTGAGTGGGGGAGAGGGCTGTGTCCTGGCATTGTCTTGCCTTGGTTTTGCGTGTGTGTTGGCCCTGGGGTGTGAACGCCACCTGGGTGCTTTTTTGGTCAAGGTTGACATTCTACCACTTGAGCTACACCGTATTTTTGGCTTTCCTGACCAGGCTGGTTTGGATCTCAGCCTCAGTTCTGAGTAGTTGGGATTATAGGCGCCAGCCACCAGTGCCTGGCTTGACTCTGGCTTTGGATTCAGTATCTGCTGCTGCGGCTTTCCCAGTGTGGCAGGCGTCGGGACCCTGGTTCAGGGCTGCTCACCTGCGCCTCAGTTTCCCCATCTAAGATAGGGCAATGGTGGCTGAGTGGAGTGTGCCAGCCACGCGAGGGGCCCAGACTGCCGTTCCTCTCCCACACGCCGCTCCCTGCCCTGCTGCACGCCCTTCCCTGCCGCTCCTCCCACACGCCCCTCCTGCACACCCCTCCCTGCCGCTCCCTGCTGCTCCTCCCGCAAACCCCTCCCTGCCGCCACGCAGGTCCTTCAGCAGCAGCCGCCTCACCGACCTGCTCCTGAAGGCTGCCTTTGGCACCCAGGCTTCGAACTCGGGCAGCACAGACAGCCTGCAGGAGAAGCCCATGGAGATTGGTAGGCAGGGGTCTAGAGGGGTGGGGGCGGGGCAGCCCCAGAACAGGCCCTAAGCCTACCTTGTCCCCCAGCACCCTCGGCTGGCTCCGGAGGGACCCTGCACCCAGGAGTCCGTGCTGGGGGGGCCAGCAGCCCGTCCCCGGTAGTGTTTACCGTGGGCTCTCCCCCCAGCGGGACCACGCCACCCCAAGGCCCCTCCCGCACCAGAATGTTCTCAGGTAAGGGCTGTGAGGCTGAGCGGTACCTTGGGGTGGGTCCCTCTGCCCAGTTCTTCGTCCCAGGCAGACTGCTTCAGTCATCAGCATACACAGGCCAGTGGTGCCACCAGGACACCTCCGGGGCTGGGACAGTGCCACCCCTGTAGTGAGGGCGTGGCCGTCTGGCTTTCTTCCCCTAGCGTCCAGTCTTGCCTGGCATCTAGGGGTCCCCTCAGCCTGCATCCATGGCTCCAAATTCCTTACTTCTGGGTAGCTCTGTGGGTGGTGACCTGGGCCCTCTGACTGGCCCAGCCCACCCTGTATGCCCTGCTTTGCATCAGGCACAGGCGAAGGCCCTCTCGACCCTAGGGTCCCCATCCCTGGGCTCCACGGGGCGGGGGGCGCAGTGCCTCGTCTCTCACAGCAGGCTCCCCGGCTCTGGGCCCCACAGGTCCCTCTGCCCGCCACCTGGTGCCTGGGCCCTGCAGCGAGGCCCCTGATCTCCCCGCCCCGGGCCACTGCTACAGCTTTGCCGACAACCTGGAGGGGGGCGTGACCTTCGAGGCCCCCGACCTTCCTGAGGAGACCCTCATGGAGGTCAGGCCCAGGGTCCCTGGCTGGAGTGGGGGGGCTGCCCTTCTCCCCTGCAGCAAAAGCATCCCCAGCCCTCCAGGGCCTGACCTGTAGTCCTCCCCAGCAAGAGCACACAGAGACTCTGCACAGCCTGCGCTTCACACTCGCGTTCGTCCAACAAGTGCTGGAGATTGCAGCCTTGAAGGGCAGGGCCAGCGAGGCGGGTGGGGGCCCAGAGTACCAGCTTCAGGAGAGCATGGTGGCCGACCAGATCAGCCTGCTGAGCCGGGAGTGGGGGTGAGTGCTGCCAGGGTGCCGGGGGGGGGGGGGCGGCCTGGGCCGGGGTGCTGGGGGGGGGGGCGGCCTGGGCCGGGGTGCGGGGGGGAGCGGCCTGGGCTGGGGTGCGGGGGGGGGCGGCCTGGGTCCGGGTACGGGGGGGGGGGAGCGGCCTGGGCCGGGGTGCCGGGGGGGGGGGCGGCCTGGGCCGGGGTGCGGGGGGGGGGGGGGGGCGGCCTGGGCCGGGGTGCGGGGCGGGGGGGTTGGGTCTGCACTGCCTCTGACCTGACCGTTCCCCTCAGCTTCGCAGAGCAACTCGTGCTGTACCTGAAGGCGGCTGAGCTGCTGTCCTCTGGCCTGCAGACAGCCATCGGCCAGATCCGGGCCGGCAAGCTCTGCCTGTCGTCCACGGTGAAGCAGGGTGAGAGCAGGGAGGAGTCATAGGCCCAGGCCAGACGGGCGCCGAGAGCTTGCGCAGTCTGGTGCTGGGCAGAGGATGTGGGCGCGGGCATCTTGGACACGACTCTGAGCTGCATCCAAGGTCGGGATTGCTGGGGACTGGCGGCAAGGGGTGAGATGGATGGGCCCGTCCCGTCTCCTCCTCTTCGCCAGGCCCCAGCCTGCCCTTGCTCAGCTCTTCCCGCAGGTCTGCGGGTCTCTGCAGAGGCTGAGCTGACCGCGGCCCTCCTCCTGCAGTGGTGCGCAGGCTGAATGAGCTGTACAAGGCCAGCGTGGAGTCCTGCCAAGGCCTGAGCCTGCGGCTGCAGCGCTTCCTCCTGGACAAGCAGCGGCTGCTGGACGGCGTTCACAGCGTCACGGCCGAGAGGCTCATCCTCAACCACGCTGTGCAGATGGTACGGGGAGCAGGGCTTGGCGTCGTAGCCCAAGATGCTAGCAACAAGCGAGAGGCCTATCTTCTGTGCCTTGTGGGAAGTTGGTGGCCTGGCCTTTATTAGCGGTTTTGAGGTACTTGGAACACATAGTGTGTCCATGCTGTGGCCTTCAGAATAAAGGCATTGGGGACTTTATTGGGGTGTGGTGGTCACCACGGTGGTCCGAGTGGCACTGGTGGCTGGGGAACTGTGAGCCTTATGGCCAGCACCGTTGCTCCTGTTGCCAGGGTGGGATTGAGAGCCTTCTTTGGACCAACCAGAGAGCAAGAGCATAGCGGCTACACAGGGCGGAGCTGGTCACCTGGGCCCCCCTGGTGGCCACAGCTAGCACTTGGCAGCGGCCTCTTGGCCGTCGGGCTCAGTGCTGATCAGGCCCTGGCTGTGCATGTGCCCCGTGTGAGGCGGAGGCTCTGGCTGAGGCCTGTCGGCCATGGCCAGCCCTGGGGGCCTCATGCTCAGCTGCATCTGTGCCTCAGGTGCAGTCTGCCGCCCTGGACGAGCTGTTCCAGCACCGCCAGGGCTGTGTGCCGCGCTACCACAAGGCGCTGCTGCTGCTGGAGGGGCTGCAGCACATGCTCACGGACCAGGCTGACATCGACAATATCGCCAAGTGTGAGTGCGCCTGGAGCCCCGTGGCTGGGGGCTGCCGGGGGCCGGGAGACGCAGCGTTTCCCACACCCCACACTCATGCTTCCTCCCCCACAGGCAAGTTGTGCATCGAGCGGAGACTCTCAGCCCTCCTGACCGGCGTCTGTGCCTGAGCCTCTGCTGTCTGGCTGTGGTGTCCTTGGAGCTGGACTCTGCAGACATGTAGGATGTGTACTGGCCAGACTCTGCACCTCAGCACAGATTTGACGGTGCTGAGCCTGCCACCTACCAGCTTCTGTGATGACGCTAGGTGGAGCCAAGCACCTGAGGCCACCGGCCTGGCCCCGCCCCACCGCCTCAGCTGCCCTCTCTGCTGGCAGTGGCCTGCAGGATGGACACCTGGAACGGGCCTTTGCCCCACCAGACAGGACTTCCTGAGCTTGTCCTTCCTGGCTGTCTTCTCCCCTGGCAGGTAGTCACGGTGCCAAGAGGTGGCGGGCAGGTGCACTGGACAGCCCCAAGGGTAGGCAAGGCCCTAAGACTGTGTTGCTGACTCCAAGCCAAAGCAAGCTTCTCCTCATGGCTCACTTGCTCCCTTGCTCACCCAGGAAAAGGGGTGTAGCCTTTTGGCCTCCCCATCTCTCTAGGAACCTCTCCCTCTGAAATCACCCACCCAGCTTTGTAAGTCACCCAAGCACTTTATATAGACAGAGACTGGAGGACTTGGCCCCTTCCTGGCCTACAGCGTAGACCACTGGGAAACGGCTCCTGTTCCCAGTCCCCAGTCCCGCCATCTGAGGTGTTGTATGTACATATGCAGATACCTGTATACAAACATTAATAGCCTGGAGTGTGCCACTGCCTGTGTTTGGTCCTCAGAAGGAAAATGGAACAGGCTTCCCTGGGGGTGGAGGGGAGGGAGGAGAGTACTGTTATTTAAATGTTATTTTAAGGACAGTCAGAAACACCAGCTCACTATACCGTGAACACCTGTCATGATCTTTTCACTTTATGTATAAAATGTCTTATTTTCCTGAAGCTCATGTTTTCTTTCAAGAAGGAGACTTAGATGTTTAAGAAATTGCTTGGGAGGGGTGGGGCAAGGTGGGGCGCCTGGAGCCGATCTGGCGCTGCCGGGTGTGCAGGAGTGCTGAGCTGCCGGAGGTCGGCTACCGCACGTGCCTCCGCTAGCTGTCTGCCCACTGTCCTGTCCAGCTCCCTCGCGAGGGCACAGTAACACATATGCAAAGCCTCCCTCGTCAGGTGTAACACCGCTTGGATGGCAAGGCTCCCGCATCCATTGGAGACCGTGCTGAGGCCTGTCTTCTAGGCTCCATGGTGGACATGAGCCAGATACTGCCTGGCCTCCCTGGTTCGACAGCATGGCCTGGGCCCTGCTCCAACCTACTTGAATGTATCTCTGGGTGTCCACAGGCAGATGTGGGTCTGCACTTCCAAGCAAGGGTTCCCTCAAAGGACAGACACACACAGACACAAGTGTTTCTCTTTGCAATACTTGAAATATTGCCACTGTGCTTGGATGAGTAAGAAAATGCCCCCAAGACTAGTTTCCTTTATCATCATCCCCGGCTCCCCTTGTTGCATGGAAGTGTTACATTTACTGCTCTGGCCAGCAAGTCCAGAACCACTGGAGTGACTGCGGGGAGGGGGCTCACTGCTCCCTGGTCCTGTGGTTTCCTGGTAGCTCTGTGTGTGTGTGTGTGTGTGTGTGTGTGTGTGTGTGTGTGTGTGTGTGTGGCACCCGAGGGACTCACTACCCCCCTGGTCCTGTGGTTTCCAGCTGTGTGTGTGTGTGCGTGTGCGTGTGCGCGTGTCTGGTTATGGATGCTGGGTGCAAATCCTGTTCTCCACAAAGTAGCGTCCAGGCTCCCCCGTCCTCCCTATCTATATTAAAATGAGTTTTATGTGAGTCCCCCCCTTTTATGTCCCTCTGTGAAATGTCAATTTAAGGAAATAAACTTGGAATTGTTGATGTGGTGTCACTGGGGCTGAGTTTTTTGTTTTTTTGGTAGCATGCATTAGTTGTACAGGGAGGGCTTGCTTTTTTCTTCTGTGCTGGTCCTAGGGCTTGAACTCTGGGCCTGGGCGCTGCCCCTCAGCTCTCCAGCTCAAGGCTAGTGCTCTACCCCTGAGCCACAGCGCCACTTCTGGCCTTTTCTGCTTATGTGGGGCTGAGGAATCGAACCCAGGGCAAGCGCTCTACCCCTGAGCCACCTTCCCAGCCCTAAACGACTGAACAAAACATTACTAAAAGGCTAGGGACAGTATTAAGAGTGGGAGTTCATCAAGAAGCCGTATTTTGAGAGGACATGGGAAGTGGGGACCTTGGAACCCAGCAGGGGCTGGCTCCAAGTGGACCCCAGAGAACAGGCTTGTCTTGGGCAGGAGAAACGCTGCCTGGAGGCCAGTCCAGGCCCTTGCCGCCCGGGAGCCACATTGCAGCGTTCTCCGGACTGGTGTTCGTATTTGCAGTGAATCAGGTTGGCAGAGAAAGGCACAAAGTAAGAAGGCCCGTTTGCCTGTGCGGGGCGCGGGGCCGGGCCCGGGTCGGGGCCCGGGGCTGCGGCCTCGGTGTGGGCCGGGGGGCCCGGTCTGTGCTGGGGCTGTGTGGGCTGGGGCCCGGCCCCGCCGCGGCCTCGCTTCGGACCGTCTGACACCCGGAGGTCAGGCCCGACTCGGCGGGCACAGCTTCACCCTCCGGCTCCGGCTGTCAGGACGGGTGGGGCCGGCGGCACGGGGCTCCTCCGTCCGGGAACTGCTGGTGCCCCGCGCAGGGCTGGGCTCGGGGGCCGGGGCCGTCTCCCTGCTCCAGCCGGTCCGGAACCAGTCCCGGGGAAGGGGTGCGGGCAGCTGGGGTGCAGGCCCTGGGAGCTGTGCCCCTCCTTCCCCGGGGTCAGGGCAGGGCGCGGGCCTGGGCAGGCAGGAGCCTCGGCTTCCCAGCCTTATCCCCGCCCCGGGTCCCCACTGCGAGGCCCCCCGGTGCCGGGCCAGCCTGCTGCGTGCACCCGGAGCCTGCCTGCCTCGGGTCCGCTTCCGGTCCCGGCGGGCCGATCCCGGCGGGCCCGGCCCCGGCTTCGGGGCAGACGCGACTCCGCCTCCTCGCCGGGTTCCCGGGGTGGCGCCGAGGGCCGCGGGGTGCGAAGCTGGACCCACCGGCGGTGCGTCCGCTGCCCACCAACGCACACCCGAGGGCACCTGACTGCGGTCCAGAGGCCTGGGCACCTGGCTCCCCTCCCCGGGCTCCTTCAGCCTCTTCCAGCCGCGGGAGGCTGAGCGCCAGGGCCCGCCCCGCGGCCCCGCCCCTCCTCCCCGTGCCCCGCCCTCTCCTCCTCTCCGCTAGCCCCGCCCTCTCTCCCCCGTGCCCCGCCCCTCTCCTCCTCTCCGCTAGCCCCGCCCCTCCTCCCCGTGCCCCGCCCCTCTCTCCTCTCCGCTCGCCCCGCCCTCTCTCCCCCGTGCCCCGCCCCTCTCCTCCTCTCCGCTCGCCCCGCCCTCTCTCCCCCGTGCCCCGCCCCTCTCCTCCTCTCCGCTCGCCCCGCCCTCTCTCCCCCGCGGCCCCGGCCCTCCTCCCCCGTGCCCCGCCCCTCTCCTCCTCTCCGCTCGCCCCGCCCTCTCCTCCCCCCCCCCGCGCCCCGCTCCGCCCCTCTCCCCCGCGCCCCGCCTCTCTCCCCCGCGCCCCGCCCTCTCTCCCCCGCGCCCCGCCCTCTCTCCCCCGCGCCCCGCCCTCTCTCCCCCGCGCCCCGCCCTCTCTCCCCCGCGCCCCGCTCTCTCCTCCCCCGCGCCCCGCCCTCTCCCCCGCGCCCCGCCCTCTCCCCCGCGCCCCGCCCTCTCTCCCCCGCGCCCCGCCCTCTCTCCCCCGCGCCCCGCCCCTCTCTCCCCCGCGCCCCGCTCTCTCCTCCCCCGCGCCCCGCCCTCTTCCCCGCGCCCCGCCCTCTCCCCCGCGCCCCGCCCTCTCTCCCCCGCGCCCCGCGCCTCTCCCCCCCCCCCCCCCCGCGCCCCGCCCCGCCCTCTCCCCCCGCGCCCCGCCCTCTCTCCCCCGCGCCCCGCCCTCTCTCCCCCGCGCCCCGCCCTCTCTCCCCCGCGCCCCGCCCTCTCTCCCCCGCGCCCCGCCCTCTCTCCCCCGCGCCCTGCTCTCTCCTCCCCCGCGCCCCGCCCCGCCCTCTCCCCCCGCGCCCCGCCCTCTCTCCCCCGCGCCCCGCCCTCTCTCCCCCGCGCCCCGCCCTCTCTCCCCCGCGCCCTGCTCTCTCCTCCCCCGCGCCCCGCTCCGCCCCGCCTCTTCCGCGACCGACTTTTGATCGCGTCCGGCCGCCGTCCACCTCCCGACGGCTTCCGCCCTCGCCCACGTGGTCCGCCGCTTCGCGGGCGGGTAGCCCGGGCCGGGTCTCCGGACTCCTGAGAAGTGGGGGTAGGAGGGGCAGGAGAGGTCAGAGCTTCGCTTCGGGGTCCCGCGGAGGTCGGAGGCTGGCGTGTCCCGGGCGGCCAGGCGCCGCCGGCCGCCGTGCATGGGTCTCCCGGGCCTGCGGGCAGCGCTGCTGACGGCCTGGGGACGGTGGGCCGCGCGCCCCGGCCTGCGGGCGCCCCGGTAAAGACCCGGCGCTGGCGCCCCGCCCGCCCGCGCCCCCCCGCGCCCCGCGCCCCGCGCCGCCCCCCCTGCCCTCCCCCGCCCGCCCCGCGCCCCCCGCCTCGCCCCTCCCCGTCCCCCCCCACCCCCCCCCGCCCCGCGTCGCCGCCCCCCGCGCCGCCGCCCCCCCGCGCCGCCCCCCCCTGCCCTCCCCCGCCCTCCCCCGCCCGCCCCGCGCCGCCGCCCCCCGCGCCGCCCCCCCTGCCCTCCCCCGCCCTCCCCCGCCCGCCCCGCGCCGCCCCCCCTGCCCTCCCCCGCCCGCCCCGCGCCCCCCGCCTCGCCCCTCCCCGTCCCCCCCACCCCCCCCCGCCCCGCGCCGCCGCCCCCCGCGCCGCCCCCCCTGCCCTCCCCCGCCCTCCCCCGCCCGCCCCGCGCCGCCCCCCCTGCCCCGCGCCGCCGCCCCCCGCGCCCCGCGCCCCCCGCCTCGCCCCTCCCCGTCCCCCCCGCCCCCCCCCCCCCCCCGCCCCGCGCCGCCCGTCCCGCGCCGCCCGCCCGGTCCTCCCGGTCCCCTTCCGACTTGAGCCCCCTCTCCCCAGCCTGCCGCCCATGGCCGGGAACGAGGCGCCCCCCGCGCGGGCCCCGCACCAGCCCGACCGGAGGGCCCGCGGCGGCTGGGTGTGGGAGGAGGCGCAGCCGCAGCCGCCCAAGCGGCCGAGGGGCGGCGAGGACGCGGAGCCGCCGCGGAAGCCGCCCAAGCGCAAGATCGTGCTGCTCGTGGCCTACTCGGGGAAGGGCTACCACGGCATGCAGGTGCGCGGGGCGGGCCTCCCCCCGGGACCCGGGTCCCAGCCCAGGCAGCCGCCCCCCAGCCCCGCCGTCCAGGTGTGACGGGCCTGGAAGGGTCTGGAAGGGCCCCGACCCCTGCAGGGGGCCGCGCCTGGGCCACGGCCCTCCCGAGGCTGACCCCGGGAACAGCCACGGCTGTCTCTCTCTCCCAGAGGAATGTGGGGTCCTCACAGTTCAAGACAATCGAGGACGACCTGGTGTCCGCTCTCGTCCGGGCCGGCTGTATTCCCGAAAACCACGGCACGGACATGCGGAAGATGTCCTTCCAGCGATGTGCCCGAACGGACAAGGTGGGTGCAGCCCCTGCCCTGCCGCCCCAGGCCCGGCCTCGGGTGCCCTTGCTCGGAACTGCGCGTGTGCCTGTGCTAGTGGCCTGGCCAGGGTCCCTGGGCTGTTGTGATCAAGCCCAGCTCTCTACCACGTGAGCTACAACACTGCTGCTGGCTTTTTGCTGGTCAGGTGGAGATGAGAGTAACGTGGACATGTCTACCTGGGGTTGTAAGTGTGAGCCACCAGCCCTTGGCTATGCTGGTATTTTTTTTGTGTGTGTGTGTCAGTCGTGGGGCCTGAACTCTGGGCCTGGGCTCTGTCACTCAGCTCTTCAGCTCAAGGCTAGCGCTCTACCACTTGAGCCACAGTGCCACTTCCGGCTTTTTTCTTTTTGCTTATGTGGTGCTGAGGAACTGAACCCAGGGCCTCAGGCTTGCACGGCAAGCGCTCTACCACTGAGCCAGCCCTGCACTGGTATTCTTGGGATAGTCTTGTGTGTGTGAGTGTATGTGTGCATGCATGCCTGTCTGTACTGGGGCTTGAACTCAGGCCCTTCATACTTTCACTTGTCTTTTTCACTCAAGCCGGGTGCTCTGCTACTTGAACCAAACCTCCACTTCCACTTTTTTTTGCTGTTTCTGCTCAGGCTGGCTTTGAACTATGATCCTCAGATCTCAGCCTCCTGAGTAGCCAGGATTACAGATGTGCATCATCCACCAAAGCCCAACGACAGCACTGTTCACTGGTGTCTCTGGAGGCCTATGGAGCTGGATGTCTCCTAGCCCCACTCTGTTAGGGAATGAGGTGCTGAAGGTTGTACTCAGGGTGGGGATGGCTCCATCCATTTCTCCTTCCTTCTCTGCCTTTTTTTTTTGTCAGCCGTGGGACTTGAACTCTGGGCCTGGGCGCTGTCCCTGAGCTCTTCAGCTCAAGGTGAGCACTCTACCACTTGAGCCATAGCACCACTTCCAGTTTTCTGGTGATTTATCAGAGATAAGAGTCTCACAGACTTTCCTCTCTGGGCAGGCTTTGAACCATGATCCTCAGATCTCAGCCTCCTGAGTAACTAGGATGACAAGTGTGAGCCACTGGCGCCTGGCTTCTCTGCTTTTTTTCTTGCCATTCCTGGGGCTTGAACTCAGGGCCGGGACACTGTCCCTGAGCTTCTTTTGCTCAAGGCTAGCACTCTACCACTTGAGCCACAGCTCCACTTCCCGCTTTTTCTGTGTATGTGGTACTGAGGTATTGAACCCAGGGCTTCAGGCATGCTAGGCGAGCGCTTTACCACTGAGCCACCTTCCCAGCTCTCTACTCTGTTACAGGGTGTATCTGCAGCTGGTCAGGTGGTATCCCTGAAAGTATGGTTGATTGATGACATTCTGGACAAGATCAACAGCCACCTTCCATCCCACATTCGGATTCTGGGTAAGCCTTGACGTGTAACAGGCTGCAACCTGGCTATTGGTGGCCTTGCAGAGAGACACAGGGCTGTGTGGGTTGGCCTTCTTTGTCCATCTTCTGGGATGTAGAGCAGTAGAACTGCAGGTGCCTAGCAGGTGGCAGGGCAGCCGTAGGTCTTCAGGGAGTCAGAACTGCCACTTGTGACAGACATTTGGGTGAGGCCTCTGTCTCACATTGCTGTTTCACTGTGAGTATGGACATCATATTCCTGGTCAGAAGGGGATGGCTGTTCCCTTTTGTAACAGAATTGCTAAATGGGGTTCTTAGCTTCTCTGCTTTTTGTCTTGGCAATGCTTCAAACAAAAAGAGCCTGTGTTTGCTGAGCAAGTTTTCCAGGCATATTCCAGCCTGTTTTCCTCGTTTCCCTATTTCCCCATTTCTTCCAACTTTCCTTTCCCCTATCTCATTCCTTTTCCTCCCCTTTTTCAAAAAAGAAAAATCTGTTGTTCTTTGAATGCACAGGCTTTTAACACGTATTTAAGGTACAGTTTCTTGTGCTAAGGATGGACCTCGGGCCTTGTGCATGCCAGGCAGGTGTACTACCAGAGCCACACCCCAGCCCTGATCAGAAATTGATATGAATGGATCATAATACCTTCTCTCTCTCTCTCTCTTTCTCTCTCTCTCTCTCGGTTGGTCCTGGCTGGCTTCAAACTGCAATCCTCTGATCTCAGCCTCCTGAGTAGCAAGGATATTGCAGGAAGGAGTCACCGATGGCTAGCTCATGCTCATCTTTTATGTGCTGCTCCAGGACTGAAGAGGGTGACTGGAGGATTCAACTCCAAGAACAAGTGCGATGCCAGGACATATTTTTACATGCTGCCCACCTTCGCCTTTGCCCATAAGGACCGGGATGTGCAGGATGAGACCTACCGCCTGAGCACGGAGACCCTGCAGCAAGTCAACAGGCTACTGGCCTGCTACACTGGCACCCACAACTTCCACAATTTCACCTCACAGAAGGGGCCAAGGGAGCCCAGTGCACGGCGCTACATCTTGGAGATGTACTGTGAAGAGCCTTTTGTGCGTGAGGGCCTGGAGTTTGCTGTTATCAAGGTCAAGGGCCAGAGCTTCATGATGCACCAGATCCGAAAGATGGTTGGCCTGGTGGTTGCCATTGTGAAGGGCTACGCCCCAGAAAGTGTGCTAGAGCGCAGCTGGGGGGAGGAGAAGGTGGATGTCCCTAAGGCACCTGGGCTTGGCCTGGTCCTGGAGAGGGTGCACTTTGAGAAGTATAACCAGCGCTTTGGCAGGGATGGGCTGCATGAGCCACTGGACTGGACTCAGGAGGAGGGGAAGGTGGCAGCCTTCAAGGAGCAGTATATCTATCCCACCATTGTCAGCACAGAGCGGGATGAGAGGTCCATGGCCCAGTGGCTGAGCACCTTGCCTGTCCATGACTTCAGTGCCACTGCGCTCGCAACTGCTAGCACAAGCGCCAAGGTAGGGCTGAGTCTCAAGATGCTGGCCCAGTGGGTGAGTACTGGCTCCCATTTTTAGTGTATGCATGAGCATGCTAAGGCCCATACATGTCACTCCAGAAGCAGACAGCAGTGGAGGACTGGTGGCCATGGCGTGCCTCCTGTTCACTCTTTACCCTCAGTGCCAGGTGACCTAGGTGCTTACGACTTACTGAGCTGGAGCCAGCCAGGTGGTGCTGGGTAATGCTGGCCCATGGCCGGTCTGAATGGGAAATTTCAGGCATGGTTTTATCCCAGCCTTGTACTCTTGGAAGCTATCTGCATCTATGAGGGTGGCACTGGAGTGGGGGCCAGCTTTGCTGTGTGAGAGCATTTGACACTGCCCTTAACCTAGCCTCAGGCCAGCCCCTTGGATCGACCAGGTGATAATTGCTATATATATTTTAGAGTGAAATAACTGTGGACCAGACTCTTCAGTGGGGAAGAAGGACGGATGATAGATTGCCATGGTCTTCCCCCAATCCTCCCCCACCCCCGGGGAGGAATGCCTACTTGCATGAGATGCAAGTGCCAGACCCATAGTCGTTTTCCTGTCTGTCCCCTTTCTGCAGGTCCCTAGTTCCCTGGAGGGCAGTGACGGAGATGGAGACACGGACTGAAGCTGCAGAGCCCCACCCAGGGTCTCCATGCTGTGCCCATCACCTGGGTATGGGGAGCCAAGATTTCTGGGGCCAGCCTGTCAGGTGTGGCTTGGCTTCATAACCTCAGGATATTGAATTTTCCTCCCAGGAATACCTGCATTGAATCTATTTTTAGCTCATGCATTATGTGTGCATACTTTGGCATGAAAGACACTATTTTTTTTATAAGGAGATGAGTTTCTTATTAAATAAAAGTAAGTTTTGTTTGATGTTATCTTTTTCTCACTGTGTTGAAATGGAGAGCTGCTGTTGGTATTGGACAGGTGGCTGAGGGATGTGGTAGCAAAGGGCAGGCAGCAAGAGGTGGTGCTGCTGCTGCCGCCCTCTCCTTGTTCCTCCAGCCCACCCGACATTCCAGCCCTTCCCTTTCTGGTCTCCCTGAAGTTGTCTCTTTGCAGTCCCTTGCCATAGTCTCAGCCAATCCATTGCTGGCCAGCTCCTAAGCTGTGGGGAGACCCTACCCTGTTTAGCAGCCTGGAAGCTTCCAACGCGTATGCACATGCCTCACCCTCCCTCCTGCCCTCAGGCCTTCCCCTCTGCCCATCTGCTGTGCATTCCTCGCAGAGGGAGCTGTGGTGGACCAGTGTGCTGCCCCTTCTGCTGCGGCTGGTAGAATCCTCGCCCCTCCCACCATGCAAGCCCTTGCATCCCACACCACCCGTCCAACGGCCCTGCTCACATCTAGTGTGAGGGTTGAGGGGATAGCGCGCCGCACGACCCGCACCCGCGTGCGTTGCTTGATGCCAGGTCTCCCCGGGGCGCCCGTGGGTGACAGGGTGCACATTCCTCCTCTCACCTTTGCGGAGCTCCTGGGGTTTGAATTCAGCCTTGGCGCTTCATCCCCTGAGCCATGCTGTTGGCTCAGTGGTGCCAGCGGGTTTTATTTCCCCTGGGTGGTGGGGTGCTGGGCGGGGACGAGCTGCCCGCGCCGCCCTCGGCGCTCAGCCCCTCGGTAGTCCGCGTGACAGGCCTGAGGCAACTCGCGCCTCGGCCCCGCTGGTTGCACCTCGGTCGGCCCGCACTCCGAGCCCCGCACCTCCACAGACCTGGGCTGGAGCAGCCTGGCGAGCTCCAGGGAGCCGCAGGCCCCGCCCGGCATTGGGAGTCCGCCCCTCAGCCCCGGCCCCGCCCCTCAGCCCCGGACCCGCCCCTCCGCCCCGCCTCCGCCCCTCAGCCGCGCCCCACCCCTCAGCCCCGCCACAGCCCTCCGCCCCGGCCCCGCCCCTCCGCCCCGACCCCGCCCCTCAGCCCCGCCCCAACCCCGCCCCGCCCCTCAGCCCCGCCCCACCCCAGCCCTCCGCCCCGGCCCCGCCCCGGCCCTCAGCCCCGGCCCTCAGCCCCGCCCCTCAGCCCCGACCCACCCCAGCCCTCCGCCCCGGCCCCGCCCCTCAGCCCCGGCCCTCAGCCCCGACCCCGCCCCGGCCCTCAGCCCCGCCCCTCAGCCCCGACCCCGCCCCCAGCCCCGCCCCCGCCCCGCCCTCAGCCCCGCCCCAGCCCTCAGCCCCGCCCCGACCCTCAGCCCCGGCCCCGCCCCAGCCCTCAGCCCCGACCCCGCCCCTCAGCCCCGCCCCTCAGCCCCGACCCCGCCCCAGCCCTCAGCCCCGACCCCGCCCCTCAGCCCCGGCCCCGCCCCGGCCCTCAGCCCCGACCCCGCCCCCAGCCCCGCCCCCGCCCCTCAGCCCCGCCCCCGCCCCTCAGCCCCGACCCCGCCCCTCAGTCCCGACCCCGGCCCTCAGTCCCGACCCCGGCCCTCAGCCCCGGCCCTCAGCCCCGACCCCGCCCCTCAGCCCCGACCCCGCCCCTCAGCCCCGACCCCGCCCCTCAGTCCCGGCCCTCAGCCCCGACCCCGCCCCTCAGCCCCGACCCCGCCCCTCAGCCCCGGCCCTCAGCCCCGCCCCCGCCCCTCAGCCCCGACCCCGCCCCTCAGCCCCGGCCCCGCCCCTCAGCCCCGGCCCTCAGCCCCGCCCCCGCCCCCGCCCTCAGCCCCGACCCCGCCCCTCAGCCCCGACCCCGCCCCTCAGCCCCGCCCCCGCCCCTCAGTCCCGACCCCGGCCCTCAGCCCCGGCCCTCAGCCCCGACCCCGCCCCTCAGCCCCGGCCCTCAGCCCCGCCCCCGCCCCTCAGCCCCGACCCCGCCCCTCAGTCCCGACCCCGGCCCTCAGCCCCGGCCCTCAGCCCCGACCCCGCCCCTCAGCCCCGACCCCGCCCTCAGCCCCGACCCCGCCCCCGCCCTCAGCCCCGACCCCGCCCCTCAGCCCCGACCCCGGCCCTCAGCCCCGACCCCGCCCTCAGCCCCGACCCCGCCCCCGCCCTCAGCCCCGACCCCGCCCCTCAGCCCCGACCCCGGCCCTCAGCCCCGGCCCTCAGCCCCGACCCCGCCCCTCAGCCCCGACCCCGCCCCTCAGCCCCGACCCCGGCCCGGCCCTCAGCCCCGACCCCGCCCCTCAGTCCCGACCCCGGCCCTCAGCCCCGACCCCGCCCCTCAGTCCCGACCCCGGCCCTCAGCCCCGGCCCTCAGTCCCGACCCCGCCCCTCAGCCCCGGCCCTCAGCCCCGGCCCTGACCCCGCCCCGACCCCGCCCTCAGCCCCGGCCCTCAGTCCCGGCCCTCAGCCCCGACCCCGGCCCGGCCCTCAGCCCCGGCCCTCAGCCCCGACCCCACGTCCTTAGCCCCGACCTCCGCCCTGGCCCCGGTCCCGCGCCCGGCCCTGTCCGCCCGCGACTCAAGCTCCGCACCTCCGCCCCGCCGCGTCCCGGCGCCGACGGGCGCCCTCGCGCGGTCGTGAGCGGCGTCCCAGCCCGGCGTGCGCCCCTCTCGCTCGCCGTAGCCGCCGCGCCGTCGCTTCCGGCGCCCGCGGACCCGGATGCACCGAGCGGCTGTGGCGCGTTCGAGCCTGCCGCCGTTCGGACGCCTCGGAGCGCGGCCCGGAGGCTCAGGGTGAGCGGGCGGCGGGCCGTCGGGCGGCGGGGGGGTCTAGGCGTCGAGCCGCCCGCGCCGCGGCGGGCCCCGGCCGCGGCGTTGCTCTGGAGGGGCGGGCGGCGGCGGGCCGGCCCCGGAGGCCCTCTTCGGCCGGCCGGGATCCCCGCGCGCGGCGTTGGGCGGGCCCCGCCGCCCGGACAGCCCGGGACGCGCAGTGCGCGGCCTCCCCGACGTGGGCCCGAGCCGGGGCGGGGCGGGGCGGGGCTGGGCCGCGGCCTCCTCCCCGTGGGCCCGAGCCTGGACCGGGCGGGATGGAGCTGGGCCGCGGCCTCCTCCCCGACGTGGGCCCGAGCCTGGGCCGCGGCCTCCCCGACGTGGGCCCGAGCCTGGGCCGCGGCCTCCCCGACGTGGGCCCGAGCCTGGGCCGCGGCCTCCCCGACGTGGGCCCGAGCCGGGGCGGGGCGGGGTGGGGCGGAGCTGGGCCGCGGCCTCCCCGACGTGGGCCCGAGCCTGGGCCGCGGCCTCCCCGACGTGGGCCCGAGCCTGGGCCGGACAAGGCAGGATGTGAAAGGAGCCGAAGCCTGAGCTGTGCCTCTCTGAGCTCTGAGCTCTGTCGAGGCCCTGGTCTGGTCGTGGAAATGGGTCGTCGTTGGGGCAGGGCCCCGCCCATCCGTGTGTGAGTGTGAGGGTGAGTGTGCGTGCGCTTTGTGCGAGCGAGAGAATGGCTCTTGCAGTTCGTGTTTTTGTTATTATAAAGGTGACGTGCAGAGGCTAGCGTTAGGAAAGTCGGGTAAAGAGTACATTTCTTTTCGGACACTGTCATCTCTGATACTTCTTTTCTAGCCTTTTTGTGCTCGAGAATAGCACTCTACTACCACTTGAGCCACGGTGGCACTTCTAGCTTCTTCTGAGTAGTTTATTGGAGATAAGAGTTGGGGGGGGGGGCTGGGAAGGTGGCTCAGTGGTCGAGTGCTTGCCTAGCATGCATGAGGCCCTGGGTTTGATTCCTCTGCACCACATAAGCAAAAAAGCCGAAAGTAGTGTTGCAGCTCAAGTGCTAGCCTTGAGCTGAAGAGCTGAGGGACAGCACCCAGGCCCCAAGACCAGCGAAGAGTATCTGGGACTTTTGTTCTCCAGGTTGGCTTGACTTTGAATTACGATCCTCTGATCTCAGCCTTCTGAATAGCTAGGATCATAGGGGTGTGCCACCAGAGCCCTGTGTACATCAGAACCTTAAGTCCTGAAGGCCATATCTCATTACAGTGTAGACACTGGATCTTGAAAGAGGAATGAAAAAATTCTTGGTGATTATAGTGGCTGAGGCTTCCAAACAGCCATGGCACAGGAACAGAGAACAAACACATGTAACTGCCACTCTTGCATTTTCCAGGGGCTAGAGAAATTAGAACTGTGTCAAGTGTTCTTTATGGTTCAGTAGAAAAGATTGAGAATGACATAGAGAGTGGTGGTTTGAGTAGGGCACTGGTGGCTGACGTCATGTCTAATCCTAGCTACTCAGAAGGCTGAGCTCTGAGGATCGTGGTTTGAAGCCAGCCCTGGGCAGGAAAATTGTGAGACTCCCATCCTAATTAATCACCAGAAAACCAGAGGTGGAGCTGTGGTTCAAAAGTGGTAAGGCAGGGCTGGGAAGGTGGCTCAGTGGTAGAGCACTTGCCTTGCATGCATGAGGCCCTGGGTTCGATTCCAAAGCAGAAAAGCACATAAGCAGAAAAAAAAAGCCAGAAGTGGTGCTGTGGCTCAAGTGGTAGAGCGCTAGCATTGAGCTGAAGAGTTGAGGGACAGTGCCCAGGCCCAGAGTTCAAGCCCATAACCGGACCCCCCCAAAAAAGTGGTAAGGCAGTAGCCTTAAGCAGAAGGACTCAGGGACAGTGAGTGTCCAGCCTTTGAGTTCAAGTCCCAGGACCGACAAAAGAAAAAAAATGGTGTTTTGGAGTCACTGCTCCATGTTTGCTAAAGCATTTCATACCTCTCTGAAAAGGGGCTTGAGGTTTCTCAGGTTAAAAGCCTGCTATGATTTCACCTTTTAATTTTTTTGATGGTAGTATGGATTAGCCCAGGGCCTCACTTGTGACTTAAGTGCTATAACCTAATCCTCTTTTTTTTTTTTGGTCGGTCGTGGGGCTTGAGCTCTGGGTTTGGGCACTGTCCCTGCGCTCTTCAGCTCAAGGCGAGTGCTCTACCACTTGAGCCACAGCACCACTTCCAGTTTTCGAGTGGTTTATTGGAGATAAGAGTCTCATGGACTTTCCTGCCCGGGCTGGCTTTGAATGGTGATCCTCAGATCTCAGCCTCCTGAGTAGTTAAGACCACCGGTGCCTGGCGTGACCTGTTTGTAATATGTTCAACTATTTATTTTTGCTGGTACTGAGGCTTGAACTCTTAGCCTTTTTGCTCAAGGCTGGTGGCACTCTACCAATTGAACCATATCTTTACTTGGGGCTTTTTGTCAGTCAGTCAATTGGAGATAAGTTTTATAGGCTTTTCTACCTGGGCTGGCCTGGAACCTTGATCCTAAAATCTCAGTCTTTTGATTGTTTTATTTTAACTTCTTTAGATAAAAGTGATTATTAGAATATTTTTTTCTTTTGTCTTTTTGGGCTGTACTGGTGCCTGAACTCAGGGCCTACTACTTGAGTCCTGCCCCTAGAGTCCCAATTGTAAAGTCTTTTGTTGTCTTTTGAGAAAGCAAAGATGACTTGAAATGGTTCTCAGGGATTAAAGATGGCATTCTGTAAGAAGGAGTTCTGAAGAGCGATGATACTTTAGTGGAGGAAGGAGCTGCAAATGGCTAGGCCTAGGGTGATGTGTGTTACAGGGCTGTCACTACTCTGCTGCTGTGGTGCCATCCCCTCCCAATCATCACATAAAATGTAATTGTTATGTTTCAGCTCAAGTGGTAGAACACCATTTATTTAATTGCCGCTTCTGTACCCTATAAATGTATATGAATATTATGAAAACACAAACAAATGTCTTGCTTCATGATTTCTTGATATCTGAGATAGGTGTTTTGGGTGGTATGGCTATAGGCATTTCCTGCTATCTGTTGAGTTACTTGCACTATGTTTTGGGGAAACAAATCAAAGCATTTTGGTTGATTGTGTTTATTTCTCTAACCGGACTGTGAACTCACTGAAGTCAGGAACCATTCCTTTATTAAATTAGTTATAAGCCAGGTACCAGTGGCTCGTGTCTATAGTCTAGCTACTCAAGGGGCTGAGGTCTGGTAGTCAAGGTGTCCAAGTCAGCCCAGGCAAGAAAAGTCTGGGACACTGTAATCTACAGCTAACCAGCAAAAAGCTGGAAGTGGAGCCATGGTTCAAGTGGTAGAGCACTAGCCTTGAGCAAAAGACGCTCCTGAGTAGCACCCAGATGCTAAGTTCAAGCCTCAGGATGGCTTGAGCCATATTTTACAGACAGTTAAAAGTTCACAGTTTTCATATAGTTCTGTGAATTTGTGAAGCGTGCATTATGTCTTGAAACCACTGTTACAAATCAGGCTATAGACATAGCCCCATTCCTCAGGTTTCTCTTGCTTCTTTGTAGTGAGCCCTTCCCTATCTTCAGCCCTACTGCTTTCTCGCCTAACCTCCAGCCCTGTGTTTTTTCCTTTTCCAGAATGTTCTGTCAGTGAGTGATTCGTATGTGCGTGGTGTGCATTGGGTTGCCACTTGGCTTCTTGGGCTGGAATTCACCCGAGCTGTTGGGTGGTTCAGTAGCTCCTTTTCTTCAGTTGCTGAGTCTGTGCTCTGCTGTGAGCTCCACCATAGTCTATTTGTTCATCAGTTTCAGGTCAGTATTAATACTTTGACATATCTTTGTGGATTATTATTGATAAGTATATGTATATGTGTGTGTGTGTATTTTATTTGGTGGTACTGGAATTTGAATTCAGGGCCTCATAAACTGTTCTTCCAGCCCTTCTTTGCTTTAGTTATTTTTCAGGTAGGCTCTTGCCGAATGGTCTCTTGAATATACAACACCACGACCAGCTTATATGATGGAGATGAGGGTTGTCAACTTTTTTGTGAGAGTGTGTGTGTGTGCACACAACAGATGCACATGAGCATGCTGGAACTGGGATGTGAACTCAGGGCCTAGAGCTCTGGCTTCTTTTTTTCCACTCAAGGCTGGTACTCTACCACTTCAACGTTTTGTTGGTTAATTGGAGATAAGAGTCTCATGGACTTTCCTGCCTGGGATGGCTTTAAAGTGTGATCCTCAGATCTCAGCCTCCTGAGTAGCTAGAATATAGATGTGGGCCACTGGTGCCTGTCTTGAAAAACAAGTTATTATTACTTTTGTGCATTTCAGTTATAGTTTTGTATAGTTACCACCGAAGTGGTAACTATATTGACTTCTTCACAGAGGACTGTAGTCTCTTAATGGGAAAACTGTTCAGTTTTCTTTCCAGCTTGAGCCAACAGTTTTATCTCTTTCTTCTTCTCTGGTCTGCCCTTGGGGAGCAGCTTACACTTACACTGTTGGGCAGGTATTTGGCATCCAAGTCCTTGGTGAATTTTGGGAAGCACTTTCAGCTGCTTATAGAGAAGAGCCTTTTGATACTGCAGCAGACACAGTGGGGCCATTTACAGAGTGAATGAGGTTCTGTTGGGCTGGATGTCCTGTATAGTACCAAAATGCTTAGGCCTTTCTCAAATGGGGTTTACTATCTTCTTGACCTCCTGCTTCATGGCAGCCAGGGTTGGAGAGTTAGAATATCTTCCCTTAACATTCTTTCTAGTTGGCATGTTGAGTAGCTGGAGAGAAGAGGAAGGAAGGAAGTTGTAGGTAATAATTAATAGGCCTTCGTACATTGTCTGAGAAGAGTTAATAATAGGTGATCTTGTTTGAATCCATGTGAACATATACTCTATGACTCTTCAGTGCCTTTCAATGGTAATCATATTAGTGATAATTGTATCTGCCTTCCAGTAGGTTGACTTTAATTTTGATTTTCTAGGAGAACAAATACTTTGGATTAAAAAAGAGAGGTGACAATGCACCATGGAAATGGCCCTCAGCATGTCCAGCATCAGCTGCAGAGGTCTAGGTCCTCCACTGGCAGCGAAGAAGAGCAGCCAGCTCACCCAAACCTACCTCCATCCCCTGCAGCACCCTTCGCTCCATCTGCCAGCCCGTCTGCACCCCAGTCCCCTGGCTACCAGATCCAGCAGCTGATGAGCAGGAGCCCTGTGGCTGGGCAGAGTGTGAACATCACCCTGCAGAACGTCGGTCCCATCGTGGGAGGGAACCAGCAGATCACACTGGCCCCCCTTCCACTACCCAACCCTACCTCTCCAGGGTTCCAGTTCAGTGCACAGCAGAGGCGGTTTGAGCATGGCTCTCCATCCTACATTCAAGTTACTTCCCCTCTGTCCCAGCAGGTCCAGACGCAAAGCCCTACGCAGGCTAGCCCTGGGCCAGGACAGGCCTTGCAGAGTGTGCGAGCAGGTGCTCCAACCCCTGGGCTTGGCATTTGCAGCAATAGCCCCACTGGAGGCTTTGTGGATGCCAGTGTTCTTGTGAGGCAGATCAGCTTGAGCCCATCCAGCGGTGGGCACTTTGTGTTTCAGGAGGCACCAGGCCTCACCCAGATGGCTCAGGGAGCACAGGTTCAGCTCCAGCATGCAGGAGCTCCTGTCACAGTTCCAGAACGGCGACTATCCCAGCCTCATACACAGTCTGGAGGTACCATTCACCATCTGGGGCCCCAGAGCCCTGCAGCTGCAGGAGGGGCTGGTCTGCAGCCTCTGGCCAGCCCAAGTCATATCACCACGGCAAGCCTGCCACCTCAGATCAGCAGCCTCATCCAGGGCCAGTTGATCCAGCAGCAGCAGGTGCTCCAGGGGCAACCTCTGAGCAGACCTCTGAGCTTTGAGAGGACACCTGGTATGCTGCTCCCTGGGGTTGGGAGCACCTCAGCATTTGGTATGACGTCCCCACCACCACCAACCAGCCCGTCCAGGACTGCCATGCCCCCAGGCCTTTCTAGTCTGCCCCTCACATCTGCAGGGAGTGCAGGGGTGAAAAAGGCCCCCAAGAAGTTGGAGGAGATCCCTCCAGCCTCCCAGGAGCTGGCGCAGATGAGGAAGCAATGCCTGGACCACCACCACAAGGAGATGGAGGCGCTCCGAGAGGTCTTCCAAGAGTGTCTGATTGAGCTGTTCTTCCTGCAGCACCTTCAGGGCAACATGATGGACTTCCTAGCCTTCAAGAAGAAGCACTATGCTCCACTGCAAGCATACCTTAGGCAGAATGATTTGGACATTGAAGAAGAGGAGGAGGAGGAAGAGGAGGAGGAGGAAGAAAAATCTGAAGTTATCAATGATGAGGTAAGAAACAGCTTAGTAATCTATGGGGCCTATGTGACACTGGTTAGATATATACAACAAAGTAATGAGCTTGGGTTATTGCAAAGCCTTTGGTTCTATAAGGATCTGATGGAGGGGTAAAGTTCAGAAGAGTGCATTTCTTTATTCCTTCACGGAGAGGAAGCACCACTTCACTGTACCTGCATCAGGAGGAATGGGCAGGATGGTCCTGTGACTAGTAACACTTTCTTGGTGCTGGGTGTGGTCACCGAGACCCAGGACCTCTTGGGCAGAGAGCTCAGCCTTCATGGTCCATGTTTCTCCTTCTGTTTGGGTGTAGTCCTTGGCTGACACCCAGGACAGCCTACAAGATTTGGGTAGAGGAGTGAAACTTGTTGCCTCTTGCCTGGTTTCCAGGTTTCATCTTGTGTAAGTCTGTACATAAAAATATCCACCAATGTGGCTTTTTAAAGGGGGTTTAAATGATCAGCCATAAATTATAAGTTACTACATGTGTTTGTATGTATCTTTATAATTAAAGTACAGGTATTGTGTCAAAAAACAAAATACCAAAAACAACACTGAATTTTTTCCCCAATTTTTAGATGTAGTTTTAGATTTGAGATCATGTGTTAAACTCACACTTTGCAGACCTATATTGAATGAGATAGAATCTTTTGTAGACAGTTAATTTTTGGGTACCTAGAATGGGGCCCAGTAAATCCTACACCATTGTGGCTGCTAAGGATCTCGGATCTGTGCTTCCTGAGTACCAGGGCGATAGTGTGCTGTATTGTGATGCACTGTATTTTGTGCCTTTGTGTTGTGTAGTGTATACTGTTGGTGGAGCTTATTTTGTTCTATGATACAAAATATTTTAAACCTTTGTCAGCCCTTCAGCAAAAATACCAGCTTTTGGTGAGCAAAAGCTTGTCTCTTTGCTCCTCACTGACATCTATGGATGTATTTGTGTGGCTTTGCCATCTGTGTTTTCTTTTTTTCAGAAGATCTTATGTTTTTCAGAAGGTCTGTATGATTATTTCAAGGACCTTACCTACTAGTGCTATAAAACAGTGAAATTTAGTTTTCTTTATGTTTGTATACTGATGTTGCCTGTAAGCTCAGTCACCTTATATGTATTTGTGATGAAGCAAATCTCCCCAAGTGTCTGCTGAAGTAGACCTTTGCTCTGTGACCCCCACATAGTACATACACAATGTAGTATTGTGGTGCAGATGGCCCAAGGAACTATAAGCTGCTGTAACTTGAGTCTGTCTGCTATTCCCACCTTAAAACCTGAGGTTGCAGAATCTAGGGTGCTGCCTGTGACCAAACAGAAGCCCCTGAACACTGGCATTTGTTAGGTTTTATGCAATGAAGATGTCAGTTCAGAGTGCAGAAATAATCCATTCTAAACACCCAAGTTAGCGAACTGTCAGCAATGAAATTCTAACAAAATTTTGAGCAGTTTTAAAAATTATGTTGCCTTTTTTTCTCAAAATATTTCTCTCAGGTAAAGGTTGTGACAGGCAAGGATGGGCAGACTGGGACTCCCGTTGCTATAGCAACCCAGCTTCCGCCAAATGTTTCTGCTGCTTTTTCATCTCAGCAGCAACCATTTCAGGTACTTTTTGATGGTTCTAAATTGTAGTCTCATCCCAAACGTTCCTTCATCCAGATATTTTAACCTTCGATTTACTATTCGCTCTTCAGCATTTTTTTTTTCCAGAGCCCATTCCTTGTTTTTAAAAAGTAAAAAGTCTTCCTGCATATATAGTTATGAAATTAAATTGCATGAGTGAATGACAACACAGACTTTATTACTGCATTGTTTTTTTGTGTGTGTGTACCTGCAATGTGGTAGTAGCTTTTAGTGTGCATGACATCTAATATTTAAAGTCCTCTTTATTGTATGCTCAGGATTCTTTGTGTGTTGTGTTTTAATGTTTGTTCTTTTTTTTTTTTCTCTTGTGTCTTTCACTTGTATTTTGAGAACAGTGCAAAACAGAACAAGGAAAAAAAAAGACTTAAGCAGATGATAATTTGGTGTTTTTTAGCTGGAGGAAATACTGATGTGAATACCTCCTGAGATCATCAGGACTGCAGGCTGCTAAGGGAAGGAAATGAGAATGCCAAGATTTTAAAACACATTCCAAAGTCTAGGAGCTTTGAACTAGATTGTGTTGAGTTCTGAAAGCATCTTCATCTTTGATATTTTTGGTTGTAATTTTTTTTGGATGTAATTTCAAGCACATAAAAATTGTAATCATATGAAACTTTTTTCTTATGCCCTTTTCCTAAATTTACCAGTTTCTGTTTTTTTTGTCCCATTTGCATTATCTTCATTCTTTCATCCAAGTGTATAACATCATATTATACTCCTTTAAGTAGTTCAACACTAGTAGATAAGGATGTTCTTTTACCTAGCCACAGTACAATAACTAAAATCAGGAAACTTAAATAATCCAATACTCTTCTATGATGGGCTAGAGATTTCATCTCTTGTCCTGAAGGTGTCCTTTATGTTTTTTTTCCCCAACCCAGTATCTCCCATAGGGCTTCGTTACTGTGTCCCTCTACCCTTCTTTAATCTGGGCCAGTTTTCCAGTTTGTAACCTTGATGGTTTTGAGGAGTACAAGTCAGTTATTTTGTAGAATGTCCTGTGATGCAAGATTGTCTGATGTTTCCTTATGTCACATTCGGGTCATGTGTTTTTTAGAGAAATGCTATAGCAGTTACTGTGTCCTATGAGTAGGGCTGTTAGTTTTGAGCACTGATTAATTATGGTGGTATCTACCAGCATCCTTTAGTGAACAGTTAATCCTTTTTTCCTTTTATAATAATGAAAAACTGGGAAAGGTACTTTGAGATTATGTAAATATCTTATGTCTCATTAAACATTTACTCACTAATTCTAGCATCAGTTGATGAGTTGTGTCTGAGTCAGTTATTCTGTAAAGATTCCTAAGTAGATTTTCTGCCGCCATCATTCTTTCTGCATCTGCCTACCTACCTAATTATTCTGTGCTGGAAGTAGGCCTTGATAGATTTTTTGACACTTGAGCCATTCCTCCACATCTGGCTTTTTGCTGGTTAATTGGAGATAAGAGTTTTGAGTTTGCTTGGGCTTGCTTTGAACCAGGATTCTCAGATCTCAGTCTCCTGAGTAGTTACATTTTATAGTTGTGAGCCTCCAGTGCCTGGCACCTTCAGTATTTACTCATTGATATCTTCTGTCAGGAGAGACTTTCCTCTTCCTCAATTGTGACATTCAGTTATATATAGTAAACTCATCTTAATCTGTAGTTTATAAAATGTCGCGCTCAGTATTGTTTGTTTAAGTTTTTATTTGGAGAAATTCACTTTAGGTTCACTGGTTCACTTATATTTTCTATGAGTTTTGACAAATGTGTGGAGTTGTGTAGCTCTGCCATAGTCAAGAAGCAGAATTGATTATGTTAATCCTAAACTGTACCTTTACTTGCCCCTTTGTATTAAGACCTCCTCCTCCCTTGTTCCATGCTCTCCAGGACAGTATTATGTCTTGTCCAGATGAGGCATAGATGGAATCATACACAGCGGTCTTTGCTGTCCAGCCTTTACACTCAGCATAATTCATTTGCCCATTTGTTCTTGTTAGAAATGGCATTCCCCTTATATAAATGTACCAAGTTTATCCTTTCACCCCTTGAAGCATAGTTGGATTATTTTCATTTTAGGGATTCCTGAATAAACTTGCTATAATTGTTTACTTACAGATTTTTAAATTATTTTTGTGTGTATGAACGTGGACATTCATTTGAGTAAATTGAAGTCAGGTTGTTGGGTTGTCTGTTAATTTTAAGTACATAGTAATCTTTATGTGTATCTCTAAGACTGAGGTTGGATGATTTTTCCTTTGTTCTTCAGTTGTTTTGTATGTCTTCGTTGGTGACATCTGTTTATATCTTACCCATTTTTTTCATTGAATTGTTTCGTTCATGGTTACATTTGACAATTTATAGGATAGCAGGTTTTTTGCTTTATATATATATGAGACTGGGTTTTGAACTTAGCGTTCTTAGTAGGCATGCACTGTTTACCACCTGAGCCATGCCTCCAAACTGGATATCAAGTTTTTTTTGTTAGATATGCTTTTTTTTTTGGTCAGTCGTGTAGCCTGAACTCTGGGCCAGGGCGCTGTCTCTGAGCTCTTCAGCTCAAGGCTAGCACTCTTACCACTTGAGCCACAGCGCCATGTCCTGTTTTCTGGTAGTTAATTGGAGATAAGAGTCTCACTGACTTTTCTGCCCGGGCTGGCTTTGAATCTCCATCCTCAGAGCTCAGTCTCCTGAGTAGCAAGGATTACAGGCATGAGACATTGGTGCCGGACTTGGTGTGCTTTTTATAGTTTCTTTTTGTGTGTGTGCCAGTCCGAGGGCTTGAACTCAGGGATTGGGTGCTGTTTTGTAGCAGTTTTGCTCAAGGCTAATGCTTTACCACTTGAGCCACAGCCTCTACTTTGGGCTTTTTGGTGGTTAAAGAAATAAGGGGGGCTGGGAAGGTGGCTCACTGGTAGAGCGCTTGTGCATGCCTGAGGCCCTGGGTTTGATTCCTCAGCACCACATAAGCAAAAAGAAAAAAGCCGGAAGTGGCACTGTGGCTCAAGTGTTAGAGCGCTAGCCTTGAGCTGAAGAACTGAGGGGCAGAGCCCAGGCCCAGAGTTCAGCCCCATGACCTGATCCCCCCACCCAAAAAAAAAAAAGAAAGAAGGGTCTAACTAATAAAGTATTCTCTAAATAATGGGGAAAAAAAAAGAAATAAGGGTCTCATAGCTAGGATTATCGGTGTGAGCCACCAGCCCTTTGTTTTTTTTCTTAGTCTTTATCATTTCCTTTCTTTTTTTAACATTTGTCTTTTGCAGAGCAAATTTTTAGGGGTGTGTGTGTGTGGGGGGGGGAGTGTCATGGGTTTGAACTCGGAGCCTGAGCACTGTCCCTGAGCTTCTTTTTGCTTAAGGCTAGACTTTATCACTTGAACCATAGTGTCACTTCAGTGTTTTCTGTGTATGTGGTACTGAGGAATTGAACCCTCAGCTTCATGCATGCTAGGCAAGCACTCTATCACTAAGCTACATTCCTATTCTTTTTTTGTTGTTGTTGTTGGTCGTGGGGCTTGAACTCTGGGCTTGGGCACTATCCCTGCCCAAGGCAGGGTGCTATTCAGCTCAAGGTGAGCGCTCTACCGCTCCAGCCTCAGCGCCACTTCCAGTTTTCTAGTGGTTTATTGGAGATAAGAGTTTCAGGACTTTCCTGCTCGGGCTGGCTTTGAACCGTGATCTTCAGATCTCAACCTCCTGAGTAGCTAGGATTACAGGCGTGAACCACCAGCGCCAGGCTCATTCCTACTCTTTTTTTTTTTTTTTTGGGTCCAGTGGTGGGGCCTGAACTCTGGGCCTGGGCGCTGTCGCTGTACTCTTCAGCTCAAGGTGACGCTCTACTGCTCTACCACTTGAGCCACAGCACCACTTCCAGCTTTTTTCTTTTTGCTTATGTGGTGCTGAGGAATCGAACCCAGGGCCTCAGGCATGCACAAGCGCTCTACCACTGAGCCACCTTCCCAGCCCCATCATTCCTACTCTTTTTATTGCCGATTGTGGGGCTTGAACCCAGGGCCTGGGCTCTGTCCTTGAGCCTCTCTGTGCTCAAGGCGAGCACTCTGCCACTTGAGCTACAACATCACTTTCAGTTTTCTGGTAGTTAACTGGAGATGAGTCTCATGGACTTTTCTGCCTGGGCTGGCTTTGAACCGTGATCCTCATATCTCAATCTCCTGAGTAGCTAGGATGGCATGATTTCGCTTTTGATGAAGTTTAATCATCAACTATTGGTTTAAGTTTAAAAAAATTATCTTAGCAGGGCTTGGTGGCTCACACCTATAATCCTAACTACTCAAGAGGTTGAGATCTGAGGATCACTGTTCAAAGCCAGCCTGGGCAGGAAAGTCTGTGAGACTTATGTCCAATAAACCACCAGAAAACTGGAAGTGGCTTTGTGGCTCAAGTAGTAGAGCAGTAAAGCGTCACCTTGAGCTGAAGAGTGCAGGGACAGCACCCAGGCCCAGAGTTCAAACCCTATAACTGACCAAAAAAAAAAAAATTATCGGGGCTGGGAAGGTGGCTCAGTGGTAGAGTGCTTGCCTTGCATGCCTGAGGCCCTGGGTTCGAGTCCTCAGTACCACATAAGCAAAAAGAAACCAGAAGTGGCACTGTGGCTTAAGTGGTAGAGCACTAGCCTTGAGCTGAAGAGCTGAGGGACAGCGCCCAGCTGTCCCTCAAAAAAAAAAAAAAAAGAATTTTATTCGGGGCTGGGAAGGTGGCTCAGTGGTTGAGCACTTGCCTTGCATGCTCAAGGCCCTGGGTTCGATTCCTCAGCACCACATAAGAAAAAAGCTGGAAGTGGCACTGTGGCTCAAGTGGTAGAGTGCTAGCCTTGAGATGAAGAGCTGAGGGACAGCGCCCAGGCCCAGAGTTCAAGCCCCATAACTGACAAAATAAAAAAAAAGACTTATCTTCAAGGGGCTGGGAAGGTGGCTCAGTGGTAGAGCGCTTGCCTTGCATGCATGAGGCCCTGGGTTTGATTCCTCAGCACCACATAAGCAAAAAAGAAAAAAGCCGGAAGTGGCGCTATGGCTCAAGTGGTAGAGTGCTAGCCTTGAGATGAAAAGCTGAGGGACAGCGCCCAGGGCCAGAGTTCAGGCCCCATGACCAGACCCCCCAAAAAAAAAATTATCTTTAGTTGGACAAAAGGGTTTCAATTCAACTTATCAGCTGATGAGTACAGTGTATCTTGATCAGTTATCGTTTTCCTCCTGCTTCCCAATTCCACCCATTCCCCCATCTTATCCAAAATTTCCCTTTTCACATATATGCATTGAATATTATGACTACATTTGCCTACTTTTCTTCTGCCTCCCCTCTCCTTTCCTCACTCTACTCTGACAACACATGTTTCAGCTTTAACCTTTTTCTTTCTTTTTTAATGGATTGAGTTTCTGGTATTGTATCTGAGAACTATTTGCTCAGTCTATGATCATAAAGATTTTCTTCTGTTTGCTAGTTATACAGTTAAGTCTGTGCAGTGTGACAGACATAAAGAGAGGTTCAGTATTTTGCATACTGTACCAAGTATCAGGCCTTAGACTCCTAGCTGAGTGTGGTGTTGGATGCCTATGAGGCTGAAGCAGGAAGGTTTCAAGTTTAAGGCAAGCCTGGATTACATAGAAAGTCACTTTTTGTAGTTGTTGTTTTTTGTCGGTCGTGGGGCTTGAACTCTGGGCTTGGGTGCTGTTCCTGCGCTCTTCAGCTCAAGACTAGCGCTCTACCACTTGAGCCACAGCCCCACTTCTGGTTTTCTGGTGGCTAATTGGAGATAAGAGTCTTAGGGACTTTCCTGCTGACTTTCCTACCCGGGCTAGCTTTGAACCGTGATCCTCAGATCTCATCCTCAGATCTCAGCCTCCTGAGTAGCTAGGATTACAGGTGTGAGCTACCAGTGCCTGGCTTAAGAAGTTGTTTTAAAAAGGAAATAATCTTTCTAATCTGTCAACTCAGTGAAGAGTCATGTTGATCCTGTTTGTGCTAGACAGCTTCCATGCTAGGTAAGCACTCTACCACTAAGCCACATTTCCAGCCCTTCCGTGCTGAACTCTTACTTTCTATTGGTCTGAGTGATTTTGTAGTCTACCTTTTGCCAGTACAGCACTGTCCTGCCTGCTGTTTGTTCTTTTTTTTAAACTTGTTTTTGGTTATTCCCCTTCCCCCCTTTTTTTATGAGGTACTGAGAAATGGAACCCAGGACTTCATTCATGCTAGACTCTACCACTAAGCCACATTCTGAAGTTTTATTGGAATTGAATTGCATCTGCTGACCAGTTTTGGGAGAAGACAGTGTCATGACAATATCAAATCTTCCAGTTCTTGAATATGGTGGACCTCTCCACTTATTTAGGTCTTTGATTTCTTTCATAATTTTCAGCATGTCAGTGTTATATATGTAATTTGTTAGTTTTTTTGTACAGTTACAAAGTCAATTTCCAGCTGTTCATTGCAAGCATGTAGAACAACAGTTGGTTGTATAGGGGCTTGAGTTCCCTGGCCCTGTATTCTTTTTCTTTTTTCTTTTTGCCATTCCTTGGGCTTGAACTCAGGGCCTTGGCACTGTCCCTGAGCATCTCTCTGTGCTCAAGGCTAGTGCTCTACCACTTTGAGCCACAGCACCACTTCCACTATTCTGATGGTTTATAGTGGGGGAGGGGAGTTAGGATGGGAAGGGGGATAGTAGGGGAAAAACAAAGGAGGATAGGAAAGTCTTACTCATGTAAATGTAGCCCCTCTGTACAGTATCTTTACAATAAAAAATAAGTCTCATGGACTTTTTTGCATGGGCTGGCTTTGAACCACAATCCTCAGAACTGTTGTTTAGCTGGGATTACAGGCATGGCCCACCAGCACCCACTCAAACCTATATTCTTAAGCCTATAAAACTCCTGTATTAATTTTAGAGTCTCTTTTATAAATCTCATGGGATTTCATGCACAGAGACTGATGTCTGTAAATAGAGCAAGACTAACTTTTTTCTTTGAAATTGTTGTGACTTTTATTCCTTTTGTGGGAGGCAGTACTGGAGTTTGGGTCCGCTTTGTGGTTGCTAGGTAATTCTTCCCCAGCTGTTTTTACTTTTTTTTTTTTTTCAAATAGTCTAGTGCATTTATGCCTGGGCTGGCTAGGACTATGCTCCTGTTTATGCTTCCTGCATAGCTAGGGTAACAGGCACATGCTACTGCACCTTGTCTTTTTATTGGTTGACGTGGGAATCTGTCTAACTTTTTTGTTCAGGGAGATAGGCCTTGAATCAGAATCTAATCTCTGCCTTCCAAATAGGGTTATAGCTATTTCTTCATGCTTTGCTGCACTGTTCAGGACTTCAGTGTGATATTGCCTTATAGGAGTGGGAACATTTTTCACCAGGATATAGAAGAAGGGAACAATGTTCTTAGCAGGCTGAGGAAATTCCTTTATTTCTTTATCATCAGTGGCTGTTGAATTTCATTAAATTCTGTTTTTTTTTTTTTTTTTTTGGAGGAGGTAGTACTTGAGTTTTGAACTTGGTGTCTTATGCTTGCTAGACAGGTGCTCTATTACTTGAACCATGTATAACATTTGGTGAAAGAAGACTGCCACATGATTCAGAGAGAAAAGAGTTTATTGAGGGTAGAGAGCAAACTGCCAGCCTGTACAAGATGAAGCATGCTGAGAGAGAAAGGGCACTGGTTTTAGGAGTAAAGAGGCAGATGTCATCTGGTCTGTGAGAAGGCAGCAGTAATGGTTCCTTGATGGTGAATATGTTTGTGTCTTTAGATAAAATCTGAAAGAAGTCTGACAAGGCAGGGGCTAAACAATAATTGGATGATTTGGCTAGTCCTTATCTCCTGCGTTCCAGGCTGTCCTGGAGTTGGATAAGGTCCCTAGCTACTTCTGATTGATGAACATTTGGATACTGGGTAGGGAGAACATAGTAGGCTGGGTGCCGGTGGCTCACGCCTATAATCCTAGCTACTCAGGAGGCTGAGATCTGAGGATCACGGTTCAAAGCCAGCCTGGGCAAGAAAGTCCGTGAGACTCATCTTCAATAAACCACTTAGAAAACTGGAAATGGTGCTGTGGCTCAAGTGGTAGAGCACTTGCCTTAAGCTGAAGAGCTGAGGGACAGAACCCAGGCCCTGAACTCAAGCCCCAGGACTGGCGGGGGATGGGGGGTGCGAGAATAAGCAGTCAGAATCTGGGGCTAGGTTGGAGTGGTTAAGGGTCCAATGGGAGGCTTGAACACTTTCTGTGCCTGGATTATACAATATGGATGGCACCTAGGAAGGTACCAAGGCAAACAGCCCTGAGCCAAAGACTCAGTATAAATTCCTGTCCATTTACAAGAAAGACAGGTATGAACATTAGTTAGGCATGCTTATTAACTTTTCTTTTGATCTTGCTCTAGTTAATTTTGAAAGGGCTAGGGCACAGTGACTCTGTTTAGGATGTGAGACCAACCCCTTTTACTCCTCTCTATGATACCTCCATGCTAAGACTAGCTTTGTCTTTGTTGGCATCTCTTGTCAGTTTATGGGGCTTGAGCTCAGGGCCTGGGCGCTGTCCCTGAGCTCTTTTGCTCAAGGCTAGCACTCTACCACAGTACTACTTCTGAGCATTATGCTAGTTAGAGATAAGTCTATACCTGCACTGGCTTAGAAACACGATCCTCAGATCATATAAATCTTTGTCCCTTTACTTCCAATTAAAGTAACAAGGAGATCAATAGAAACAGTTTTTAAGTAGGGCTCACTTGGAACTAGTAGAGAATTGACCAATAAATACTCACAAGAATTATTTATTTCTCTCTGGGTTTGACTAAGTGCCACAGAGGACAAAATCTGCCATGAAAAAACTCAATTTGGAACAGCAACTGATTAATTCAGTTTAGCACTTTAGATTGAAACCATTGTAAACCTTACAGTAGACAGCAAAAAATAGCATTCAAGTTAAAGGTGTTCATTTGAAAGACCATAATGAACAAATATATATGTGAACTTAGGTAGCCTTAGTTTCCCCTTTCTCCACTTGGAAACAAATATTTAAGACAATTCTTACTGCCCAGATTCTATTGTTTCCAAAGGAAGCCATTTTTAATTCCCTTTCCAAAGCCTTTCTTTACTAACTTCTCCATTTTTTTTTTTTACACTCCCTTTGCTTTAATTTGCATTTTAAAAATAACCTGTGGAAAGCCTTTTAACTAAAGTTCCTCTTTATGCAAGATAATAATCCTTTGGAACATTTGGTAATACCCAAATCTGATTACCTTCTTTGTAGGTGGAGTTTAACATCACTCATTTTTAACCTTGGTTGCTGGTCATGAGCAGCACAGATACACAATTGAAATAAAAAACAAAATAATTTTAGGAAATAATACTCAAGATATCAGTATTCAAGACCAAAGTACTTTAGTGTGGTAGAAAAGACTTTTTTTTGGGGATTGGGAAGGTGGCTCAGTGGTAGAGTGCTTGCCTTGCATGCATGAGGCCCTGGGTTTGATTCCTCAGCACCACATAAGCAGAAAAAGCTGGAAGTGGCGCTGTGGCTTAAATTGTAGAGCGCTAGCCTTGAGCTGAAAAGCTCAGGGACAGCTCCCAGGCTCAGAGTTCAGGCCCCACGACCAACAAAACTGTCATCACACCATGATGACAGTTTTTAATGTATTAAAACGAGGTTGTTTTGAACATGTGCACAAAAGTTTTAAAGTATGCTTAGGTTTAAAGAAAAAAGAAAATTGGCTGTTAAGTTTTCTGGAATTCCAGTGGCAAAAAGACATTTTTGGCCACTGCATGATAGAAAAACAGGCAACACCAAACAAAATACAAAACAAAACTCAAGAAACAAACTTTTGCCAACAACAGATTTTTTTTTAAACAGATAACCAAGGTCTGCATAACCTAGAACAGAATATGTGTAGATATCTTTGTTAGCAAAGCACATTAGATGAGCGGGCCTCAGTTTCCAGGACCTGAGTAGCAGGTGGTGACATTAGCATACAAATTCATCACAGACCACTTCCTGGATGGGTGGTGGAAAGGTGGGTATCTTGTGACATATCTTGTGGTCAAGATGGTGAATTTCTTGATGAGTGATGATGGTAAGAAAACTTGGTGGAGCTTTATTGGGTAGGAAAAGCAAGCAAGCAAACAAGCAACAAAAGCCAACAGACAGACAAGCAGAAAGGAAGGGGCACACTAACAGAGTGTCGCTGCCCTTGAGGAGATACAGAGGCAGACTGAGCTGCTATCAGAAAAGGTAAATTGTCTTTATAGAGGAAATGTCTGGGAGGCACAGAATTGAAAGTCAACAGAGGGAGTTTGCTTAGAGGGACAGAGGACAGAGAAGGATGAGCAAGGAGAACAGAGAAAACCTGAACGTATGGAGATTCTGACCATTTACCATTGCCTTGGCAGAAACTGTCCAAATTTTGCAATATTGTGCAGTCACAAGTGCTATATTCAGGTCAGTGATTGTAATTATTCAGTTGTTACTAAGGCCAGATTTTTAAGTGGGGAAGTATCTTTTGGTTTTAGATCAGGTTTCAAGCCCAGAACAGCTAGGCTTTGAGAAGGAACTTAAGAGGGGGTTCCCCAGGACCCAGCCTGCATTGCACACTCCAGGGTACAAGCCAAAAGTTTGGGCCATGAAGACTGATTTCTTAGCCTATAAGGCATTTTGACTTCAGTAGGAGAATAAAGAAGGAAGAAGACATCCCAAGGGAGTGTCTTGGCTTGGGAGAGATTGATGGGACCCTAGGAGTCTGATGAGTTTAAAGAGGTTACTGATGGAAGGTGTCCCTGTCCACCTGAGTCTCTTTTTTTTTGTTTTAATTTTTTTTGGGGGGTCCGGTCGTGGGGCCTGAACTCTGGGCCTAGGCACTGCCCCTCAGCTCTTCAGCTCAAGGCTAGCACTCTACTGCTTGAGCCACCTTCCCAGCCCCCTGTGTCTCTTTTAGATTGAGAGTCAGATTCCCCATTCAAGTGACCAGCCAAGGAGATGTAGGAGCCCTTTGGCATGGCACCACATTGAAAAAACAGCGGCTGAACAACAGTGCCGCAGATGAGTCACTCGCCAGACATAGGGAGGAGATGGCGTGGTGGGTGCATAGGCAGCCGTGGCAAAGGTGAGATGTCTGAGGTGGAGCTTCTTTGGCTTTCGGCAGTTTGGGTCCGAGGAAGGGTGGTCAGGAGGCGATTGAAGAGGGGATCCAGCGAGCAACTCCTGATGCGGTCCCCTCCCAAGTTTAGATACCAGATGAAAGGTTTGGCCAAAGGGGCCTGCCACGTGGTTCAGGCAGAAAAAGAGTTTATATGAGGGGGAGGGGGCAGAGGGAGGAGGGAGGAGCAAACTGCCAGCCACAGGAAATGCTGTGTGGAGAGGGAAGGGGAAAAAAGAAAAGAAAAGACTTATGGTTGAATGGTACTATATAGGGAAAAGTGGGAGGTGTGAACCCAGCAGATACGGAAGTGATCTCAGAGTCTGTCTGTAAGAGGCGTGACCGGGGAGGTTCAGGAAGTGACCTCAGAGCCTGGGATTCTTCTCTGACTCACAGTCAGGTGATTACTCATTTCAGGCAGGTGATTTCTGGTAAGGCTAAGTACTCTCTTTGAATGCCTAGCCCTCAAATGCAGTTTCTGTGTCTGTTGGTATCATTTGCAATTTGACTTTGTGTGTCTGTAAAAATGATGAATTGCCTTATATTGAGGTGTACTTTATAAACAGGGAATGCACTGGCCTTTATTATAGTGTCAAGTTTTGACAACTGCCCAGTAACCCACATGGTGACATGTTGTCTACTTTTCTCACTCTGAAACTTCCCCATGGCTCCTTGCTAGGCAGCTGCTGCCTAGTCCCTCTCTATGGCTCTTTCCCATGGTGCTCTCATTTATATCTGTACTCAGGTTATCTGTAAGCTGCTCTAGTGTACTTGTGACATGTCCATGTTACTTTATGACTCAAAACATTTAAGATTCTCCACCCATTTTCCCTCCTCCTCTCCTTTTTTTTCCTTTTATTTATTTGACAGAATTTTACTATGTAGCCCAATCTGGTCTCAAACTTGAAAATCCTCTTGCTTCTGCCTCCCCAGTTCTGGGATTACAGGTGTTTACCACCAATCTTGGCTTAAGATTCAGTCTGTATTTCTAGTTACTTGGAAGGCAGACATTAGAAGATTGCAATTGGAGGCCAGTTTGGGCAAAAAAGTCTGAGGGCTGGGAAGGTGTCTCGATGGTAGAGTGCTTGCTTAGCATGCATGAAGCCCTAGGTTTGATTTCTCAGTACCACATACACAGAAAAAGCCAGAAGTGGTGCTATGGCTCAAGTGGCAGAGTGTTAGTCTTGAGCAAAAGAAGCTCAGAGACAATGTCCAGGCCCTGAGTTCAAGCTCCAGGACTGGCAAAAAAAAAAAAGGTTTCTGAGACTCTGTCTCAATAAGCATGGCATGGTGGTGCATGCCTGTACAGGTGCCAGCTACATTGGAGACTTTAGGAAGGTCTATAGCACAAAATGTGTGACTCTACCTTAAAAATTTGCTAAATTAACGGGCTGGAGGTGTGAACTCAGTTCACCTGCCTAACAAGTATAAATCTGAGTTCAGATCCCCAGTACTTCCTTTTTAAAAAAAAAAGGAGGGGCTGGGAAGGTGGCTCAGTGGTAGAGCAATTATCTTGCATGCATGAGGCCCTGGGTTTGATTCCTCAGCACCACATAAGCAAAAAGAAAAAATCTGGAAGTGGTGCTGTGGCTCAAGTGGTAGAGCGCTAGCCTTGAGCTGAAGAGCTGAGGGACAGCACCCAGACCCAGAGTTTAGGCCCCATGACCGGACCACCCCCCCCACCCCCCCCAAAAAAAGGAGATTTGTCTATGTTTCTTTTTTCTTTTCTTTTTTTCTTTTTTCTTTTGCCAGTCGTGGGGCCTGAATTCTGGGCCTGGGTGCTGTCCCTCAGCTCTTCAGCTCAAGGCTAGCGCTCTACCACTTGAGCCATCTTCCCAGCCCTTGTCTGTTTCTTTAATCAGACAGCCCCATAATCAGCTATTTTCCCAAGGATCCTGATTCCTTTTTGTAAAGAATATCAATCTGAATAATCTGATTCTGCTATTTTTACTCTAATTTAGAGTTTGAAGATAAATCTTTTTCTTACCCGGTCTGGCTTTGAACCGTGATCCTCAGATCTCAGCCTCCTGAGTAGCTAGGATTAAAGGTGAGAGCTCCTGGCTGAAGATAAATCTTTTTTTTTTTTGGGGGTCCGGTTGTGGGGCCTGAACTCTGGGCCTGGGCTCTGCCCCTCAACTCTCCAGCTCAAGGCTAGCGTTCTACCACTTGAGCCACAGTGCCACTTCCAGCTTTTTTCTTTTTGCTTATGTGGTGCTAAGGAATCGAACCCAGGGCCTCAGGCATGCAAGGCAAGCGCTCTACCACTGAGCCACCTTCCCAGCCCCTTGAAGATAATTCTTTTTTTTTTTTTTTTTTGTCGGTTGTGGGGCTTGAACTCTGGGTCTGGGCGCTGTCCCTCAGCTCTTCAGCTCAAGGCGAGTGCTCTACCACTTGAGCTACAGCGCCACTTCCGGTTTTCTGGTGGTTTATTGGAGATAGGAGTCTCATGGTCTCTCCTGCCCGGTCTGGCTTTGAACCGTGATCCTCAGATCTCAGCCTCCTGAGTAGCTAGGATTACAGGCGTGAGCCACCAGCGCCCGGCGAAGATAAATCTTAAGGTGGAGACTTGGCAGCTCTGTCTTGAGGTGCTCTTGTATTTATGCACTAGAACAAATGTAGTGATGTCCCTGGGTCACTGCGTGTTGGTGTTCTAAAGTGCAAAGAAGAAAACATGTTGGCAGCAGAGCTTGACCAGTGGCTTGTATATCTTCATATAGCAGACTCATCTGAGTAATCATTGAAATAAATGAAACCTTGGCCATTGCAAACATATGTATAGCTCTGTATTGGCAGCATAGTTTGAAGGACAGAGTTAGAGAAGAGCACTAGGATTATAAGTGTGAGCCATTGGTATCCAGCTCCTTTATTTTTATTTATTTTGCTGCCAGGCCTGTGGCTTGAACTCAGGGACTGGCACTGTCTCCCTGAGCTTCTTTTGCTCAAGGCTAATGCTCTACCATTTGAGCCACAGCTCTACTTCCAGCTTTTTTGGTAGTTTATAGGAGATGAGTGTCTTGTGGATTTTCCTACCTGGGCTGGCTTTAAACTGTGGCCCTCAGATCTCATTCTGCTGAGTAGCTAGGATGACAATTGTGAGCCACTGGTACCTGGCTCCGGCTCTTTTTTTTTTTTTTTTTTTTTGGTGAACTTGACAAAGATATTTGTTTCACAGAATCTAAGCTGTTCACTTTGTCAGATTTTAAAATGAAGGGTTTGGAGGCGTGGCTAAGTAAAGCGCTAGCCAGTGAGCCAAAGCATCAGGTACTAAGTTTGAGTCCTGCTTTCAGACCAAAAAAAAAAAAAAGAAAGAAAGAAAGAAAAGAAAAATTAAATGCAAACAACGTTATTCCTTATTTGTTGTGTTTTGTTTGTGCTGGTCTTAGGCCTTGAGTCTCAGAGCCTAGGAACTATCCTCGAGCTTTGTTGCTCAAGGCTGGCAGTGAACCACTTGTGCTACAGCTTCACTTCAGGCTTTCTAGTGGTTAATTGCATATAAACATCTCACAGACTTCCCTGCCCAGGCTGGCTTTGAATTGTAGTCCTCAGATCTGTCTCCTGAGTAGCGTTGGGATTACAGGCGTGAGCTACCAGTGTACCGTTGGCTGGCATGCGTGTGTGCGTGCATGTGTGTGTGTGTGTGTGTGTGTGTGTGTGTATGTGTGTGTGTGTGTGTGTGTGTGTGTGTTTACTTGGTTGCTTGCTCTTGAATAGCTTTTTTGCTTAAGGCCAGTGTTTTACCATTTGAAGTATACCTCCAGTTCTAGTTAATTGGAGATTACTATGGGTTTGTCTGCCCAGGCAGGCTTTGAACCTCAATCTTTAGATCTTAGGCTCCTATTAGTCAGCGTGTGTGTGTGTGTGTGTGTGTGTGTGTGTGTGTGTGTGTGTGTGTGAGAGAGAGAGAGAGAGAGAGAGAGAGAGAGAGAGAGAGAGAATTGACAGAGACTGAGACTGTTTTGGGCTTGAATTTAGGGCATGAGTGCTGTCCCTGAGCTCTACACAAGACTAGCGCTCTACCATATGAGCTATAGCTCTACTAAAGAAAGGTAACTGGTTTTTGCTGGTTAATTGGAAATAAAGAGTGTCATGAATTTTCTTGCCTGGGCTGGCTTTGAACTGCAATCCTCAGATCTCAGTCTCCTGAGTAGCTAGGATGACAGGCGTGAGTCTCAGCACGTCCAACTGTCAGCTTCTTTTTTTTTTTTTTTTTTGTTGGTCGTGGGGCTTGAACTCTGGGCCTGGGCACTGTCCCTCAGCTCTTCAGCTCAAGGCGAGCACTCTACCACTTGAGCTACAGCGCCACTTACGGTTTTTCTGGTGGTTTATTGGAGATAGGAGTCTCAAGGTCTCTCCTGCCCAGGCTGGCTTTGAACCGCGATCCTCAGATCTCAGCCTCCTGAGTAGCTAGGATTACAGGCGTGAGCCACCAGCGCCTGGCTAAAAGGCTGAGATTTTTTTTGTCTTTTCTTTTTTGGTACTGGGGATTGAACCCAGGACGTTGCACTTGCTAGGCAAGTGCTTTGCCACTGAGCTACATCCCAGCCTCCCAACTGTCAGCTTCTTGAACCATAGGCATTACCAGTAATCAAATGGAAGACTTAGATGGCAAATAGGAGATCAGATTAATAGAATCTGTCTCCACCAGAAATTACTTGTACTATACTGAGTATCTTGCTCAGTTATGGAAGTGTCCTTAGATTTAGATCCCAAATGTAGTTCCAGGATTTTTGTTTTGTTTTCTCCTTATGGTACTAAAGTAAGTTTCAGTTTTGAATGTTAAGGGGTTGTTGCTAATCCAGATCTTGATCACAGATAGTGAAGTTTAATTAATTGTTAGCTTGGCAACTGTTTTACAGAATATTGCATGTTAACCTCCAGGCTCCTGACAACAAATCAGAGAAAGGGGAATTGTTACTTTTAAAAATGTAAACAAAGATGAACTTCCTGGGACTTCTGCCAATATCTAGACGGGACAATTTGTGGATGGCCCTTTGTGTGTGAGTGTATGCATGCTGTACTGGGGCTTGAAATCAAGGCCTCAGCTTGTCGCTTAGCTTTTTCCCTCACGTCTGGCTCTTTGCTATGGGAGCCACACTTATGCTTCCAGCCTTTTACTAATTAGTTGTAGATAAGAGTCTTTCAGACTTACCTATCTGGGTTGTCTTCAAACTGAGATCTTCAGATCTCATCCTCCTGATTAGCTGGGATTATAGGCATGAGCCATCAGCTCCCAGTCTTTTTTTTTTTTTTTTGGTGGTCCTGGGGCTTGAACTCTGGGCCTAGGTATTGTCTCTGCTCTGTTCAGCTCGAGGCAAGTGCTCTACCACTTGAGCCACAGCACCACTTCTGGCTTTTGCTGTGTATGTGGTACTGAGGAATTGAACCCAGGTCTTCATGCATGCTAGGCAAGCACTCTACCACTAAACCACATTCCCAGCCCTTGTAAGCTGTTTCTTAAACATTGAATGGTCTTGGAGCAGTTGTGGCTTAATGCAAAATTGAGAGGAGAGTATGGAGACTTCCCACATCCTCTGCCACTACAAAGCATCAACTATTATCACTACACCTACTAAGGGCTTATCACTCAGCCTGCCTGACACTCCATTATTTCACAAGTGCATCCTGTACCCTGGGGTTCACTCTAGGTGAGCTATGAGCTTAGATAAATATGTAATGTCAGTATATATATGATCACATAGGACAGTTTCACTGCCCTAAAAATCCTGTGCTATACCTGGTCATTTCTCCTGTCCACCCAACTCCTAGTAATCACCAACTGATTGTTTCTCCAGTTTTACTTTTCCCAGAGCATCATGTACAGTAGTTGAAGCCATGCATGTAGCATGTCACCTATTCAGATTGGCTTTTTCTGGTTTATTTAAATAGCACATTTAATAGCACAATATGAGTATCAAGGGGATTCAGGATCCAAGTTGGATTGCTGTTAATTGGGGTTTTAGTGTCATTTTCCAGTAGGAAGACAAACTTTAATTACTGAGCTTTTTTTTTTGGTGTGAAGTTTTATTGGCATTGTGACTCAGTATCAAAAAAACCTAAGGTTTCCTAGTTTAACCCTTTTGTTGTCATTCAGTGTTTAAAGGTAATGATTTGCAATTCCATTAAAACCCGAATAACATCTTTTACAAGTCCCTTTTTCCTCCAGAGGTAAGTTACAACCTTAAAGTATTTATTGTACATAGAAGTATTTATTATAAGTAATGTATATTACAGTGTATATTTAAAGACATTGGATAGATAACATTTCTCGTATAAAAATGGAATCCTGATAATTTTAGTTTATATTCATCCTTAGGATGCCACAAATGACTATAATCTCATTACTTTTCATTGTTTTTCAGCAGCAAGCCCTGACTGGGAGCCTGGTGGCAGGGGCTAGCAATGTGATGGAGGCTGACCCATTCAAGAGACAGCAGGCTGTACCACCCACAGGTATGTCCTGGGCACAGGTGGAAGTGGCCATAGTGGCAGTGGCGATGGAGTTGCCATGTATTTCTAAAAGCTTAATTTCTACTTTTAAAATTAAATTTTCTTTTGGTGATTATCAGCTAAAACAAAAGATGTGAATGTTATTGTATATTAAAGTTAGAAATTTTTCATTTGATGAGTTATATTCCATTTTGATTTTCCATGGACCATTGTTATGTTGTGATTAAATGTTGGCATTATTTATCTGCTTTTTGAAGTGGTTGGCTTTTTTTTTTAACTGGATTTTCTTTAAATTATAAATGTGATGGCACATTTTTATGTGAGAGACAGAGGCAGTTCAGAAGGTAGCTTCAAGCTACCCTGGCTTGTGGTCAGCTTCTTCCCCAGCATAACAGGGACCACTACCCATGCTTTGTGGATTCTCAAAGACATTTTATTCCTGTACAAGTGTTAAGTACATGTCATTCTGAAAAAAGTTCAATTGTGACACATTTTTATAAGTTAAAAATATTTTTTAAAATATTTAAAAATATTAAAAATAAGCTACCAGGTGCTGGTGGCTTACTCTTATAATCCTACCTACTCAGGAGTCTAAGATTTGAGGATTGAGATTTGAAGTCAGCCTGGGCAGAGAAAACCATGAGATTCTTCTCCCCAGTTAACCAGCAAAAAGCCAGAAGTGGAAGTATGGCTCAAGTGATAGAACCTTGAGCAGAAAAAACTAAACAAGAGTACAAGCCCCTGAATTCAAGCCCAAGTTACCAGTACAAACAAAACAAAGCAACAAAAAGTGGACCTTAATGGCTGCCTTTCTAAGTATTCCATAGGGTGGATGATTCCTTCTTTAGCAGTCAGACAGTACAAGTGTTTGCTTGTTATTGAAAGTATTATTGCATATTTGTCACTCTGAGGTGTTGATAGAGGTTTGGATATCTAATCTCAAAAGTGTTTTCTTGGCATGATTGTCAGCATTATCTAAAGGGAAGCCCAGAAATGAACTGCCAGGTCAAAGAGGATGTGCAGTAGTGAGGTGGTAGCTTCATTCAGCTGTTCCTCAGGACAGGGCACTTATATTTCCAGCAGAAATTTCTGCTTCTCTCTTTTTTGTTGGTCTAGGGGATTGAACTCAGGGCCTCATGACTTTCTAGCAAATGCTCTACCACTTGAACCATGCCTCCAATCCTTTTGCTTTTAGTTTTGGTTTTCACTAGGTTCTTGGGCTGACTTTTCCTTGTCTGGCCTTGAAACACAGTATTCCTGTCTTTACTTCCTGCCTGGCTGGGACCAGGCATGTGTCACCAAATTCAGCCTTGGTTCTCTTACATTTTAATGTGTTATTTTGTTCAATAAAACCTTTCATCTTCAGTGATCCCACAGTGAATATTGTATCTTTTGTTTAGATTTAGATATCTCTGATTTTAAGTAAGGGTACAGAGTATCATTAATTGTTAGCCATTTGTGACTCTGCTCACAGCTAACTGCTCATGTTCTGTACCTGTTTTCTCATGGTTGTTGAGACTTTATTTTTCATTTGTAAACTATGTCAGAATGTTGAATAAATCAGCCTGTGTCTGTCATGTGTTGCAGTTTCTCTCGGTTGCTTATTCTTTGGCTTTTTATTATGCTTTTTCTTCTATCAACATTTTAATGAAGATAATTCCCTTATTCCTTATGGCATATAAAGGCTTCCCTCTTCTAAATTATGAAAACACTTGCACATGTTTTTCTATACATTGTATGATTTTATTTTTACATGAAATGGCACCTTTCTTGAAAATTATTCTAGAGCAGTCTAAGAGGCCTCGACTTGAAGTGGGTCATCCAGGGGTAGTTTTCCAGCACCCTGGGGCGAACGCAGGAGTCCCTCTACAGCAGTTAATGCCAACCGTCCAAGGTAAGCCCCGGCATCAGAGCCAGTGCTCTCAGCTCATAGCGAAGGAGTGCATGGAAACCTTGTGACCAGCCCAGCCCAAGGCTGCGCAGTCGAGCGGTTATATTTAATGTGAATTTCTCACATGGGGACATTTCTGTGTGCCCCGGTCAGTACAGGATGAGGAAGCCCCTGGAGACACAGTCTTGCCATTCTAATGGGAGCCACACTTTGCCTTGTCATTGTGCTTTCTAGCAGTTTTACTTGTGATTTTCTTAATTGCTGCTGTTGTAGGGGTGCCCTGTGATTGGTTATTTGATGCTTGTTTTGCTTGTTGCTAACCTGCAAAGGCCGAGCTCCTGTCCTTCCTTCTTTGTGTGCTCCTTCTGACATTAGGTCTGATAGAACACTAACTCCCATTTGAGTATGGTGGTGAGTTGCCCTTGGAACTTACCTGGTGGAAGCTGACGTGCTCTGAAGTCAGTATTCTGGGTTCTTCCTTACTTCCTAGGAGGGATGCCCCCCACCCCTCAGGCTGTACAGCACACTGGGCAGAAGCAGAGCCAGCAGCAATACGACCCTTCCACTGGGCCTCCTGTGCAGAATGCCGCCAGCTTGCACACTCCACCACCACAGCTGCCCACGAGGCTGCCCCCAGCTAGTGTTCCTGCTGCAGCCCTCTCTTCCACTCTGCAGTTTTCACAGCAATCGCAGGTGGTGGAGGCTCAGACTCAACTCCAAATCCCCGTGAAGACTCAGCAGCCGAATGTCCCTCTCTCTGCTCCTGCAACCAGCCAGCTCCCTGTTCCTCCTCCACAGCCTACACAGCCAGCTCTCCATGTTCCAGTGCCTGGGAAGGCACAGATGCAGGCATCTCAGCTTTCATCTCAGACACAGGTACTGAGGCCTTTGCTGTTTGGTTACAAGTTAGATATGCAAGCAGAGGGAAGTGGTGTGCAAAGGTGGCTTGTGGTCTGTGTAATTGGCAGGTGGCTCACTATACTAACTGTATATGCTTCAGAGAACCTCATTGGCCTATGAGAGTAGTTGGTTAATTTAGCAGTTGGAACATAATTTGTTTTTTGCCAGTCCTGGAATTTGAAGTTAGGGTCTGGATGCTATCCCTGAGCTTTTTTTTTTGCACTTGAGTTACAACTCCTCTTCCGGCATTTTGGTAGTTTATTGGAAATAAGATTCTCATGGACTTTCCTGCCCGGACTGGCTTTGAACCATGATTCTTAGATCTCAGCCTTCTGAGTACTTAGGATTACTAGTATGAGCCATTGGTGCTTGGGTTGAAATGTAAATTTTTTGACTGAATTATAGCCATTAAAGTAGTTGAACCCATGACTACTGCTGCTCTTGGTACGGGAGCACCCATCCATTGACACACACACTCGGAAGGGCCATTATCTCAGGTAGTCACTGAACTTACCAGTTGCAAGAGATCATGGGACTGGCCTGAGTTATATGGTAATGATCCTACCTCTGTCCAAGAGCAAAGTCATATTTGTAAACATTTGTCACACATTCTCCATGGGGGCCTCCCTGCCCTGTTTTTTGATGCCATAGGCTCCACGGTTTGGTATAAGGCATTACTCATACAGCCTTAACACATATTTTGAGTGTTTAAAGTGTCCCTACTCCCCCAGTTAGTTATCATTTTGTTCATATGTCTTGGGAATGTTTGTAGTAAACTGGCCAGAGGTTCTCCTAAGGACCCATGAGCACCAACTCACTGAGAGCATGGGAGTGGGAAGAGCATTTTCCAGAAACACACCTTGATTCTCTTGTTCTCTCAGACTTCACTGAAAACTCTTAATATTTATTATTTCATTTATTAAATGAGTTTAGGGGCTTGAGCTTAGGGGCTGACACTGCCCCTGAGCTATAAAATTTGAAAGTTAGCACTCTACCACTTGAACCATAGCTTCATTTCTGGCTTTTTGGTGGTCTTAAGGACTTTCCTGCCTGGGCAGTCCTCACATCTTAGCCTCTTGAGTAGCTATGGTTACTGGTACCTTGCAATGAGCCTTTCTGGCCTGTGCTTTTTCATCAGTAAAATGGGATAATAGAGGGTACTTCATAGTTACTGCAGAAAGAAAATAAACTAATTCCTCACAACTCACTCCACAGGTGATTAATAAGCAGTAGCTACTAATAACTTTTGCCACCAGTCCAGAATACTTGAGACTTAGCGATAGATTGCAATGAAGTTAAACTCAAAATCCAGCTGGGACGTTTGTTAAAAGGGGAGGGGGGGAGGAGGTTGCAGAGTGGCTTAAGTGGCTCTGCTACTCAGCAACACGAACATCACGATTAAGAAATGTAGCAGCCAGGCGCTGTAATCCTAGCTACTCAGAAGGCTGAGATCTGAGGATTACGGTTTGAAGTCAGCCTGTGCAAGAATGTCTATGGGATGCTTATCTTCAATAAACTAAAAAACAAAACAAAACAAAAACTGGAAGTGGAGGGGTGGCTCAAGTGGCAGAGTGCTATCCCTGAGCAAAAAAAGCTCAAATACAGTACCCAGACTCTGAGTTGAAGCACCAAAATCAGAGCAAAACAAACAAAAAGAAACAAAGCAGCAGGATGTCAGTGTTTTATGCCTGTAATTCTAAGCTGTTTAAGAGGCTGAAATCTGAGAATTAGTTTGAAGCCAGCCCAGACAAGAAAGTCTGTGAGACCAAAAGCTGAAAGTGGAGATGTGGCTCAAGTGGTGGAGCTGTAATCTTGAGCAGGGATCCTGAGAGGATTTTACTCCATCTTGTAAGAACAGTTGGAAGCATCTTAAGTTTTGTAAGCTTGGCCCTGGACAGTGTAGGGGATTTTCCACCCTGGTAGCCTGCCACAAGAGATGACTTGGAATTTTCTCCTCTAAGAAAAGATATAAGATGATCATGTGGTATTTTCGATTAGCAAAAAAAGCTTATGTGATTAAATTTTAAAGTCGAGAAAAAGCTGGAAGATGCAAAAAAGAAAAAAATAAAGTTTCCTTGAGGTCTTAACATAATATTGAAGATACAGTTTGCTGTGAGCACTCTTGTTAGGGTTTCTGGAAGTAAGGCAGGGTGACATTTGGAGACCTCCTCAAGTTTGTTTCTTAGTTGTGGCTGTAATGGGCCTTTGTGAGCATGTGTTGCTATGAAGAGGAAGGCACTGGGTGTGTTGGCCTCTGTCATCTGAGTGCTCTGGTGTTTGGGCACTGTGGATGTCATGAAGCTTTGTTTTGATCTTGTTTCATTTGTCTTCTGTGTGCTAGGCAGTGGCATCAACCAGGCTTCCCCTGGACTCTGTCCAGCCCTGCCAGCGGTCTCTGCCTGCTTCTTCTTCCTCATCTCTCACACCCGTGAGTGGCTCAGGCCCGGGGCCTTTGCCTGCACGGTCTTCACCAGTGAACAGACCCTCCTCAGCCACTAGCAAAGCACTGTCTCCTGCCACTTCTCGTTCTCCAGGGGCTGCGGTGCCAGCCCCCCCGAAGCCACAGAGCCCTGCTCAGAACGCTGCCTCATCTCAGGACAGTTCTCAGGATAAGCTGGCAGAGCAGATAACACTGGTAATTATGCCCAAGCAAGTATAAAATGTATTCCAGGTTTTTGTTGACTGTTTACTATTGGCTTTGTTGCTCAGGCTAGTTTTCAGTTCCAGAGTTCAGGTGACCCTCTTGCCTTTGCCTAGAAAATAACTGTGATTGCAAGTGCATAATCTAGTTTATGATGCACCTTCCTCCCCCCCTCCGTCCCCCAATGCTGGGTTTAAACTCAAGGCTTTGTCCTCACTCAGCTTGTGTGCTCAGCTGTCATTCTATCACATAAGCCACGCCTCCTGTCTGACTTTTGTTTGCTATTTTGGAAATGGAATCTCAAGGACTTTTCTGCTTGGCTGGCTACAAAAACCTCCAGATCTCACCTTCCTGAGTAGCTGAGAGCAACGGGGACCCAACTTTTGTTTTTTGTTTTTTAGTATGTGCTAATTTAAAACTGAATACCTAGTTGTAAGAACAATTGAATGTGGTTTATGATCTTTAGAAAGCATGACTAAACCATGTGGTGCAACCTCCTCTGATAGAAGCAGACTCATATGAGGAGTCTTTTCCTCAGGACACATTGGCCATCTTGGGCTACTTTCCAACAGCCACAAGTGGGGCTGGGAGTATACTTACAGTCTTTTGCTCAGCTTCATCAGAGATTTGAAAGACATATGTGAAAATCTCACTGTCTTGCTTATTGGTCAGTATATAGCATATTGGTCAGGACATAGCCAAGCCTTCCTTGATTTCTTCCTTTTCCCAATTATTTTCAACAAAATCCCAGCTATTGTATTGTAAATACTTTGTTAAAACTATTGGGTCTTGGGCTGGGAAGGTGGCTCAGTGGTAGAGCGCTTGCCTTGCATGCATGAGGCCCTGGGTTTGATTCCTCAGCACCACATAAGCAAAAAAGAAAAAAGCCGGAAGTGGCGCTATGGCTCAAGTGGTAGAGTGCTAGCCTTGAGCTGAAGAGCTGGGGGACAGCGCCCAGGCCCAGAGTTCAGGCCCCATGACCGGACCCACAAAAAACCCCAAAACATTGGGTCTTGCTTTCTTTTTCTGGGGGGTTGTTGATGGTCCTGAGGCTTGAACGCTGTCACTGCACTCTTCAGCTCAAGGCTAGCGCTCTACCACTTGAGCCACAATGCCACTTCTGGTTTTCTGGTGCTTTATTGGAGATAAGAGTCTCATGGTCTTTCTTACCAGATCTGGCTTTGAACTGTGATCCTCAGATCTCAGCCTCATGAATAGCTAAGATTACAGATGTGAGCCATTGGCGCTCGGCTTAATTTTTTTTTTTTTTTTTCAATACTGGAGCTTGAACTCAGGGCTTTGTGCTTGCTAAGCAGGTAGTCTTACCACTGAGCCACACCTCCACCCCTAAACATTGGATCTTTAAAAAAAAAAAAATAAGTGTTGGCTGGGCGCCGGTGGCTCACGCCTGTAATCCTAGCTACTCAGGAGGCTGAGGTCTGAGGATTGCGGTTCAAAGCCCACCCAGGCACGAAAGTCTGTGAGCCTTCTATCTCCAATAAACCATTAGAAAACTGGAAGTGACGCTGTGGCTCAAGTGGTAGAGTGGTCGCCTTGAGCTGAAGAGCACAGGGACAGCGCCCAAACCCAGAGTTCAAGCCTCACGACCAACAAAAAATAATAATAATGTGTTGGGGATTGAATAAATACAGGGTCTCCTACATGCTAGGTAAGCTTTGACCTCCCAGCCCAGTTTTATTTTGCTTCTTAGACATTGAGAAGGATTGCTGTCTGGCTTCCCTGAGCCTTCTGTGAGAGTCACACTTATTCTACTGTGCTCTCCTTTAGCTGTTATACAAAGCTCATCTTAAGCTGTGACCTCCTTGAGGTCTTTCTCCTCTTAACACCTTTCTAACTGAGCTTTTCACACCATAAGATTTCAAAATCTGATCTGGGCATTCACTAGTGGTTCACACTTGCAATCCTACCTACTCAGGAGGCTAAGATATGAGGATCCAAAGTTTGTGAAACTCTTATACCAGATTAACCAGCAAAAAATTGGGAATAGAGATGTGGCTTAAGTGATAAAGCACCTGCCTTAAGTGAAAAAGCCTAGTGAAAGCAAGTGGCCCTTAGTTCAAACCCCAATACTGGCACACACACGTGCACACACACACACACACACAAATTGGGTTATTAATTATAGGAACAATAATAATATGCTGACTCTCCTCCCACCCTGGTGGTATGTTTCTTACAGGAAAACCAGATCCATCAACGAATAGCAGATTTAAGGAAAGAAGGATTGTGGTCCTTAAGGCGACTGCCAAAATTGCAGGAGGCCCCACGCCCTAAATCTCACTGGGACTACCTGCTAGAGGAGATGCAGTGGATGGCTACAGACTTTGCCCAAGAGCGGAGATGGAAGCTGGCTGCTGCTAAGAAGGTAGATTTGTCACAGCACTGTGCTGTGTCCATTGGTGGTGGTAGTTGAGATTTAGATCTGTGATCTGTGGCTCAAGTGGTAGAATGCTAGCTTTGAGCACAGAAAACCTCAAGGACACTGCATAAGGCCTGAGTTCAAGTTCCAGGACCAGCACACAAAAAAAGTGACACCCCAGTCCAACAAAACTTAGTAAGTTTTGCTGCTTTAATGCAGTAAAATACTCTGACCTATTAAACTTGCTGCTGATCTGTGTTGAGTAAGGTCACATGTGAAACTGGAAAAAAAATGTAATGCAGTATAATATATATGTGAGAAAAATGTGTCTAATTAGTAGAATAATGCTTTCTAGAAAAATTAGACATCAAAAGATGATGGTTTTTGTTTGTACCACTGTTTGTTCTAGTACACCTAAAGAGAGTAGGAGGAACTTTCTGATATTAAATTGACTGTGCTTGCTTTATTGTTTGATTGGCAGAGTCTTTATATGTAGCTCTATCTGGCCTTCAACTTGGGGTACTCCTGCCTCAGTCTTCCAAGGCCTGGAATTAGGATTGTGCCACCTGCCTCATATGTGACTTGAACCTGCCTTAAAATTTACATCTCCTGGCAAGACGTAGAGTACAACATAAAATTCTTAAACTTTGCTTTACTAGCTCGTTAGAACAGTAGCACGTCATCATGAGGAAAAGAAGCTTCGTGAAGAAAGAGGGAAGAAAGAAGAGCAGAACAGATTAAGACGTATTGCTGCCTCAACTGCCCGAGAAATAGAATATTTTTGGTCAAACATTGAGCAGGTAAATTGTGGAATTTCAGTGGGATCATTAAAATCAGAGTGGGTCTGAGCTGGGATTCTGAGTGCCTCTGGACAGAACCTTGATAGCAAGAGAAGATACTGCCCTTAGGAAATGTAAGGTATGAGTCCTCCTGCCTACTTGCCTCTTGTTGTTTGAGTTAGGATGAGTTGGCTGCCTCCTGAGTAACTCGGATTACAGGTGTGAGCCATCAGCACCTGGCTTCTCCATTTATTTGTGTATCTAACTATATCTTGCCCAAATTCTGTTTGGTCAGGGCTGGGAAGTTGGCTTAGTGGTAGAGAGCTTGCCTTCCATGCCTGAGGCCCTGGGTTCGATTCCTCAGCACCACATAAGCAAAAAGAAAAAAGCTGGAAGTGGCGCTGTGGCTCAAATGGTAGAGCGCTAGCCTTGAGCTGAAGAGCTGAGGGACAGCACCCAGGCCCAGAGTTCAGGCCCCACAACTGGACCCAAAAACAAACAAACAAACAAATTCTATTTGGTCGTAAGATTAATTAAAAAAAAAAGTTTTTAATAAAGGGAGCAAGAGTGCTGGGACGGTGGCTAAGTGGTAGAGCGCTTGCCTCGCATGCATGAGGCCCTGGGTTCAACTCCTCAGCACCATATAAGCAGAAAAATCTGGAAGTGGCACTGTGGCTCAAGTGGTAGAGGGCTAGCCTTGAGCTGAAGAGCTAAGGGACAGGGCCCAGGCCCAGAGTTCAAGCCCCACAACTGACCAAAAACATAAAGGAAGCAAGAATGTGTGTGGACTAGCATGCTAGCAAGCAGCTATCCCGAGGAAAACTGCTTTCAAAGCCATTCACACCAAGAATTACCTGGAGAAGATTTGCCATAGTTTTCTCATCTCAAAGCTACAGTTGCAACTGGACCTTGTTTCTAGGCACAAAGAGAAACACAAAGGCAAGAATGGCTCATCCTAACCGTTTTTTGTGTGCTTGAATTCAGGGCCTGTGTGCTGTGCCTGAGCTTTTTTGCTACTGCTACTGCTGTACCACTTGAGTCATAGCTCCACTTTCGGCTTTTTGCTAGTTAATTGGAAATCAGTCTCATGGCCTTTCCTGCCTGAGCTGGTTTTGAGCCAGTTGAGATCTCCAATCTGACTTTGAAATCCTCAGATCTCAGCCTCCTGAGTTGCTAGGATTACATGTGTGAGCCACCGTGGACAGCATCTAGGCTCTGAATTAGAAAGCCCTAGGACTGGCACCAAAAAGAGAGAGAGAAAGAGAGACAGAAACAGAGACAGAGAAAGAAAGACAGAGAGAGAAGCACCAAATTAAAATTTTGTTTTTGAATTAATGTGAAATGATGTTGAATAGTATTTTATATGCTATATGTTGAGTTCTAATGTTTTACATATGGAACTTGTATGACTTACATGTTTTTTTTTCCTTTCTTACATGCTTAATACTTAATTCTTTGTATTTAGGTTGTGGAAATAAAACTGCAAGTGGAATTAGAAGAGAAAAGGAAAAAAGCCTTAAGTTTACAGAAAGTGTTCAGAAGAGGTATGATTATTTTAAAAGATCCTTGGCAGAGGATCTGCGCACAGTGGGGTGGTAGGGGCCATGCCTCCTCCTTCACTTTCTAGCACCAAAACAAAACAAAAACCCCTAACATTTTTAGATTACACTTTGTTCAGACTCTCTGCTCAACAGGCAGTTTCTTTTTGTATTGGCTTTTATTTATTTATTTATTTATTTTATTGTAAAGATACTATACAGAGGGTTACAGTTACATGAGTGAGGTAATGAGTACACTTCCTCTTGAACATTGTTACCCCCTCCATTGTTTTCCCCCTACCATCCCCTGCCTCCCTCCCTTCCCCGAGGTTCTTTTTTTTTTTTTTTTTTTTTTTTTGATTGTGATTAAGTGATTACATAATTTCAAAGTCACAAGTTCATTCTAACTTCCCTGGAGCAAATTGTCTACCACAGTCTGTAATATATAACAGTGTTCACATGTTATATACCATATTTGTGATCAGCAGCATGGGGATATTTAGTAGTGGTTCAACCAGATGAGCAGGAGTTCTTTGTTTCTTAAGTCCTGTTAGTTTTGTCGTATCACCTAACATTTTGGATTTAGCATCCACTTATCAGGGAGACCATGTACCGTTTGTCTCTTCGTTCTTGGCTTACCTCGCTCAACATGATTCCTTCTAGCTCCATCCATTTCCCTGCAAATGCCATTATTTTGTCATTTCTAATGGCTGCATAATATTCCATTGTGTATAGATACCACATTTTTTGGATCCATTCATCTGTGGTGGGGCATCTAGGTTGTTTCCATATCCTAGCTATTGCGAACAGTGCTGCAATAAACATGGAGGTGCACGTGTCCTTGTATATTGGTTCCTGTTGTTCAGGGTAGATGCCTAGAAGTGGTATGACTGGGTCGTAAGGGAGGTCAATCTTTAAAAGTTTTCTAAGGACCCTCCAGACTGCTTTCCAAAGTGGTTGTATAAGTGTACATTCCCACCAGCAGTGTAATAGGGTTCCTCTTTCTCCACATCCCCTCCAGCATTTGTTGTTGGCTGATTTGTGGATGTGGGACATTCTGACTGGGGTGAGGTGGTATCTCAGGGTTGTCTTTATTTGCATTTCCTTCACCACCAGGGATGATGAACATTTCCTCATGTGTTTCTTTGCCATTTTTATTTCTTCATTTGAGAAGTCCCTCTTTAGTTCCCTTGCCCATTTAGTAATTGGTTTGTTAGGTTTGGGAGGGATTAGTTTCTTGAGTTCCCTGTATATACAGGATGTTAACCCCTTGTCTGATATATTGCTGGTAAATATTTTTTCCCAATTAGTTGGTTGTCTTTCTAGCTTAGTTGCGATAGATTTAGCTGTGCAGAAGCTTTTTATTTTAAGGTAGTCCCATTTGTCGAGTCTCTCTCCAACTTGTTGTGACCCTGGGACTCTGTTCAGGAAGTTCCTTCCTGTGCCTATTAGTTCAAGTGTCTCTCCTACTCTGTCCTGCAGTAGTTTCAGAGATTCAGGTTTAATGTTAAGGTCTTTAATCCATTTTGAGTTGATGTTGGTGCATGGTGATAGGCTGGGGTCCACTTTTAGTTTTCTGCATGTGGCTGCCCAGTTTTCCCAGCACCAGCGGTTGAAGAGGCTGTGTTTCTTCCATTGTATGTCTTTGGCTCCTTTGTCGAATATCAGCTGGCTGTAGGCCTGTGGATTTATATCTGGATCTTCTATTCTGTTCCATTGGTCTTCGGGTCTGTTTTTGTGCCAGTACCATGCTGTCTTTGTGATTATAGCTCTGTAGTAGAGTTTGAAGTTCGGCATGGATAGCCCTCCCATATTGTCCTTATCCCCTAGAATTGTTTTGGCTATTCTAGGTCTTTTGTTGTTCCATATAAATTTTTGGACTGTTTTCTGTATTTCAGTGATGTACGTCATTGGGATTTTAATAGGAATTGCATTGAATTTGTATATTAGTTTTGGAAGTATTACCATCTTTACTATATTAAGTCGGCCTATCCAGGAGCATGGGAGGTCTTTCCATTTCCTAGTGTCTTCTGCAATTTCTTTCTTTAACTTTTTATAGTTCTCATTAAATAGTTCTTTTACATCTTTGGTTAGGTTAATTCCTAAATATTTTATTTTTTGGGAGGTTATTGTGAATGGGGTTGCTCCCTTTATTTCCCTCTCTTCCTGTACGTTATCAGTGTATAGGAAGGCAACTGATTTTTGTGGGTTTATTTTGTATCCTGCTATTTTGCCGAAGTGACTTATGATTTCTAAAAGTTTGGGGATGGAGTTTTTGGGATCGTGGAGGTATAGTATCATGTCGTCTGCAAAAAGGGATAGTTTAACTTCTTCTTTCCCTATGCGGATCCCTTTAATGTCTTTTTCTTGCCTTATTGCCCTGGCTAGGGGTTCTAGGACTATGTTGAAGAGGAGTGGAGACAGTGGGCATCCTTGCCTTGTTCCTGTTTTTAGGAGGATTAGTTGTAGCCTTTCCCCATTACGTATAATATTGGCTATTGGTCTGTCATAAATGGCTTTTATTGTTTTTAGAAATGTTCCTTCTATTCCTATTTTCTCCAGAGCTTTTAGCATGAATGAATGTTGAATTTTATCAAAGGCCTTTTCTGCATCTGTGGCGATAATCATGTGATTCTTGACCTTGGCTCTGTTGATATGCTGGATTACATTTATTGACTTACGTATGTTAAACCATCCCTGTGTCTCTGGGATGAAGCCTACCTGATCATAGTGTATTATGTTTTTTATGTGTTTCTGGATTCTGTTAGCTAGAATCTTGTTAAGGATCTTTGCATCTGTGTTCATCAAGGAGATTGGCCTGTAATTCTCCTTTTTGGTTGGGTCTTTGCCTGGTTTGGGGATGAGTGTGATATTGGCTTCGTAGAATGAGTTTGGGATAGCTCCCTCCTTCTCTGTTTCTCTGAAGAGCTTGAGGAGTATGGGTATTAGTTCTTCTTTAAAGGTCTTATAGAATTCTGCTGTGAATCCATCTGGTCCTGGGCTTTTTTTTGTTGGAAGACTTTTGATAGCTTCCTGTATCTCATTATAGGATATTGGCTTATTTAATTGGTTAACTTCTTCTTTGCTCAGTTTGGGTAACTTGTATTTCTCTAAAAATGCATCCATTTCTGCCAGATTTTCTTCCTTTAGAGAGTATAGCTTTTGAAAGTAGTCTGTTAGAATTGTTTGGATATCTTGGGTAGTGTTGTGATGTTTCCGGTGGCATCCCTAATCCTATTAATATGGGTTTCCTCTCTTCTTTTTTTAATTAATCTTGCCAACGGGCCATCAATTTTGTTTATTTTTTCAAAGAACCAGCTTTTTGTTTGGTTTATTTTGGTTATGGTTTTCTGATTTTCTAATTGGTTAATCTCTGCTCTTAATTTGGTTATCTGGCTTCATCTAGTAGCTTTAGGTCCCATTTTTTCTTGTTTTTCTAGCTGTTTTAGTTGCAACATGGGATTATTTACTTGGTCTGTCTCCATTCTCTTGATGTGGGCACTGAGGGCAATAACTTTGCCGCTCAGGACTGCTTTTGCTGTGTCCCACAAGTTTCTTTGTGAGGTGTTTTCATTTTCATTGAGTTGTAGGAAATGCTTTATTTCTTCTCTGATCTCTTCTGTTACCCAGGTATTGTTAAGGAGTGTGCTGTTCAATTTCCATGTATTAGAGAAATTTCTGCGGTATGCTTTGTTATTGAGAGCTAGCTTGATTCCACTGTGGTCAGATAGGATACAGGGGATTATGTCGATCCCTTTGTATTTGCTTAAGTTCCTTGCATGAACTATGATATGGTCTATTTTGGAGAAAGTTCCATGAGCTGCTGAGAAGAATGTGTACTGTGTTGTTTTAGGGTGAAATACTCGGTAGATGTCAGTTAATTCCGCTTGAAGTATGGCCTCACTTAATTCGGTAGCTTCTTTGCCAATCCTCTGGTTGGTAGACCTGTCCTTTGGTGAGAGTGGCGTGTTAAAGTCTCCTAGTATTATCGTATTGGGATCTATTTTATTCTGTAAGTTTGAGAGCATTTGTTTGACATATCTGGGTGCACCGATATTTGGGGCATATAAGTTGATGATGGTTATATCCTCCTCTTGGATTGTTCCCTTTATTAATATGTAGTGTCCGTCCTTGTCTTTCTGTACTGATTTTAATGAAAAGTTTATTTTGTCAGATATCAGGATAGCTACACCTGCTTTCTTACTGGGGGCATTTGATTGGTAGGTCCTTTTCCACCCCTTCACTCTGAGTTTGTTTGTATGTTTGGCTGAGAGGTGGGTCTCCTGAAGGCAACAGATGGATGGGTCTTGTTTTCTGATCCAGTCCTCAGTTTGTTTTCTTTTAATTGGCGAATTCAGCCCATTTATATTAAGAGAAAGTATAGAGAGATGCATTGTTGTCCCTGCCATTCCGTTTTCCTAAGTTTTTCTTCTTTCCTTTCCTCCTGTGCTTGCTCAGTTAGACTTTGAGTAATGCCTGTTTGGGGCAGGTCCCAGTTCCTGGTTGCTTTCTTCAGGTTGTGTCCCCCCCTCTTAGAATTCTTTGTAATGCTGGCTTAATGTTTATGCATTCATTTAGTTTTTCTTTGCTATTAAAAGTTTTCAGTTCTCCATCGAATGTGAATGCTAGCTTTGCCGGGTATATCAGTCTGGGTTGGCAGTTATTGGCTCTCAGGGCTCGTATGGTGCTTTCCCAGGCTTTTCTTGCATTCATTGTTTGTGTGGAGAGATCTGCAGTGATTCTAATTTTTTCCCGTTGTAGTATAGCTCCTGCTTCATTTTTGCTGCATGCAGGATTGTTTCCTTATTATTCAGATCCATCATTTTTACTATAATGTGTCTAGAAGTGTTTCTCCTGGGATCTTGCTTGTTGGGTGTTCGATAAGCTTTTGTGATGTAGTTAAGATGGTCGTTTTTGAGGTGGGGAAAATTTTCATTGACTATCTTGTTAAATAGGTGTTGCATTCCCTTGCTCTGGAATTCCTCACCTTCGTCCACTCCGATTATGCGAAGGTTAAATTTTTTAGCATTATCTGCTTGCTCTTGAATTTCCCTTTGGTTTAATTTGAGTGATTTTTCCATATCTGTCACTTTTTGGTCCAGTTGGTGTATTCTGTCTTCTGTATCTGACACTCTACCTTCCATTTCATTCACTCTGTTGACCGTGGCTTCTATTGTGGTTTGCATGGAGGAAATGGATCCCTTTATGGATTCAATGTTGGTTCTCAGAGAGGTGAGATCAGTATGCATTACCTCTAATTTGGCGTTTATCTCACTTCTTACTGAGGTTTGTGCAGCTTCTATTTTTGCATCCAACTTTTGTTTGATATCCTGTATATCTTTTGATAGTTCATCCTTGTGCTCTTTCAATTTCTGATCCATTTCTCGCTTTATTTCTTGAGTCATTGCCTCCAGCAACCCTTGGATGTAGCTTTTGTCTTCCATTCCTGCTTTGCTCCCATTGGGGCTCTCCCCTGCGTGGCTGCTGGCTTTTGAGGTGAGCTTGCTGTCCTGGGTAGTGGTAAACCTTGTGATTTTTCTCTGTGATTTTCGCATGGGGGTTCAGGAGACTGCTCTTCAATTTTGTTTTGGTGTGTCTGCTTTGCTTGGTTGCTGATTCTGTATTGGTAGAGAGAGTCTGTGCCTGATCTGGATTCTGTTGGGAGCCTATTTCCAGCTGCTATTCTGACTTACTTAGGATTCTCAGCTCTCTGCTGTAGATTGCTGGCAATTCCCACCTTTGGAAGGGTTGAGCAGCCTAGACTGCTTGTGTTTGCTCCTGCGGGTGCTCTTGGGAAGATCAGATGCTCTGGATGCACTCTCCCAAATACTGGAGTCTGCTATGGGCTCCTGATGTGTTTTTGTTTGTTTGTTTTGGGCTGGTTGTGGGCTTGAACTCTAGGTTTGGGTGCTGTCCCTCAGCTCTTCAGCTCAAGGCTGGCACCCTACCATTTGAACCACAGCACCACTTCTGACCCTTTTTGCTTTTGTGATGCTGAGGAATCAGATCCAGGGCCTCATACTTCCAAGACTATCACTCTATTGCTGAGGTGCCTTATCAGCCTGAGCTCCTGCTTACTATCAGGTACTGGCAGCCTGTGTTGCCCAATTCCCACCCTAGGGTATATGGGTGGGGTTTTGGTGGGGTTTGGGCTTCTCTTGTCCTGAGCCTCCAGGTCTTTTGTTGTCACAGGCGTGCTTCCCGGGGAGTGCTGTTCCCTATTTCTCTCCCCTCTGTTGAGGTGTATGCTCAGCTTTTTACTTCAGTTGGGAGGAGTTGGTTGTGTTGCTCAGGCGCCGGTCCCCGGGCCTGGTTCCGGCCCCAGCCTGGAGCGCGCTCGTTAGGCCTGTGCTAATGTGTATACCACCTAGGTTATGCAGCCTGGAGGACACAGTTCAAATTTCTTCTACTGTTGGTAGTCTTGACCCAGGGGCGCTGTTCCTAGCTTGGGCATTTAAGCTCCCTTCCAGGGGCACTCTTGCTCTGGCCTGGCCAGCAGAGTGTGCTCCACCGGCTGGTGGAGCTCTCGAACAGTTCCCAGTTTTAGTGGGTCCTGTGGTCCGGGTGTTGGGGTAGGGAGTCTAGGTCAGGGTCTGGGAATTCCCTCCAGCTCTGGTCTCCCTTGAGGGATTCACTGTCCCCTGTGGGGTACTCACCCTGTAGGTCGTCAGTTGTTGTTGCAGTCCGAGTTCAGTTGGGGTGGTTGTGGGCTGGGTTGGGCGGCCCCTGCCGGGTCGTTGCGATCGCGATTGGGCGGGTGGTCTGCCGACAGGTCCCTTTGTCGTGCTGCTGGTGCCAGGCGGCTTTGGCGGGATGGAGCCTCTCCGCTCCGGTGGAGAGTGAGGGGTGGGGGTGGGATCCTCGTGGAGACTCCCAGCTGGTAGGTTTCTCTGTTCCTGGTGATCCGCTGTTCTGCAATCCGGTACCTGGTGATCTGCAAGCAGCCCCCTGTTTCTCTGGGGCTCCGGCAGCCCCCGCTGGGCCGTCTGGCCGGCGGCTTGGCGCACTGCCGCGCGGCCAGTAAAGGTTGGGGGGGGGGGGTCTTCGCTCTTCTCTGTTCTGAATTTCTTCTTTTCCTCTCTTTCTTTTTTTGTTACTTTCCACCTCTGGTTTTTCTCTGAGTGTTTGTCTTTTTGTTGTTGTCGGTCTCTTGGGGAGATTAAGCGTTGGAACTCCAACTCTCTTTTTGGTTGGAGAGAGCTGTGGCATTTCCCTACTGCCCCGTCGCCATCTTGGTCCCCCCCTCTGTATTGGCTTCTTGTAACCATGCTGGGGAGGCCATTTGCTCAGGGAGCCCATTGGGAAGGGCCTGGTCTGCTTGATGGTTGCATTTTTCTTTGTGTAGCCAATGTGGGTTTTTATGTTTTGTTTTGTTTTGTTTTAAATGTCGGTTCTTTCCCCATGTGCTAGTGTGAGTCAGCAAGCTCATGGCTGTCTATTCTGGGACAGAGTGCAGATTACCTGCAGTCAGTCAGTCTTTAGACAGCAAGGGAGGCAGCTATTAGTTGTAGGTTTCTTTGGGATTGGTTGGTATAGCCTCTGTATGCTCTTTTTTTTCCCCCTAATATTTCTGTGGCAGCTTCCTTCAGTCATCAATCCTAGGTATCTACAAAGGAAGGTTCACTATCTTACCATCTGAAGATGTCCCACTTTAGGGTAGAGTTGCATGATGCATTATAAATTATTGATGAGGAAACTGGCTGGGAAGTGACCCCTGCTAAAAGTCATAGAACTGTGGGATGGGTCATCAGAAAGGAGGAGGTGGACTGGAGCTAGCATATGGACCCTTTCTTGAACATGGCAGCCACAGGGCACAGCTGGCATGGGCAGAGACATTCATTGATTGAAATGCCTGATTTCCCCTCAGCTGCAGTGAAAACTAATCATGTTTCTTGTCTCTAGGAAAAGAGTTGAGGCCCAAGGGATTGGATGTGTTACCTGAACACTTTCTGGTAAGTTCAAGATTCTTACATCTGTCACAAAGAATGGAAGCAAAGTGAGTAAGATGCAGTGTTCTAATGCAGTGGGGTTGTTTTTATCTGGAGAAATATGTGGGTTATCAATATAACCTATACATATTTATGTATTTTATTCTAAATCAGTCTGCTTTGAAGCACTGTCACCTCACAGCTCATAGTCTCACTTGAGGTGTGGATTTGGCGATTTGGGAGGATGCAGCTAAATAGTGATTACAGATCCACATCTGAAGTTGTGGATCCCTCTTTTCTCTGGGTGTCTTTGCCACGGATTGAAGTTAAGGAAGCGTATCGTGGATCCCCTCTGTTTCTTTGAATATGTACTAAATAGATGTTTTAGCCTTGACATCCCATTCTGGGACTTTAAATCTTATGTTTGTGATTTTTATTCTGTTTCAGGATCCAGGAATATCTGGAAGAAAAAGAAAAGCTAGCACATCTTTGACTGATGATGAAGGTCTGTGCCTCATCCTCATGGAGCTGGCCTTTACTCTTTAGGGCTCTTGAAATAACAAAGTATAACGTGCATCTATGCCCTTAGACCATAAAGTTGTGGTGACTTTTGCTGTAGCAGTATTGTTATTTTAAATCTGTGGGAAATGTTAACCTTTGTAATTGTCCCAGTGACTTTGTAGGTTTAAAAAATTTTTTTTTAATTTTATTTTTATGCTGATCCAGGGATTTAAACTCAAGGCCTGGGCGCTGTCTCTCAGGTTTTACACTCAAGGATAAAACTCTACCACTTGAACCACATCTCCACTTTTGGCATTTGGCTGGTTAGTTGAAGATAAGAGTCTCATGGACTTTCCTGCCCAGGCTGGCTTTGAACCATGTACCTCAGATCTCAGCTTCCTGAGTTGCTAGGATTATAGATGAAAATGACCGGTTCCTAACAACTTTGTAGTATTTTTTTATATCTCTAAGAGGACTTGGAAGATTTTCTTGAGCAGTATGGCAGTGTCTGTTTCTTGAAATCCAGGTACATTTGAAGAGGTTAGGACCCTATCCTCAAATGGCATAGGACCCAGCTTTTCTGGCCTTGATGGTGACTCTGGGGTATTGGTGTGGACCTTTCTCTTGTGGTCACATGTGCTCACTGCCCATCACCCCTAGGTTTGCCAGTCTATGACTTTTTAGGAACCATCTCCTGTGACATTTAGGTGTTGATTCCTAACTCAGAGTGACTCACAGGAGTGACCACCAGTGTTGAGTGGGTATAGTGTATGACCACCAGCCTTTTACCTGGTTGTAAACCTGAATCAGTTGTGGCAGAAGTCTTTAGGACTGGCCCTGGTTGTAGGAACAGAGGGAAGGAGCAGGAAAAGGGTTGCAGCTGCAGTATTTTTTCTGTTTTATTATTATTACTACTACTATTATTATTTTGTGGATCATAGGGCTTGAACTGAGGGCCTGGCCCCTGTCTGTCCCTGAGCTATTTTGCTCTGCTGTTTTGAGCTATAGTGTCACTTCTGGTTTTTCGGGTGGTTAATTGGAGATAAGAGTCTCATGGACTTTCCTACTTGGGCTGGCATCAAACTGCAATCCTCAGATCTCAGGCTCCTGAGTTGCTAGAAATACAGGTGTGGGACATGGACATGCAGCAGTAATTTTCTAACAGTGTGTAATATGCCAGATGCCAGGAAAAGCCTGCAGTCTCAGTAGTGCTCTGGCTTGATTTGCTTCATTATAAAGTATAAAGTCTAGATTTTGGAAGTTTGACATTTTAGTATGTAGCGATTGTTATTTGGAAGTTGACAGGGAGATTTGGCCAGATTATTGGGTTAGGATTAAGTTCTGTTGTAAAGGACAGAAACAAAACTCAGAAGAGTATCTGGGATGAGCTAGGAACCTGGTGTATGTATCTCACAACATTCATATGGTAACCTGGGGTGTTATCAAAGCCCATGCTTGTCTCTACTCCTCTGTCCCAGTACCGTCCTGGGACAGAAGGTCTCTATGGCTCAGCTGTGCTTATTCAACACTATTGTCATTGAAGCTTGTGAGAGGCAAGGCAGAGTAGCTGACTGCTTGCCTCCAGCTTGTAGTAAACAGGCATCTTCCTGGAAGGTCCTGGGCTAGGCCCCTGCCTGTCACTGATGATATCTTGCTATTGGAAGGGTGGGATGTATCTTGCAGTGCATCAGTGTAGATAGCAGTTGGCTTAGTAACTGAGTGGAGAGCACATGGTTTTAATTGGTTGTAGTCTTGGATCTTGGACACATAAAGTGATTTAAGATGTCCTTCCTGACATCTTAAGTGTGATACTGGTTCCATAAACTAACTACATCACCGCAGATGCTACGCAGCAGGAATGCCTTACTCTCCTGTCCTTTTTTTTTTTTTTTTTGTGGGGGTCCGGTTGTGGGGCCTGAACTCTGAGCCTGGGCGCTGTCCCTCAGCTCAAGGCTAGTGCTCTACCACTTGAGCCACAGCGCTACTTCCGGCTTTTTTCTTTTTGCTTATGTGGTGCTGAGGAATCGAACCCAGGGCCTCATGCATGCAAGGCAAGCACTCTACCGCTGAGCCACCTTCCCAGCCCCTCCTGTTGTTAATTCTTAGGTCATTCTTGCTAAGTATTACCAAGTTTTGATGGCTTTGTGCATATCTAGATACTGTATCATAAAAAAATGGAGTGGATTGTGAACTTGGTGGCTGTGGAAATGTGTAATCACCCAAAAGAAAATAATGGTGTCATTTGGAGGGGGGCTCTTTTCTTTCTTTCCTCCTGTTCCCCCCCCCTCTCCCCTCTTAGGAGCAGAGGCTTTCTTTTAGGCTATGCATTTGAAAATTTCAATGTTTTAAGGATGCTTGTACATAATGTGTGCATACCTCTTTTGTTCTTGGTTTGTAAATTAACTTTTATAAACTTTACCTTTTTTATGCATAAAACCAACTTTCTCCTGTACCTTTTGAGCCTTGAACTTTGACCTGCAGCAATAAAGCAGCGTTTCTATGACACACGTCATTTTTTTAAGAAAAAAGAATGCATAGAGTTTTTACAATTTTAAGTGCTGCATTTAAAAGAGACAGTTATTCAGAATTCTCTAGTTTGATTAAATTCTTGCAAAGTACCCCTACTGTAATTTGTGATACAAATGCTGTGCCCTAAATTGTATTTTTTTACTTATAGACAATTTTTTTTTTGCGGGTGGGGGGGGCGGTCCGGTCGTGGGGCCTGAACTCTGTGCCTGGGCGCTGTCCCTCAGCTCTTCAGCTTAAGGCTAGCGTTCTACCACTTGAGCCACAGTGCCACTTCTGGCTTTTTTCTTTCTGCTTATGTGGTGCTGAGGAATCGAACCCAGGGCCTCATGCATGCAAGACAAGTGCTCTCCCAGTGAGCCACCTTCCCAGCCCATAGACAATTTCTTATGGCACATCAGCATGATTTCTGTTTAGATAATACACCACTACATTCTGTTAATCATTAGGTGTAACTGAATTTTCTTTTGCAGTTATTAAAAAAAATCTCAAATTTCTAAATCTGCAGAATAAAACTTGAAAAAAAAAGATGTCCTTCCTTCCTTCCTTCCTTCCTTCCTTCCTTCCTTCCTTCCTTCCTTCCTTCCTTCCTTCCTTCCTTCCTTCCTTCCTTCCTTCCTTTCCTCCCTCCCTCCCTCCCTCCCTCCCTCCCTTCCTCCCTTCCCTCCCTCCTTCCTTCCCTTCCCTCCCTTCCTCCCTCCCTTCCCTCCCTCCTTCCTTTCCTCCTTCCTTCCTTCCCTCCCTCCTTCCCTCCTTTCCTCCCTGGTCCTGGGGTTTGAACTCAAGGCCTGGGCACTGTTTCTCAGCTTTTTTTCCTCAAGTCTAGCATTCTGCCACTTGAACCACAGTTCCACTTCTAGCTGATGGACTCTCCTGCCGGAGCTGGCTTTGAACTATGATCCTTACATCATAGGGCACCAGTGGCTCACACCTGTCATCCTAGCTACTCAGGAGGTTGAGGTCTGAGGATCGTGGTTCAAAGCCAGCCCAGGCAAGAAAGTCCGTGAGACTCTTATCTCCAATTAAGCACCAGAAAACCAGAATTGGCTTTGTGGCTCAAGTGGTAGAGCACTTGCCTTGAGCTGAAGAGCTCAGGGACAATGCCCAGGCCCAGAGTTCAAACCCCATGACTGAAAAAAAAAAAAAAAATTCTTAGTAGATGTTTAATTAGGGGTACCCCCTTTGACAAGAAAGAATGGGTTACTCTGTACAGTATTTTCACAATAAAAAAACATAATAAAAAATAAAAAGAAAGAATGAGTTAGTTTGGAAAATTAGAGGCTCAGGAACTGCTTTGCATGAAGTACATGGGTAATGTTAAACTTTTTCCTTGCTTCTTTATTTGCCTGCTTTAAGACGGTATCACTGTGTAGCCCAGGCTGGCCTCAGACTTGAGGTTCTCCTGCTCACTCAGCCTCCTAAGTGCTAGACTTACAGGTGTGCATACCACATCCATCTGAAACGTGTGTGTGTGTGTGTGTGTGTGTGTGTGTGTGTGTGTGTGTGTGTGTGTGTGTGTGTGTGTGTGTGTGTGTGTGTGTGTGTGTGTGATATGTGATGCATGCACATGTGCTATGACTGGAGTTTGAACTCAAGGCTGGTGATCTACCATTTGAATCATAGCTCCACTTGCTTTGTGGTGGTTAATTAGAGGTAAGAGTCTTAAGAACTTTCCTGCCTGAGCTGGCTTCAAACTATCATCATAACATCTCAGCCTTCTGAGTACTTAGGATTAAAGATGTGAGCCACTGGCACCTGGCTCTGCAAAACAGCTCTGACACCTGGTTATGTTTGGTAGCTTTGAGAGTCTTGGATGCCCTTGACCTCCGATTATCATTTCAGTGGAAGATGAAGAGGACACCATTGAAGAGGAGGAAGCACATGAAGGGCTTGTAGACCACCACACAGAACTTTCTAACCTAGCCAAAGAAGGTAGGCTCTCATCTTATTGGAGACTGATAAAAAGTCTTCTTTATTTTAGTGTACTTGAGTGGGTGTACTTAATTGGGTGATTGATTGATTAATTAACTTTTTGCCAAATATTGAACCTAGGCCTTTATTTACCTTGTCAAATGTATTCTCTAACACTGAGCTACAACCCTACGCATTTCTTTTTTCTTCTCTCCTCTCCCCTTCCTCCTTCCCTTTTCTTCCCCTCTTCTTCCCCTCTTCTTCCCTCCTTTCCCTTCTTTCCCTGTTCTCTTTTGTCTTGCCTTCCCTCCCTCCCTCCCTCTCTTCCTTCCTTCCTTCCTCCCTCCCTCCCTCCTTCCTTCCTTCCTTCCTTCCTATAAAGTCTTACTATATATCCCAAGATGACCTTGAACTCATGCCTCCTGAGTGGTGGTATTCAGGCTGTGCCACCATGCCTGGCTTCCTCTCAGTCTTTCTTTAAAGAAAACGCTTTGCCACTGTCTTTTTTTTTTTTTTTTTTTGGTAGAAATGAGTATTTGGTTCTATTCTCTGTTATGTAAGGGGCAAAAAGAAGGGCTCAGTCTCCTTGGTATCATATCCTATACAGGTCACTGCTTATACTTGTGGCATTTGTTATTTTGACTCTGCAGTCTTAGGCTGGTAAGGGTGTGTGTGCATTCCAGTATTGTGCATTTCCAATACTTAGGTCCAGGGCAAGTTGGTACTCTGCCACTGAGTCATAGCTCCATTCACTTACAGCTTTTCGGTTGTTAATTGGAGATAAGAATCCCATGGCGGGGCTGGGAAGGTGGCTCAGTGGTAGAGCACTTGCCGTGCATGCCTGAGGCCCTGGGTTCGATTCCTCAGCACCACATAAGCAAAAAGAAAAAAGCCGGAAGTGGCACTGTGGCTCAAGTGGTAGAGCACTAGCCTTGAGCTGAAGAGCTGAGGGACAGCACCCAGGCCCAGAGTTCAGGCCCCAGGACCGGACCAAAAAAAAAAAAAGAATCCCATGGATTTTCTTTCTTTTTCTTTTTGGTTGTGGGGCTTGAACTCAAGGCCTGGGCACTGTTCCTGAGCTTCTTTTTGTTCAAGGCTAGTGTTCTACCACTTGAGCCACAGCACTTCCGGCTTTTTCTGAGTACTTTTTTTTTTTGTCGGTTGTGGGGGTTGGACTCTAGGCCTAGGTACTATCCCTGAGCTCTTCAGCTCAAGGCTAGCACTCTACCACTTGAGCCATAGTGCCACTTCCAATCTTTTCTGTTCATGTGGTGCTGAAGACTCGAACCCAGGGCTCCATGCATGAGAGACAAGCACTCTACCACTGAGCCACCTTCCCATCCCCATGAGTAGTTTATAATAGATAAGAATCACATGGATTTTCCTACCTAGATGGCCTCCAAAATACATCCTATAGTGAATAAGTCTTACCAGAGCTTATACAACTCAACCACAAATAAATTGGTTCATGTTGTCACACAAGTGTTCTGAGCCAGGAAGATGCTCAGTACTGGGTCTTGAAGTCAGGGTCTGAGTCCTGTTCCTTATTATTTGCCGAAGGCTGATGCTCTACTACTTAAGCTACACCTCACTTCTGACTTTTTCTTAGTTAACTGGAGAAAAAAGTCCCACTGACTTTCCCATCTGGGCTGGCTTCACACCTTATCCTCAGATCTCAGCCTCCCGAGTAGCTAGGATTACAAGTGTTGAGCCACCACCTCCTGGCTTCTAGTTATCTTTTTTTTTTGGTGGGGGGGGTCCGGTTGTGGGGTCTGAACTCTAGCCTGGGTGCTGTCCCTCAGCTCTTCAGCTCAAGGCTAGCGCTCTACCACTTGAGCCACAGCGCCACTTCCAGCTTTTTTCTTTTTGCTTATGTGGTGCTGAGGAATCGAACCCAGGGCCTCTTGCATGCAAGGCAAGTGCTCTACCACTGAGCCACCTTCCCAGCCCTCTAGTTATCTTTTGAGATAGGGTTTTGCTTTTTGCCTAGGCCATCTTGAACTTTGATTATTGCAAGCTGATTAATAGGCATATACAACTACACCTAGATATTGATTGAGATAGGAGTCTCATGAATTCTTTGGCCCAACCTCAAACTACAATCCTCCCATTCTCAGCCTTTCAAATAGCTATGATTACCAATGTGAGTCACTGGTACCCAGTTAACATTTTGTATGCATCATGACCATTAGTTATTTTATATCATTGGTAATTCAATTTTTGGTATATGTGTATGCCAGCCCTGGGGCTTGAATTTAGGGTCTGGGCACTGTATTATCTCCAGACTTTTTCACACAAAGTTGATGCTCAAGCACGTGAACCACAGCTCTACTACCAGCTTGGATAAGAGTCTCATGGAGTTTTTTGCCCTGGCTAGCTTCAAATTGCAGTCCTCAGATCTCAACTTTCTGATTAGCTAGGATTATAGATGTGAGCCACCAGCGCCAGGCTTCATTTTCATTTTTCTTGTGGTGTTGGAAGTTGAAGCCAGGACCTCACACATGCTGGGCAAGTGTTCTACCACTGAATATTTTTGCTCTTTAATAAAAACCCTCCAAAACTTGATTTTTTTTTTTTTCTTTTTTGGTCGTGGGGCTTGAACTTGGCCTGAGCGCTGTCCCTGAGATCTTCAGCTCAAGGCTAGCACTCTACCACTTGAGCCACAGCACCACTTCCAGTTTTCTAGTGGTTTATTTGGAGGTAAGAGTCTCACGGACTTTCCTGCCTGGGCTGGCTTTGAATCATGATCCTCAGATCTCAGCCTCCTGATTACAGGCATGAGCCACTGCCCAGCTCTCTAAAACTTTTGAGCACTAGGAAAATGATGCTCTAAAAGCTTTGGGTTTTGGGTGGTGGTTGTGATTTATGCCCATTATTCCAGTCACTCAGGAAGGTGAAGTAGGAGCAGCACAGGCTGGCCTAGGCAAAAGGTTGAGATCCTATCTGAAAAGTAAATGGAAACAAAAAGGGCTGGAGATGTGGCTCAAATGGTAGCTTGAAAGGCCTTGAGTTCACCAGTACTGCCAAAAAGCTTCAGATTTTAGAACATTTTATATCATCTAGTTAGGTTTGTTTACCTGGTCAGCTGTATGTAGATATTTCAAGTCTGAAAACCTCAATACTTTTGGAAATCTCAAGAATTTTGGTTGTTACTGGTGGTACCAGGGCTTAAACTCAGAGCATGTGCTTACTCTCTTTCACTTATGGCTGGTGCTCTACTAATTGAGCCATATCCTTAGTCTCACATTTTGCTGGTTAATTGCAGATAGAGTCTCCTGGACTTTTCTGCCAAAGCTGCCTTTGAACTATGATTCTTAGGTCTGAGCCTTCTCAGTAGTTTAGGATTATAGATGTGATCCACCTGTGTTGAGCTTCAGAAATTATTATTAGTCATGGCTCCAGTCATTTTATTAAAGATATTCCAACTTGCATGTACGGTTTCTGAGGAATTATCTAAAGCTAGAAAAATCCTTTTTACCTTTTTGCTTTGGTTCCTTGTTGTATTTTCTTTTCAGTTAACTGACAATTGTTATAAAATAATGGTGTTTCTTTGTGCAATCCTTTCAGCTGAACTGCCCTTAATTGACCTAATGAAGTTGTATGAAGGTGCCTTTCTGCCAAGTTTTCAGTGGCCACAACCTGAACCTGATTGTGAAGAGACAAGTGGAGAAGAGGGTATGTTTCTAGTATTTTTCTAGTATTATAAAGATGCAGGGTTTGAATTGGGAACCAGTGGTTCACACCAGTGATCCTAGTTAGTTACCCAGGAGGCTGAGACTGAAGCTCAGTTCAAAACTTGGGAAGACAAATCAGACTCTGACCTTTATTTACCCAGAAGCCGGAGTGGAGGTGTAGCTCAAATGAATAAGAGTGCCAGTCTTGTGCAGAAAAGCTCCTACATTTTAAAACAAGGAGGAAGTTTGCTGAAGGGCCCTGAAACTTGGGATGGGGATCTTTCAGCACTTGTCTTGTCCCTGCTTACGTGCACATGTGTCCAACAATAAGAACAAGTAGAGCTGGGCACCGGTGGCTCACGCATGTAATCCTAGCTATTCAGGAGGTTGAGATCTGAGGATTGCTTGTGGTTCAAAGCCAGCCCAGGCAGGAAAGTCCATGAGACACTTTTTTTTTTTTTTTTTTTTTGTCGGTCGTGTGTCTTGAACTCTGGGCCTGGGCGCTGTCCCTCAGCTCTTCAGCTCAAGGCTAGCGCTCTACCACTTGAGCTACAGCACCACTTCCTATGAGACTCTTTATCTCCAGTTAACCACCAGAAAACTGGAAGTGGTACTGTGGCTCAAGTGGTAGAACACTGGCCTTGAGCTGCAGAGCTCAGGGACAGCACTCAGACCCAGATTTCAAGCCTCACAACTAACAAAAAAAAAGGGCGGGGGACTCAGTGGTAGACTGCTTGCCTTGCGTGCATGAGGCCCTGGCCTCGATTCCTCAGCACCACATAAGCAAAAAAAGCTGAAAGTGGCGCCTTGAGCTGAAGAGCTGACGGACAGTGCCCAGGCCCAGAGTTCAGGCCCCACGACTGACAGGAAAAAAAAAGAACAAGTAAAATAAGAAGAGAAGTAGACTATGTATTTCCTATATCTATCTGGAATGGCTAATGAAAAGCAAACTCAACTACGTCAAATGTATTCAACTAATATAGCATAGCTCCCAAAACATGATAAAAACCTAACGTTTATAAAACAATGGCTGTTAGACATCTAGAGAAAAACATGATCATAGCCTGCACAACTTTATCCAATGCTCTGATAAATATGCCAAGTTAGCCAGAGCATAGAATTTAAAGTTTATTCAAAAAGTTCATTTTATTCAAGTGTTTATTTTCCTTTTAGTTTGATGAAGGGGAAAACTGGAAAATAATTTAATTTTAAGCTTTCACCTCTAGTTATTTAGCTTTCATTTTCAAACCTGATTGTGTGTGTGTGTGTGTGTGTGTGTGTGTGAGAGAGAGAGAGAGAGAGACAGAGAGAGAGAGAGAGAGAGAGAGAGAGAGAGAGAAGCAAGGAAGAAAAAGAAGGAGAGGAAGGAAGGAAGGAAATAGAACTCCGGGCCAGGGGATTTTCCCTTAGTTTTTTCAGTCAAGGCTGGCACTATATCATTTGAGCCACACCTCCACTTTTTCTAGAGTGTGGGGGGGGGAGATTTCTTCTTCTTAGATACTTTCTATCCATTATTCTAGCTCTTAAATGTAATAGAGGACTTTCCCAAATACCAAGCTATTGAGGCTATCCAGAGTGGTCTATTTTTTTTTTTTTTTTTTGGGTCCGGTCGTGGGGCCTGAACTCTGGGCTCTGTCCCTCAGCTCTTCAGCTCAAGGCTAGCGCTCTACCACTTGAGCCACAGTGCTACTTCCGGCTTTTTCTGCTTATGTGGTACTGAGGAATCGAACCCAGGGCCTCATGTATGCAAGGCAAGCATCAAGAGTGGTCTTAAATGTAATATTTCATAGGGGTTCTTGTTCATTTATCCAGGTAGTTATATAAAATGGGTTACAAAGGAAAAGTTTTGTTGGTCTTCTCTCTTTTGTTGGTTGTGAGGCTTGAACTCAGGGCCTGAGGAATGTCCCTGGACTCTTGCTCAAGGCTAGTGCTCTACCACTTTGAGTTACAGTGCCACTCCAGTTTTTGGGTGATTAATGGGAGATAAGTCTCATGAGGACTTTTCTGCCCTGGCAGACTTTGAGCTATTATCCTCAGATCTTAGCCTCCTAAGTAGGTAAGATTACAGGTTTGAGTCACCGGTGTCTGGCTTGAAGTATTCGTATTTTCTGTTTTTTCCATTCTTTTCATGTTCCATTTTTTTTTTCTATTGTTGTTCTAGATATGGAAGAGTGTCTGAGTGACCGGGAGAGCCAGAGGGCTTCGGTTCTCATAGACTCCCTCTTTATTATGGATCAGTTTAAAGCCACAGAAAGAGTGAACCTTGGAAAACCTAACACCAAGGACATTGCAGAAGTCACAGCTGTGGCTGAAGCTGTCCTGCCCAAGGGCAGTGCCCGGGTCACAACTGCGGTGAGGCATGGGGTCATTGTGTGCAAATTGTACGAGGAAAGCTCTCTATTCCAAATAGGCTCTTTGTCCCAACTGCAGAAGTTCCCAAAAATGGCTTCATCATTTGTAACTGGCCAACAGTAATACCATTTGACTCTTTTGATTTCAGCTTGAGAAAGAATTTTTGCTCATTATTTTGACAAGTAATTCTTTGGCTGGTCTGTCACTACAGGTGAAGTTTAATGCGCCATCTTTATTGTATGGTGCACTCCGAGATTATCAGAAGATTGGCCTGGATTGGTTGGCCAAACTCTATAGGAAGAATCTGAATGGCATATTGGCAGATGAGGCTGGGCTTGGTAAAACAGTGCAGATTATTGCTTTTTTTGCCCACCTTGCCTGTAATGAAGGTAAGAGATTTGTATTTTTGGACAATACACCTGTGCTAAGATTTCACATAGGCTGTATAAGAGTGAGGACTCGGCCTTCTCACCTTCTCTTGGCCCCTGTCCTTTGACCTGAGCCAGAATGTGGGCTCAAATGTCCATTGCAAGTGAGGCATCTGTGGCTTGTGCCTGAAATCCTAACTGCTCAGGTGGTTGAGTTCCAAAAGATTGTTGTTTAGAGATAGCTAGGGCAGAAAAGTCCTCAAGACTCCATCTTTAATTAACTGGCAAAACGTGGTGCTGAAGGCATGATGCAAATGGTAGCGTGCCAGCTGAGTAAACAAGCTGAGCAAGTGAGGCTCTGAATTGAAGTACTAGTGAAAAAAAAAACAAACTCATTGTAGCCAGATGTAGTATATGAATGGCTGTATTCCCAGTACTGAAGAGGCTGAGTAAGACAGAAGTATCCCTGGAAAACATAATCAGAGACTGTCCTAAAAATAGAGAACACAAAAATATTTGTTGCATAACAGCTAAAACATCATAATTAACAGGTGAAATGACTCACTGTTATTCAAAATTTAATACAAAGCCATGCCAGCCTGCACCTGAGCTTTCTAACTTGGGTGTCACACACAGCTTGTGAGCAGCAGAGCAGATGCATGGTTTTTCCAGAATATGCTAGTCTCCTTTTCTTCCTCCTCCTCTTCTCTTCCTCTACTTCCCCTTCTCTCCTTTTCCTCCTTTTAAAAATGCTTATTTTTTAAAAAAATTATTATAAAGGTGTCATGCAGAGGGGTCACAGTTACATTATGTTAAGTCGGATAAAGAGAACATCTCTTTTTTTGATAGTGTCACTCCTTCCCTCATTCTCTGTTTGTCCCTCCCATCTCCACCCACAAGTTGTGTCTGGTGAATACCACTGCTGCATTTGTTCACCCTTTGTCCCTCCTTTTCTATACGCTCCTTACTCTCCCAAAAACAGATAAATGAACAAACAAAGCAGAAATAAAAAGAGAAAAAGACAAAAAACAAAGGAAAAAACTAATTTCCATTTCCTGGAGTTTATTTTGAAAAATATATGATCAGAGGCCCATAGGCATTGTACCTTTGTGTGCCTCACCTAAGAGTATCTTCCTTTGGTCTCACTGTGTGAGACACCTGGAGTCCTGTGTAATAACATGTCCCAGTGTATTTTACATCTAGCTTCTGCATATGAGAGAAACGTGCACCAAATTGACTCTGAGTTTTCCTCTTCTTCCTCTTCTTCCTCTTTTTCTCTTCCTCTTTCTCCTCTTCTTCCTTCTCTTCCCCTTCCTTTTTCTTCTTCCCACTTTTTCTTCCCCTCTTTCTCTTCTTCTTCCTTCTCTCCCTCCCTCCTCTTTTGTGGGAACAGGGTTCTTTTGAGGGGGATGTTGAGCTCAGGACTTTGCACTTACAAGATTGGCATACCACCACTTGATGTCACAGGTCCAGCACTTTAGATACTTTTTGTATAGGGTCTCATGGGTTTTTTGTTTATTTGTTTACATGTGGCCAGCTTCAGACTGCCATCTACCTACTTAAGAGTCTCACCTACCCAAGACTGCAGTAACAAACCACTATGCCCAGACCTAATCACAAACTCTTGAATCACTTGGTTTGTACAACCTATGGTATCCACCATTGTACCCAGGGCTTTCTTGTGCTATTATATACATATCCCTCTTGCCTCTCCTGCTGAGTTCTGCCTTTCTGAGCAGCATTTCTATCTTTTTTTAAGTACATTTTTATTTTTTTAAAGAAGTTGTTCAAAGGAATTGCCATTCAGCAGAGCAGTTTGTGAATACAGTGTCTCTTGATCTATGTTACCCCTTTTATTCTCACTCATCCCTGAGCTGATACTTTGCTCAGGTTCAGTGGGAGTGCTAGTGTACAGCATTTGTTACCTTGATGTCTGCTTTCCTTGTGTGTCACCTACTTAACTAGCTTTGCTGCTAAGACATGGTGTCGGGTGATTAGACTGGACAGAGTAAGTGAAATATTCTGTTCTTTTTGTAGGTAATTGGGGTCCCCATCTTGTTGTTGTGAGGAGCTGCAACATACTCAAATGGGAACTTGAGTTGAAACGCTGGTGTCCTGGGTTAAAAACCCTCTCCTATGTTGGCAGTCACAGGGAACTCAAAGCAAAGAGACAGGTATTTTTAATTTATTTTTATTTTTTTGTTGTATAGTAGGCCTGGCTTGATGTGGCGTGGCAGTCTGTCAGTGCTTTGCAGATGATGGCTGCCAAGAACCGCGGGAAGACAAGGGCTTCTTTCTGTGCTGCAGGAATGGGCTGAGCCCAACAGCTTCCATGTCTGCATCACGTCTTATAAGCAGTTCTTCAGGGGTTACACTGCGTTCTCCAGGGTGCGCTGGAAGTGCCTTGTCATTGATGAGATGCAGCGTGTGAAGGGCATGACTGAGAGGCACTGGGAAGCTGTTTTCACTCTGCACAGGTCAGGTCTGAATGCCACTCAAGTACTGTGTGCTGCCCACCCACCCCTAGTAATACTGCCTTGTACCCTTCACCTTTGTCACAGGGCTGAGGAGACACCCAGAGCTCCTTTGTTCAGACCCTTTCATTAACATGAACTGCATAGAATGGCTATTGCCCCTTTTGTACACATTGCCCAGAGAGATGGACTGTGCAGAATCATGCATTTAAGATTCCAGCCTTACCTCATTGTGTTTGCAGCCAGCAGCGCCTGCTTCTGATCGATGCACCACTACATAACACCTTCCTGGAGCTCTGGACCATGGTGCACTTTCTCATCCCCGGGATCTCCAGGCCTTACCTGAGCTTTCCCCTGAAAGCCTCCAATGAAGAGAACCAAGATTACTACCATAAAGTGGTCATAAGGCTCCACAGGGTACCTGTACTTCTGTGTCTCCAGCTTACTCGCAAACATGCATGCGCCTTACTGTAAATGGGTTAGACCTCTGTGTCTCCTCCAGCTTATTTGTGAACATGCATGCACCTTACTGTAAATGTGTTAGACTTCTGTGTCTCCAGCTTACTCATGAACATGCATGCGCCTTACTGTAAATGTGTTAGACCTCTGTGTCTCCAGCTTACTCGTGAACATGCATGCGCCTTACTGTAAATGTGTTAGACCTCTGTGTCTCCAGCTTACTCATGAACATGCATGCCCCTTACTGTAAATGTGTTAGACCTCTGTGTCTCCAGCTTACTTATGAACATGCATGTGCCTTACTGTAAATGGGTTAGACCTCTGTGTCTCCTCCAGCTTATTCATGAACATGCATGCACCTTACTGTAAACGTGTTAGACCTCTCTGTCTCCTCCAGCTTACTCGTGAACATGCATGCACCTTACTGTAAATGTGTTAGACTTCTGTGTCTCCAGCTTACTCATGAACATGCATGCGCCTTACTGTAAATGGGTTAGACCTCTGTGTCTCCTCCAGCTTACTCGTGAACATGCATGCGCCTTACTGTAAATGTGTTAGACCTGTGTGTCTCCTCCAGCTTACTCATGAACGTGCATGTGCTTTACTATAAATGTGCTAGGGCCTTGTTTTGGAAAGAAAACAGTCATTATTTTCTCCAGGTGACACAGCCATTTATTTTGAGGAGAACTAAGAGAGATGTAGAGAAGCAGCTGACCAGAAAGTATGAGCACGTTTTGAAGTGTCGCCTTTCCAGTCGGCAGAAGGCCTTATATGAGGATGTCATTCTACAGCCTGGGTGAGTGCTGGGCTTGGTGTGCCCACTTGCTTGCCCCCACTCTGAGCGTTAGGTGTGTTCTCTGATGTCTTGCTGGGAGCTCTTGCTTGTGAGAACCAGGGTGAACAGATGGGTGCAGAACAATTGTGTGAGCATCTTCCTTCACTGTGCACCAAGATGGGGAGCAGCTGGTGATGCCTGTCTATAGCTGGCTGTTGGCCTCACAGCACCCTGCTGCTTCTCATCTTAAGGACATGGTGTATACTTGCAGCCCTGAGAATGATGTTTATGTTTCTGAAGTTCTTATAGTCATGGGTGTCACTGTGTATTCCTCGTTTGGCCATTATTGCAGTATGTCTCAAAAGTTTATTGGGACCTGGGTACTGGCTCAAATCTAATCCTGCTTACTCAGGAAGCTGAGATCTGGAGATCACAGTTCAGAGCCAGCCTGGCAGGAAAATCCTAAGACTTATCTCTAAGTAACCATCAAAAAGCCAGAAGTGGAACTGTGGCTCAAGTAGTAGAGTGGTAGCCTTGAGCATAAAAGCTCAGGGACAGCACCTGGTCCTAAGTTCAAGCCCCAGGATTGGCATTAAAAAAAAAAAAAAAAAGCTGGGCACTGGTAGCTTAACACCTGTAATCTGTAAGCCGTAATCCTAGCTATTCCGGAGGCTGAGATCTGAGGTTTGCAGTTCAAAGCCAGCTCAGGCAGGAAAGTCCCTATCTCCAATAAACCACTCAGAAAATGGGAAGTGGTGCGGTGGCTCAAGTGGTGGAGAGCTCACCTTGAGCTGAAGAGCTCGAGGACAGCGCCCAGGCCCAGAGCAGAGCTCAAGCCCTATGACTGAAAAGAAAATGTTGGGTGCTGTGGTGGCTCATGCCTGTAATCCAACTTCTCAGGCTGAGATCTGAGGGTCACATTTCAAAACCAGTCTGCAGGAAAGTCCCATGAGACTCATCTCAAACAAACTACTCAGAAAAAGCCAGAAGTGTCACTGTGGCTCAAGTGGTAAGAGCGCTAGACTTGAGTACAAAGAGGCCAAGGAATGGCACCAGGCCCTGAGTTCAAGCCCCAGGACTGACAAGAAAATAAAATTATTGAGAAATTTAGGACAGAAATATGTATGCATGCTTACTTACTTTCTAGTTTCTCCAGCAGTCCTCAACAAACCAGTGGTGTGAAACTCACCTTGTCAGTTCACTGTAGAATAGGAACAATAACATACACCCATCCATAACATCATCTGGGGCTAGCCCTTCTGAATGTGGTGGGAGCCAAAGGTGCTTTGCCGTTGCCTCTGCTGTGGTGCCAGTCAGATCTCTCAGTGAAGTATTGGTGTCACTCTTTGCTGGCTTCAGTCTGGTTGATGCACAATGTCCGGTGGAGGGGGACGCAGCTTCTGTGGTGGCCAGGAGCCATATCACCAGCACACAGGAGAAGCATTCCTCAGTTACCTTGCATTTCTTAGCTCACCTACCAACCAGAAGCTCTGACAAGTTGTTCCTTAATGTATTGGCCTGTACTCATGGAATTAAGCATTATGTTGAGAGTTATGGTGTCTGTTATTGAGGTGTGAGAGACTTGTAGTACTAGGGCCCAGTAGGTGAAAGCAGATCTTGTTTTACTGATCTTTGGCTGATTCTGTGGCATCTGCCCCCCTAGTGGCATGGTAGGGAGAAACTTCCTATTTATGTGTGGTTTTCTTCTCTGCATATCAAGTGCTAGGGTGTGAGGTGTGCATATTCCTCCGTCTTGCCTTTGGTCATTTTTTAAAGCATTGTCAGGTGCTGCCACACTGTGGGCTGTTGCTGTCTACCTCAGGTCCTCCAGGGATGCTGAATGTCCTGTCCTGGCCAGCCTTCCTAGACTCCACCCTGCTTTTGTGCTGTCTGCTCTGCTTTGTCTCCAGGCTCCTCAGGGAGCTGCATGTGTGTTCTTCAGTTCCTCTTGCTATGTTCTTCTCTAGGAAGCTCCTGTCTTTCCTTTTCCTTGGTCTTTCTCCAGGAGCCTCACCCCAGGATCAGCCTTCCTATAGAGAACCATGACACTGTTTAAACTCCTTCCCTGAGCAGCAGATATGTCTTAAGTGATAAGAGCATCTGCTTGCAAGCCTGAGCCTTGAGCTCAAACACCCGTACTGCTAAAATAAAAGAAAGGTGTACATCATTGGCTTACACCTATAGTCCTATCTACTTGAGAGAATCATAGTTAGAAGCCAACCTGGGCAGAAAAGTTCACTAGATTATCTCCAATTAACTAGAGCCATGCCTCAATAATAAAGCCCTATAAATGAAGAGAGCTGAATGAGAGTAAGATGCCCTTAGTTCAACACAGTACCAATGGAGCAGAAGTCAAATAACTTCCCTCCCTGTCCCTTTCCTCCATCTTTGTCCTCTCAGCCAGGCACTGTTGTTGCTCACCCTTCCTTCCTGTGCCCCAATGTGTCCCAGCACCCAAGCCACTGTGCTGGTGGCTTCAGGCGGTGAATCTGTTGCAGCACGCCCTGGGGCAGCGTCGCCCTGGGCAGCGTCGTCCCAGGAGACTGGCTTGTCCTGAGCTGCTCCTCTCGTAACTTTTTCCTCTTCCTGTTGTAGATTGTTTGACTTAGAAACCTGCAGTGATTCGCTCCACACCTTCTCAGGTTCCATGTTCCTTCCTGAATTTCTCCAGAGTAGCCAACCCTCACTACATATTTCTGGCTGCTGAACATGCTGCGTTCTGTCCAGGCAAGCTTCTTCTCTTCCAGGAGGTCCATTCCAGCTGCACCAGGGCCCAGCTGTTTGCCTGCTTGGTATCTTGTTCACCATTGTTCAGTGTAACCCCCATAGGATCAGGTGTTAGCAGCTCTATCTTGTGAGACTGGGGATGCACTTTCTGCAGTGTTTTCATCTTGCCCTTCTGCCTGGCCCATTCCTCTCACCCTTGGAATTGTCTGCCTCTGCTCCTCCTTCAGGGTCCTCGTCACAGTGGTGGAAACTTGTTGAAAGGAGAGCTCTCTCTCCCATGTCTGGCCTCTGGTTCATGGCTCTCTGACAGAGTATATTTTTGCATAGGGAAGATGAGGGACACAATGGGTGAATAAAAGGCCTGTGTGGGAATGTTTACCTGAATGTTCAGCAAAACTAATGTCATGTAGTTTAGGGGAACATGCCCGCGAAGCTTCTGGGGTTAGTATAGGAGATGGTAAGGAGTCAGAGTGTAAATACGTATTTGCCGTTCTGCCTCAACTACCTGTCTGTTCTCAATGAGCAGGACACAAGAAGCTCTGAAGAGCGGGCACTTCGTCAGTGTCTTGAGTGTCCTGATGCGGCTGCAACGCATCTGCAACCACCCTGGGTTGGTGGAGCCCCGGCTCCCAGGATCTTCCTATGCAGCTGGCTCTCTACAGTACCGATCTGCCTCTCTCATTCTCAAGGCCCTGGAGAGAGAGTTTTGGAAGGTAAGTACAGAAAGCTAAATCACGGCTTGAGGTCTTTCCAGGCACTTGCTAGATAAAACTCAGGCATCTATACAAAGCAACTTTCAGCCCCTTTCTTCAGCCTTTCCTGACCACCATCAGACTATTCTCAATCTGTGGACTTAACATGTTCTGGTTGCTTTATGAGAATCACATGCAGCCTTTCGTGTCTCACTTCTTTGACTTAACATATTCTTGAAGTTTACCCTGTTTTGTTTGTCAGAATGTTTGTCTGAATATCCTTTTTAAAGGCTGAAGTAAGAGTCTCTGCATATACATGGGCTTCCATTGCTCTTGGGAGTACACTAGGAAGGGAGTTGCTGGGTCACTTTGTGTCTTCGTCTTTTGAAGAGCTGCTAATACGCCACTGTGGTTGGGCCACCTGGCTTGCTTGCCACTTCCCACTCTCCATTCCTCACCTGCCCTGCTCTTGCCCTCCTCTTGGGGGTGGGGTTACTTTTTTGTTATCTAAAGCCCTGAGAAGCGTGACGACGAGTGGTACCAGGGAAGGCGGGTGCTTGCTGCTGTTAGAGGCAGAGCTTTGTGTCTAGACTGGATGTCGTTGGACCCAGGGCTGTGCCCTCCAGCAGTTCTGTTCCTGTCTACTGAAATGCCCAGGATTGGCCTCCAGTGAGACTTCAAGTCTCTGAAGTGAGCCTTGCTAAAGTCATTTCTACACCAACTTCCACATGCCCCAGCTCATACAGGCTTCACCCGAGCCCTTCCCCTGCTCTCTCCATAGGTCCAGACTTGGAGCTGCCTAAGTTCTTTCTCTAAGCTCTAGTTTGTCTCTCAGGGCTTATTCCTCATTCTTGGGACCCTGGGGAGGACCAAATGCATTAAGCATAGGGGAGTCATGACCTGCCTAACCCAAGCAGTATTTGTGAGCTGCCCTCCAGGGTAGAGCCTTCTCAGCTTGGCTCCCCTCCTTATAGCAGCTCATGGTTCCCTCTCAGTTATTTCCTCAGCCATCTTGTATAGCACTTTTTTTTTTTTTTGGTTCTTTTTTCTTTTCTTTTTCTACTTAGGAAACCGATCTTTCTATATTTGATCTTATTGGGTTAGAAAATAAAATCACTCGCCATGAAGCGGAATTGTTATCTAAGAAAAAGGTGACTCGGAAACTCATGGAGGAGGTGTTTGTGTCACCACCCCCATCAACACGGCCAGCAGCAGTGAAGTTGAAGGCCAGCAGGTATGTGGGTATGAGTTAGGAGCAGCACCTGGTTGGGAGTCAGCTTCCTAGCACTTGGGGTTGGGAACTCTCCACCCCTTCAGCTGACCCTGGGCCATCAATAGTGAAGAGGAATGCTGTAATCTTAAATAGGTTTCCCGATTCTCTCAGGAATTTTCCCTGGACAGCAAGTGTCGCTGCTGTCCAAGGAGTGCTCTTAAGCAAGCTTGTGGTTTGGGATGCATATGAGAGTTTAGTCTGCCGGCTGGTATAGCCAGGCATCTTGTTAGTGGTACGCTTGTGACAGGGTAGGCAGGGGTTTCTACTGGATTGCATCAAAGCTGTTCTCAGAATATCTCCACAGCAATGTGAAAGGATGGTTTTGTGAATCTGAGAGGGATAGACATACTAGATGGTGATAGTGAGAAATACATGATTCAGGATAGACTAAGTAGACTAAACCCAGTGATTCAATTCCTGAAATGAAATGAAAGTTGGTACTTGAGATAAAAGGGGCCTGTTTTGCCGAGTGCCAATGGCTCATCCCTATAATCCTAGCTACTCAGGAGGCTGAGATCTGAGGATTGCAGTTCAAAGCCAGCTCAGACAGGTCTATGAGACTCATCTCTAATTAATCACCAGAAAAACAGAAGTGGTGCTGTGGCTCTTGTGGTAGAGCACTTGCTTTGAGCTAAAGAGCTCAGGGACAGCACCCACGCCCAGAATTTAAGTCCAACCGGAAAAAAAAAAAAAAAGCAGGGGGTGGGGAGAAGATGAGCCAGTTCAGCAGATGGATAGTCCCTTCTGACCTTGGCTTACATGAGTATTGTGACCAGTTGTCTTCAGATTGGTGGTGGTAGGAATGGCAGCAGCAGGTTTCTGCAGACCCCCAGCCTGTCTACTTAGGAAACCTCTGACCTGATGTACCAGACAAATGGGTTCACTTGTGCTCACTGGGTTTTGTTAAAAGGCTTAGTGGAGCCAGGTGCTGGTGGCTTATGCCTGTAATTCTAGCTACTCAGGAACCTGAGATCTGAGGGCCATGGTTTGAAACCAACCCAGACAAGGGAAATCTGTGAGACCTTATCTCCAGTTAATTCCCCCCAAAAAAGCTGAGAGAAGAGGTTTGGCTCCAGTGGTAGAGCGCTAGCCTTGAGCAAAAAAGCAAAAAGCCTAAGGACAGAGCCCCGGCTCTGAATTCAAACCCTGGGCCCAGGACCAGCACACAAAATGAGGCTCAATGTTATCTCTGCCTATTGTCTTTGTACAGTGGTTTTGAAAACCGCCACTCCCGTTTTCTAGGTAGAAAAAGAGCAGGCTCCACCTTGTTGGACTTGGTGTCCCTCCCTCACGTGCCTTTCCAGACCTGCCGTGCCCACCCATCCTGAGTCCGTATTTACTCAGCATGACTTTTCCGCCCATTTTGCTATTACTCTGAATTGTAGTGTGCAGATGCTACAAGCCAGAGATGTTTTTTCTAATTCACATTGATACTTTATATTAAGATTATCTTTTTTTTTTTTTGTCAGTCATGGGGCCTGAACTCTGGGCCTGGGCACTGTCCCTCAGCTCTTCAGCTCAAGGCTAGTGCTCTACCACTTGAGCTACAGCGCCACTTCCAGCTTTTTCTGCTTATGTGGTGTTGAGGAATCCAACCCAGGGCCTCATGCATGCAAGGCAAGCACTCTCCCACTGAGCCACCTTCCCTGCCCCTATTAAGATTATCTTTAAAAAAGAGAGATAATCTTAATGTCACCAAGAATTAGGCGACATGCCACTTTTTTTTTTTTTTTTGGTCGGTCCTGGGGCTTGAACTGTGAGCTTCGGTGCTGTCCCTCAGCTCTTCAGCTCAAGGCAAGCGTTCTACCACTTGAGCCACAGTACCACTTCCGGTTTTCTGGGTGGTTTATTGGAGATAAGAGTCTCATGGACTCTCCTGCTTGGGCTGGCTTTGAACCGTGATCCTCAGATCTCAGCCTCCTGAATAGCTAGGATTACAGGCGTGAGCCACCGGTGCCTGGGTTGCAACGTGCCACTTCTAAATACAGTTTGTCAGCAGCTTTCCTGGGCTGAGAGTGAGAACAGCTGTCTTTAGAATTACATTGTTCCTGAATTAAGGACTCTCAGTGGGCTTCTGTGGGCAGTCTTTTAGAGTTTGAACTCTGCAGCTTGGTGATCTTCTGTGTATCTTTCTGCCTGATCCAACTGGCATCTAGGTTATTCCAGCCTGTGCAGTATGGTCAGAAGCCTGAGGGTCGTACTGTGGCATTCCCCACACACACACCCCGGACAGCAACTGCCAACACCACTGCTGCTGCTCCACAGGGCCAGGTTCGAGGACGGCCACCAATTGCCACCTTTTCTGCCAACCCGGATGCAAAAGGTACCTCACCTAGCTATCACACTTGTTGTGAAAGGCTTGGGGAAGCACATGGCACTGCATTCTTGCCCTACTGTGTGTTGCAGTCACTGCTGAGAGGGTGCAGGGACCATCATTGTCTCCAAAGGTTCCATGTACACTTTCCCATGATAGTAGCCTTTATTTTTTAAAATTTATTTTTGGTATCTTGAGTTAGGATCTTGCCCAGGCCTTGAACTCTTAATTCTCCTGCCTCAGCCTCCTGAGTTAAGAATCAGAGGCATGGACTAAGAATGTGGTTTAGTAGTAGTAGAGTGCTCCCTTAGCATTCATGAAGCCCTGGGTTCAATTCCTCAGTATCACATAAACAGAAAAAGCCGGAAGTGGCACTGTGGCTCAGAGCACTAGCCTTGAGCACAAAGAGGCTCAGAGACAGTGCCAAGGCCCTGAGTTCAAGTCCCAGGACTGGTACCAAACAAAAAAAGTCACATGCATGTGAATCAAGTCTTCTAGGCATGCACCACCACAATCAGCTTGTAGGTGTTTTTGCTTGCTGCGTTGGGTTTTCCCTGTACAAGAAACTTCACTCTTTGTTGAGTGAGTGTTGATGGTGAGTGCCTTAGCAAATGATTTCTTTTTATGTATGTCAAGGCATATTAGGAAGCTCCTGAGAAAGTCTGTTCTTGTTATGTGTGGTGCGGTCTTTTCAAGTAACTGATGGTAACTTTGAAGAAGTATAGGGTGAAGTACAGAAAAGGTTGCAAAGGCATTTTAACCACCAGCCGCTCAAGTCCATTGCTTTTCGAGATAAACAAGTACTCACAACAGCAGTGGTGAGCTTATGAAAAGGTGAGAGCAGATGCCTCCTTGTGTCTAGGGGGTTATTGTAATTGATAGAACTGTTGGACTGGACTGGCTCCAAACCCTTCTCTCCACTCTGAGAAGTGCACACTGCTTGTGCTGATCAGCTCACAGTGAGCCTAACTCAGCAGCAGGTTGAACCTTGTTCCTCTTTTCTCAAGAACTGTGTAAGTCCCTCCATCTTTTTTTCCCCCCAAGAGAGTGCTTCTCGTTTGAGAAACTGAAATGTTTATGTAATTTCTTTGAAAATCGGGTATAAAATACTGCATTTTATGAAGAACCTCTAACAGCTTTGCACAAACCAACCTTATCGATTGCAGTGGCAGCAGCCCCGTTTCAGACCTCTCAGGCTTCCGTCGGTGCGCCTCGACACCACCAGCCTGCCTCGACCTCCAGCACAGCAGCAGGCCCGGCCCATCCTGTGAAACTGCGGGCCCAGACCAATGCCCAGGCCTCCACCCCAGGCCCGCCCCCGCCCCCGCCCCAGGCCCCCTCGCTGGCTGCGGGTCCGAGCCCGCAGCCTCAGCGGCTGGTGCTCACCTCGCAGGCCCAGGCCCGCTTGCCCAGTAAGTGGCCTCACCAGTCAGCATCTGCTGTTGCTGCCTGGGGCAGCATGTCAGGAACATGGGATGTCTGAAGAGCTTTGCTGTCCACTACTTCTGTCTGCCCCTCAGCCCAGGCCTTAATGCTGCCTGGAGCCTGACACCTCCCTGAGGGTGGGGCCTCTCCAGAGGTCAGCGTCCAGGTCCCTGCTCTTTTCTGCTCTTTCTCCTTACCCTTGCCAGCTCTGTTTTTCTCCTGCATTCCTTGTGCTGGACTGGTGTGCCAGGCTAGCACTTCAGCTTAGTGTCAGCCAAGGTTCTGCCCAGCAGCCTATAGCCCCACACTGAGGAGCTTATGGTGAAGTTATATTAGGTGATATTACGTTTCCAAATACCTTTTTTTTTTTTTCCTGGCTTCTCAAGTGTTACCAAGTGTGAAAATGGGAAGAATATTTGCTTAACAGACATATTGTAATACTATACCAAGCTAAAATATCACAGTGTTCTTTTTTCAGTAGAGCACGTTTTAGTTTGGCCAGCAGGATTAGCATGTTTTCAAAGCTCATATGGACCTTTATTCTCCTGTTGGGGAGATTATCCTAACTTAAAATATTGCAGGCTGTGTAGTTTTCAAATACTGCCTCATGTATGTTCTTTCTTATGTGACAAAATTGTGTTAGGCCTTCCTGGAGAGAGAGAAGGGAGAAAAAGTAGGGAAGCAGCTCCTTTTTTTGTTATGAGTATCTCTTCATTGCCATCAATAAAGAGCAGTTATCTTAGGCAGGCAGATGAGAGGAGAAAGCCCTTACATGCTCCCGTTTCCGTTGGCTGGAGACGAGGTTGTACTGGTGTTTGGGGAGCTACGCATTAGAGGAGCATGAAGGGGGAATACCTTTTTATGTCAACTGGGCTTTACTTACCTACAGACCAAGGAGTGTCAGGGGAGATTTGAATTTCTGTATATAAATCTGTCTCCTACTTTCATTTCCCCATTTTCCTTTTCTTGCTCATAATTATTCGGTAGGCAAGATATCTTTAGATATTTTCCAATTCTTTTATTAACTATTCTCTTCATGGTACTATTAATGATTCTAGCATTTTACTAACTGTTCTTTTTATGCTACCATTAATGATTTCGGTGTGGGTTTTCTTGGGAGGAGCATTTGTACTTGGATGTCAGCCATTTGGTAAAAGCCTTTTAGCTGTGCAGGTTTGGCCTGATAGGAGGACTGTTTTGGAGACATAACATTGAACTACGTTGTTTTAAAATGTTTAAACAGTGTAAAGTTTCACTTCTTTTTTCCACAGTAAATGTTGTAGATTGAATCCTTCAGTCTAGTTTGAATTAGGATGAAATTTTATATCTAAAAGCTTTACTTAGGTATGACTTATTTAAATACATTTCAAGATTTTTTTTAAACATTATGGGTGTAATTGAAGCTCACTGTTTATTCTTTTCATCTAGTGATAAAATCTTTTAACCTCTGTGAGCTTAGTTGAACACATGCTTTTCAGATTTTGAGAGTCTTTTAAAGATTTGCCAGAACAGATTTCTAAATTTATTACAGATAGATTTCTGCTATTTTTGCTGTTTGCTGTTTTGGTTTTTTAAAATAATCATTCGAGGAGAAAAGTAAAATATTCGCTAATAGTTTGGCTGATGATATCAATATTGAATACCAGTAATTCCAACATTTTGTGATCAAATAGGTTAACCATTAAAATCTGTTATATTTGGCTTTTTTTCTAATATAACAATTATTTTCTTGAAGCAGTAAAGAACAATACCTAATTAGTGTTTCTAGGACACTTCAGTTTCTGTAGGTGGCCATTATTTGTAAGACATAATTGTCATGTAAGAGTCCTAGTTTTAACTTTTTTCTCTGCCTTTCAACAGGTGGAGAAGTAGTGAAAATAGCTCAATTGGCATCCATTGCGGGACCACAGAGCCGCATTGCCCAGCCAGAGACACCAGTGACACTGCAATTCCAGGGGAACAAGTTCACCTTGTCACATAGTCAGCTTCGGCAGCTCACAGCAGGCCAGCCCCTACAGCTACAAGGTACTAATGCTGAGAATGACAAGCATGCCACTGTTGGCACATGCCTGAGGACCTACCCTGCCTGGTGGAGTGACTCGGGCAAGTGAGCTGCCTCTTCAAGTTTCAGGTTCTTTAACTAGCAGTGGTGTTAACAAGTCTCACCACATAAAGTTGTTGAGGATTGGTGTCAACTTGAGGCACCCTAATGATAGTCTTTTTTATTTTTTATTTTATGTGCCAATATTGGGGCTTGATTAATCAAGACTGGTGCTCTGCCACTACAGATGTACCTCCACTTCCGATGAGAGAGAGAGAGAGAGAGAGAGTGTGTGTGTGTGTGTGTGTGTGTGTGTGTGTATACATGTGTACTAGTACTGGGGCTTGAACTTCGGGTCTGGGCACTGTCCCTAAGCTTCTTTGCTTAAAGCTAGTGCTCTACCATTTGGGTCACAGCTCCTCTTCCAGATTCTGGGTTTGTTTTTTGGGGGAGGGGTCAGGGAGAGGGAGGTAGTTGTGGGGCTTGAACTCAGTGCCAGGGTGCTGTCCCTGAGATCTTTTGCTCAAGGCTAGTACTCTGCCACCTTGAGCCACAGTGCCACTTCGATTTTCTGGTGGTTACTTGGAGATAAGAGTCTCATAGAGCCGGGTGCTGGTGGCTCATGCCTGTAATCCTAGCTACTCGGGAGGCTGAGATCTGAGGATCGCGGTTCAAAGCCAGCCCGGGCAGGAGAGACCATGAGACTCCTATCTCCAATAAACCACCAGAAAACCGGAAGTGGCGCTGTAGCTCAAGTGGTAGAGCGCTCCCCTTGAGCTGAAGAGCTGAGGGACAGTGCCCAGGCCCAGAGTTCAAGCCCCACAACCGACAAAAAAAAAAAGAGTCTCATAGACTTCCCTGCCCAGATTGGCTTTGTACCATGATCCTCAGGTCTCAGCCCCCTGAGTAAGTAGGATTACAGATGTGAGCTACCAGCTCCCAGTCACTTATAGATTTTTGGTAGTCAATTGGAGATAAAAGTCTCATGAGCTGAGGGGCATTGGTGGCTCATGCCTGCAATCCTACCTACTCAGGATCTGAGATCTGAGGATCACGGTTTAAAGGCAGCCTGAGTAAGAAAGTCTATAAGACTCTTACCTACAATTAACCACCTGTAAACCAGAAGGAGCTATGGCTCAAAGTGATAGAGAGCTAGCCCTGAACACAAAAGCTCAGGGGTAGCACTCAGGACCTGAGTTCAGGACCCACAACCGACAAAAAAATAAGTCTCATGGACTTCCCTGTTCCCGGGCTGAGTTTGACTGCTACTCTCCAATCTCAGCCTTCTGAGTAGCTAGGATTACAGACGTGAGCCACCAGCACGCACCACAGTCATTTTTATTAACAGCATCTGCTCTTTGAAAATAGGTCCCTATTTTATAAATCAAAATAGAAATACTTGCCAAGCACCAGTGGATCACAGTTCAAAGCCAGCCCAGAGAAGCAAGTTTATGAGAACCTTATTTTCAACTAATCACCAGAAACCTGGAAGTGGAGCTGTAGCTCAAGTGGTAGAGTGCTAGTCTTGAGCAAAAAAGCTAAGTGATGGTGCCCAGGTCCTGAGCTGAAGCACTAGGACTAGCAAAAAGAAAAAGCAATGTTTGCCTCTTTGTGATTATGAGATGAGTTGTTCAAGAAATGTCAAAGACTAGAGATTGGTGTGAGAGATGATTTTCTTTTACATATACACATTTTGTTTTTGGTTTTTTTTTTCTGAAATAGATTCTGGCTATGTTACCTAGTAGCTGGGACCACAGGTGCATGCTGCCACACCTGACTAGACTATTTAGCTTAACCTTTGGCTAAGAGTAACATGCTTTCTAGTTACTACTTTCAGAGAAAATGAGGGAATGAAAATTTGAGTGGCTCCCTAAAATCAGTGTTGAATCATTAGGTGACAGCAGTTTTAGCCACTTTAGCTCTATGAGTGCCAGATGTGTCCTTAGCTCTCATTTTAAAGTTAAGATTTAGAAGTAGCATCCTCTGCAGTTGTTGCCAGCCCCTCCCTTTGCAGCTTTGCTGGGAGGTCGCAACCTGGCCAACCACAGGGCAAAGGGTTTTTGCTGGTTTCATGTGGTTTGATTCCACATCTCTCCAGGGTTTAGGATGTCAGATGTTAGCTCATCTATGAACACTTTTGGTGGTCGTTTGTTTCCTTAGCACACTCGTGGGAAGCAACCCTCCAAAACAGCTGCAAACCTAGGGATACCTGGTTCAAACCCATTTTTCCTGGCAATTCTTCAAACCATTTGAAACACAGCAGGCTCTCACATGGATCTGGGAACTGGGGCTCTCTTGTGAATCATATCCTTGGGATAGCCATGCAGCCCCCACAGACCTGTACCGAGGTGTTTGTGTGAGGCATTATAAGGTGCATTGGCCTTTTTCCTGATGTTGAGCAAAGCAACTGTTCCTCAAACACTTCTTTACTGGGGATGAAATATTTCCATCTTCCTCAACGTGAGCTTTGCATTGATCTGCTTATGTAAATATGATTTGGGGTATTTAGTGTGTTTGTTTATTTCTGTAACATTGAGAAGTGATGGGTGTGTGCTGTAATGAGCACGTGCCTATAACTGACGCCTCTGGTGGACGTGTGATTGCAGGCAGCGTCCTCCAGATCGTGTCAGCCCCTGGGCAGCCCTACCTGAGAGCCCCCGGCCCCGTGGTGATGCAGACCGTGTCTCAGGCGGGTGCTATGCACAGCACCCTGGGAAGCAAGCCCCCAACTGCTGGCCCCAGCCCCGCACCCTTGACCCCACAAGGTAGGGTGTTCTGCTCAGGAGGAAGGCTTGGTGTTTAGCTGCTTTCTGACTCTTCTGAGCAATTGGGAGGTGTTGTGTTTCTGACTGTAGGCCCTCTGCACATCAAAGCCATGCTGTGACTGTCGCTTCCTCAGATATCTTGTGGCATCAGCTTGGTTTATTCTCTTTCTCCTTTGCTTTCAAAGGTCCTTACATATAACCAGTCCCCACTGTTTCAAATTTTTTGTTTTGATCTTATTTTAACAAGAGTCTTTGGGAACCATGAGTAATTCAGCTTGTTTATATGTCACCAACACACTTACTGAACATACTTAAAGTTTTTTGGGAGTGGGCCATGGGCCCCTGTGCATGCAAGAGTCAAACTTTCTGGGTGGCCTAGCTTCCAGACCTGCTGGGCTTCTAGTTCATGCTTCACCCCTGTCAGCTTCCTCTTAAAGACCTTGGCTCTGCCTAGATGTGCTCTGTCCTGGACCTAGTGGTGGGTGGGTTAGACATGTGGACACCACAGGGAATAATATCAAGTGGCTGATGGGTCTGCCCTCTTGGCCAGAAGCTACTGGTTTACTGGTCATTCTCTGTGTACTGGTTGTTCAGTGGCTTCTGCTTAGTTCCGCTTGCACCTCCAAGTCATCTCTGATGCTGCTGCAGGGCCTCTATGGACCGGTAGCATTCTGCCAGGGTGGGCTAGATGAGGCCGCAAGGCTGGGAGGGTGGGACGAGCTGCTACGTGCTTCCATGCCTGCACGGTCACCCAGCACAGTTCTGATGGTAGCTGCAGGGTCTTACCCTCCCAGTTCTTCTCACCTCCTTGAGAATTTGGGAGTCATCTATCACACCTGCTCCAGAGGTGGGCAAATTCCTATCTAGGCAGCCCACCCCTGGGACTGGGTCCTGTGCGTGCTGGCTGGCTGTCATGCTAACCTTCTCAGCTCTTCACTTTTGCATTTGTAGTTGGCGTTCCGGGTCGAGTGGCAGTGAGTGCCATGGCTATAGGAGAACCTGGGCTGGCTTCTAAACCAGCCTCTCCTGCTGCAGGTCCCACTCAGGTACGTGCCGGGCTGTGTGGGCGTGCGTTGGCAGCTTGTGAACTGCCAGTGTGGAGCAGGCAGCTTTCAGAAGCTGTTTGTTTGCATGCAGAGACCATGAAGGCTGTTTGGGCTCATCTGATCAAGCAGTTCACACACATTTGTGCCCTCTGAATTGTAGTCCTGATTTTAACACATAGTCCAATGACAGAAGAAACTGGAATGAAACATTTTTTTTTAAATTTCATTCCTATGTTTTCTTGGGGATGAGAAGTCTTCTGTATCTTGAGGTGGAAGAGAAAGAAGTCTTCCTTTTCCTGCTTCCTTTCTGTCACTAGTTCCCATAGAACAAGGATTGTGTATATCAATATACACAATAGAAGCTATGCTAAAGGATCCAGGGTGAAGAGATAATTTGTTGTGTTTTCTTCAGTAAGTAACTTTTTTAAATCATGTTTTTGGTAAAGGAGGAAAAGACCAGGCTATTGAAGGAGCGGCTGGATCAGATGCATTTTGTCAATGAACGACGCTGTTCCCAAACCCCGGTATATGGCAGAGACTTGCTGAGGATTTGTTCTCTACCTGGCAGAGGAAAGAGGCCTTGGCCAGGTTCTTTTGACAGCAGTTTTGGGAATGGGGTTGGGTCAACGAACTGTTACCTATTACCCTCAAAAAGTAAAGGTGATCTGATATTAACACTGAATCAGCGCAAAGAATCGCTCCAGGATATTCTTGACAGGTGAGTTAGGCAACTTAGTGTTGTAACTTTTTGTGTATGTGTGTGTTTCTTCACTATGCTATACCCATTTTCTTTGTACTTTTTCCAGTGTTCTTATTTTGATAAACTTCTCCCCATGTTATCTCTTAGGAATTTGTTCGAAGTTACTTTTCAGGGTCTCTGGCTTGGGACCAGAGGGTCATGTTACTGGTTCTCTCCATCAAATCCTTTCAGAAAAACATTCTTTGAAGTTGATTTCGTGCACTGGTGAATGTTGGATTCAGAACAGGCAGTAGTGGAGCAGAGCCATATGGGCTGGAGCTGTAGCCAGGCTGTCTGTGCTGTTCCTGCTGGGCTTGGATCTTTACCTCTTTTCCAAGTTCTGACCCTATGTGCAGTCCCCTGAGTGTTTGGCCCTGATGTCTCAGGTCAACTTCAGAGCTTGAATGATGAGCCATGGTCTAGAGAGTGTCCAACGCTGGTTATTTGGGCTGGGCTGTCTGAGGTGGTCCCCGGTTTCCATAATTGGCCAGGACTTGCCAGGCCTGCCCCCATGCTGTGAAGGACGATGCCAGCCCATGATGATCATCAGGTGCTCTTGTTGCTTCTCTTCATACTGCCAAAGGTGGTGGTGCCATGTGGTGACCACATGTGCTTTCTGCTCCTCAGGGTGGCCTGTGTGATTCCTCCTGTGGTGGCTGCACCCCCTTCCTTGTGGGTGGCCAGGCCACCCTCACTGTACAGTTGTGGGCTCCGGGCCCTGAGGCAGCGCCTGAGGGAGCATGCTGCCCCCTATCTCCGGCAGCTTCAGCAGCTGACTGCACTGCGTTCTCTACAGTTCCCTGAGCTGAGACTGGTGCAGTTTGACTCAGGTATGACGGACTGTTTCGGCTCAGTTCATGGCATGAGGTTGTGCTTGCTTTGTACTATGAGATTTTTTTCTTTTTTAATTTTCAGCAGGGATTTATTTCAGTGTATCAGGATAAAGTAGGGAGAAATGGGGGGCCGGGGAGGAACATCTCCTGCTTCCCACACTGGGAATGGACGTGAAGGACTCATGTGAGTTGCTCTTGATGTTTCATTTCCTAGGAAAGTTAGAAGCTTTAGCAGTCCTGCTGCAGAAGCTGAAATCTGAAGGGCGCCGGGTGCTGATTTTATCACAGATGGTTCTTATGTTAGACATTTTAGAAATGTTCTTGAACTTCCATTATCTCACCTATATAAGAATTGATGAAAATGCCAACAGTGAACAGCGGCAGGTAAGACATAACTTGTTTACATGTATAACCCTTAGTCACTATTTTCCAGCCTCATTTCCCACTGTAGTATAAGCTTAATGGTACCCTGGCTCTTCTAGGCAGAGAGATAGCACTTCCAAGATGGTTAGTCAGTCCCTTCCCTCCACAGGTATCTAGTTACATGCTAGGAGTCTCAGGACAGGTGCACTCAGTTTAGGTTTTGTTTTGGCATGGAATTGATTTATATTTGAGAAGTTTCACATTGTCATTTTAGTGGTTGGTTCACACTATGAGGTTAGAGGTATATCTCTCCAAGTCCTCATCCTTACTCCAGGGGCTTTTTGCCTGTAGAGTGCCCTGGCATTGCCTGAGGATAGAGGAGAAAGCACATCTCCCTCCCCAGCAAGACTCTGCTTTCTTGTGGGGCCTACAGATTGAGCTAACAAGAAGTACAAGGCAGAGCACACAAGGGGCTGGAAATGTGGCTTAGTGGTAAAGTGCTTGCCAGGCACACATGAAGGTTTGCTTCCTTAATACCACATAAACTAAAAGTCAGAAGTGGTGCTGTGGCTCAAGTGGTAGAGTGTTGGCCTTGAGCGAAAGAGGCTCAGGGACAGCGCCCAGGCCCTGAGTTCAAGCCCTGGGACTGGGGTGGGGTGGCGGGAAGGGGAGACAGAGCATCACATCTCTTTCATAGCTGATTAATGTCTATGCTGCTTGTTCAGTGCGCATGTGTGTGGTCAGTATCGAAGGTGACCACAGGTGCCGGAGAACCAGAATGAGATGTACAGACTATGTGTCACATGGAACACAAACCAATTTGTAACAAAGTAACTTTTCAAATTGGGGGATGTTAGAAAGCTTCTTAAGTCTCACAGTGTTTTCCAGGAATACTAACACCTGAACATTTTGTTTCCTTTCAGGAACTGATGAGGAGTTTCAACAGAGACAGGAGGATTTTCTGTGCCCTTTTTTCTACCCATAGCCGTGCCACTGGCATAAACCTTGTTGAAGCCGACACTGTTGTCTTTTATGACAATGACCTAAATCCAGTGATGGATGCCAAGGCTCAGGAGTGGTGTGATCGAATGGGGAGATGTAAGGATATACACATATACAGGTGACTACCATTGAGGACAGTGTGGTTGAAATGCTCATCATGAGAACCTTTGAGGGAGGAATATAGAAAGCACTACTGAGGCAGCTCAGGCTTGTAATCCTAGCTACTCAGAAAGCTGAGGACTGAGCATTGCAGTTTAAAACCAGCCTGAGTGAGAAAGTCCATAAGACTCTTTTGTTGTTATTGTTGGTCATGGGGCTTGAACTCTGGTCCTGAGTGCTATCTCTGAGCTCTTTTGCTCAAGACTAGTACTCCACCACTTTGAGCTACAGAACCACTTCTTGTTTTCTGGTAGTTACTTGGAGATAAGAGTCTCATGGTCCGGCTTGGACTGTCTTCGAATTGTGATCTCAGCCTCCTGAGTAGCTAGGATTACAGGCATGAGCCACCAGTGGCCCCAGCCATAAGACTCTTACCTCCAGTTAACCACTAGAAAAGCCAAAAGTGGATCTGTGACCCAAATAGCAGAGTGCTGGCCTTGAGCAATAAAAGCTCAGTGACATCGCCAAGGGCCTGAGTTCAAGCACCAGAACTTGTACTGCAAAAAAATATATATATTGTAGGCTGGGAATGTGGTTTAGTGATAGAGTGCTTGCCTAGCACGCATGAAGCCCTGGGTTCAATTCCTCAATACTACATAAATAGAAAAGGCCAGAGGTGGCATTGTGGCTCAAGTGGTAGAATGCTAGCCTTGAACAAAAGAAGCACAAGGGGACAATTCCCAGGCCCAGAGTTCAAGCCCCAGGACTGGCCAAAAAATAAATAAAAATACGCGCGCGCGCACACACACACACACACGTGTTATATAAAGGCACTAATGAAGCCAAGCGTCAGTAGTTCAGGCTTGTACCTTCTACTCAAGAAGCTGAGATCTGAGGACTGTGGTTTGAAGCAGAAAAGTCTGTGAGACTCTTAACTGCTAACCACAGAAAAAGCCAGAAGTGAAGCTGTGACTCAAATGGTAGAGTACCAGCCTTCAGCAAAATAAGTTCAGGGACATTCCCTAGGCCCTGAGTGCCAGCCCCAGGCCTAGCAAAAGAAAAGTCACTAATGAAGAAATAAAAGAACCAAAGATGATATTCCATAATTTAATTTTACAAGTTTATATGTTTGGTTTGTTTTTCCTTCAGACACATTTGTATGCCTGCTGTTTTATCTGTTTATACTTGACATTTGCTTAAAGTTGTAATTTAATTGGGCAGTTCAGGGCCTCTTAGCTTGCTGGCTTTCAGTGTTTACATGTTATACTTGTTTGTTTGAACTGTTATGAAATATAAAAGATCTCCTGAAAGAATTTAGATCTGTATTTTTACCTTCAAGCATAAAAATTGTACCTGGAGGGCTGGGAAGGTGGCTCAGTGGTAGAGCTCTTGCCTTGCATGCATAAGGCCCTGAGTTCGATTCCTCAGCACCACATAAGCAAAAAGAAAAAAGCCGGAAGTGGCACTATGGCTCAAGTGGTAGAGCGCTAGCCTTGAGCTGAAGAGCTGAGGGACAGCACCCAGGCCCAGAGTTCAGGCCCCACGACCGGACACCCCCCCCCCCCCCCCCCCCCCCGCCACAAAAAAAAAAATTGTACCTGGACAAACAGATAATTGGGGGAAATAGAGAAAGCCCCATAACATGTTTCTAAATTTCTGGAAACATTTGTTATTATGCTATAATACTAATCTGTATAATAAGTTGCTGCACACTGTTTCTGAGCTAGAGAAGGATCAAGTCATTGTTTTCATTTAGGAACAAGACATTCCAGATGGGGTAAACAGTTAATCTCTAGATAAGCTCTGAAGGAAAACACCACAACTAAGTAAAGAGGTGAATAATCACTTGGGAAGTGTGAAATAGGTGGCTCATATCTGTAATCCTAGCTACTCGGGAGGCTGAGATCTGAGGACTGTGGTTTGAAGCCAGCTCAGGCAGAAAAGTCTCTGTGAGATTCTTATCTCAAATTAACAACTTAAAAACCAGAAGTGGGGGCTGGGAAGGTGGCTTAGTGGTAGAGCACTTGCCTTGCATGCATGAGGCCCTGGGTTCAATTCCTCAGCACCAAATAAGCAAAAAGAAAAAAGCCGGAAGTGGCGCTGTGGCTCAAGTGGTAGAGCACTGCCTTGAGCTGAAGAGCTGAGGGACAGCGGCCAGGCCGAGTTCAGGCCCCACGACCGGACCCCCCCCCCCCCAAAAAAAAAAAAAACAGAAGTGGCACTTTGGCTCAAGTGGTAGAGTGCTACCCTTGTGTACAAAGAAGCTCAGGGACAATGCCCAAGCCTTGAGTTCAAGCCCCATAACTAACAACAACAACAACAAAAAGTGGAGAGAAAGTGAACTTAGGAATTTGGTTAGTCAACCCCAGGTGGCAAAATGAACATGAAAATATAACCATCTCACTGATAAGCAGAGAGATACCAGTTTAACGTATGATGAAATGTCTGTAGACACAGTAGGCAGATAGCCAGCAGCATGGGATAGGGAAGTGTCTATGGGACATGGGCAAAGTTTGCTGTAATTAAAATACTGTATCCTTTGTCGCATCATAACCTGTGGTGTCGGGATGGACTTTCCTTATTCACATGGCACAAAACAGGAACTATGGAGTGCCTGTGACAGGTAGATAGGCTCCCCTCCCAAACACTGGCTTCCTGGAGGAAGGGGTCAGAGAAGCAGGCAAAATGCAAGTATGTCTATTAAAAAAGTTACCCAAGGCTGGGAAGTTGGCTTAGTGGTAGAGTGCTTGCCTGCATACATGAGGCCCTGGGTTCGATTCCTTAGCACTACATAAGCAAAAAAAAGCCGGAAGTGGCACTGGCTCAAGTTGTAGAGCACTAGCCTTGAGCTGAAGAGCTGAGGGACAGCGCCCAGACCCAGAGTTCAAACCCCATGACTGAACCAAAAATAAATAAATAAATAAATAAAGTTACCCTTTTGTTCTTTACCTGATTGTAACTGTTGCCCTCTGTATATCACCTTTGTAATAACAGTTAAATAAATAGTTTAAAAAAAGTTGGACACCTTTGGGCTGGGATGTAGCTGAAATGGTAAAGCACCTACCCAGCAGGTGTGAGACCCAAGTATTGCCCCCCCTCCAGAAAAAAAGTTGTTCTTGTTCACTTGGTGCACAGCATCACACAGATAGAAGGTGACACTGTCTTACTGTGCGTATGTGTGTGTGCAAACTGTGTCAATGAAAACATCTCATTTTAATGTTATTTCAGAGTGACCAGGGACTGAGCTGGGTTCTCTTCTTCCTTCTTGCATTATATAATCAAGTCATTTGCAGTAAGCATGAGTTAATAGGATCGAGGCTGAGTACAGTTTCATTCATTCTCCCCAGGATCTGATTGTCACTCTATTCCATGCTTCTTGATTGTCTTTTGCTATCTATTTCAGGACTTTTCTGGAAAAATTCCATTTCTTAATATCCCTGTGAAAATCTTGTTTGTTGGAACTTCTCTGGGTTTTAGCATTTAGCATTAAAACAAGCATTCTGGGGGAAGTAATAGGATGGGTCTGCTTGCCCCTATAGGACTGCTGTTCATTTTCTGTTACATGAGTAAAATTCCTATGTATTCCTGGGATCAGCAGATAAAAAAATGTCCAGCTTACATGAGAATGAAAGCTCTCTTGGGAGTGTCTCAACAAGCAGCAATTAGGGAAGTATTCATCTTTTTGTTAGGATCAGGGAAATTTTGAAAGAAGACAGATGCTCATGGTGTCTGGAAGGACTAAATGGAACATTTCCAAGTTGAGATTGCCAAGAGAGAACTATGCCAGGCAGAGGATGCCATGTGGACAGTGTGGACACTTAGAGGGGCAGCTTGCTCTCCAGGCTGTTCGAGGGCCAAGATTGGAGTGTTTGCAGCCTAGCAGGTGCTCACAAAGACTGTGGGCAGATACTGGTTCTCTAGATAACATCCAGATATCTAGAAGAATTCTGTTTCCTAATGATTTAATTGTCACTCTGTGTGTGTGTGTGTCTGTGTGTGTGTGTCTGTGTGTATTTTGTTACAGGCTTGTAAGTGGCAATTCTATTGAAGAGAAATTGTTGAAAAATGGAACTAAAGATTTGATTCGAGAAGTGGCTGCTCAGGGCAATGATTACTCAATGGCATTTTTAACTCAGGTATTTTGTTTGTTTATTCTTTCAGTTCCTAGACCAGGACTCAAACTTGGTACCTGACACTTTCACTCATTGGCTAGTGTTCTACCAACTGAGTCACTCCTACAACAACCCCTGTTTGTTAAGAATTCTTTGGATTGGGTGCTGATGGCTCACACATAAATTGTAGTTACTCAGGGGCTGATATCTAATAATCATAGTTTGAATCCAGCCTAGGCAAGAAAGTCCATATGCCTCTTTATTTCCAAATACTAACAAACCAAATATGGAGCTATGACTCAAGTGTGGTATAATGCCAGCCTTGAAAAAGCTAAGGGATTGCAATAGCATCTAGGTCCTGAGTTTAAGCCCAGTTCTGAGAGCACCAGAAAACAAAAACAAAAAAAAAACTGGGCATGTTGGCGCAGACCTATAATTTCACCACTTGTGAGACCAAGGCGGGAGGATAAGTTCAAGGCTGGCCTGGGCTACACAGTGAGACCTTGTCTCATACCTCCCTCACTTCTCAGGGTTAGCAGCAGAATTGTTCTCACCCTTTCCTCCCTTTCCCTGTCCCTTTTCCTTTTTTTTTTTTTTAATTTCTTTTTAGTGTGTGTGTGTGTGGCAGTATTGGGGTTTGAACACAGGGCTCTGTGCTTGCTAGACAGGTACTACTGCTTGAGCCATGCCTCCAAGAGAACTTTTTTTTTAAACAGACACTTATGAGAAATGATTGAGCATTTTAAGTTACCTAAGTCTCAGGCTTAGGTATAAGATTACATTTTTAGTTCTGGGAAGTTGGCTCAGTGGTAGAGTGCTTGCCTTGCATGCCTGAGGCCCTGGGTTCCATTCCTCAGCACCACATAAGCAAAAAGAAAAAAGCCGGAAGTGGCGCTATGGCTCAAGTGGTAGAGCGCTAGCCTTGAGCTGAAGAGCTGAGGGACAGCGCTCAGGCCCAGAGTTCAAGCCCCACGACCAGACCCCTCCCCCCCCCCCCCCCAAAAAAAAAAAAAAGATTACCTTTTTAGCTGGGCACTAGTGGCTCACACCTGTCATCCTAGCTACTTGGTAGGCTGAGATCTGAGGATCAAAGTTTGAAGCCAGCCCTGGCAGGAAAGTCTGTGAGACTCTTATCTTCAATTGTCTACCAGAAAACCAGAAGTGGAGCTATGGCTCAAATGGTAGAACACTAGCCTTGAGCAAAAGAGTTCAGGGATAGCACCTAGGCCCTGAGTTCAAGCCCCATGACCAACCAAAAAAACAAAAAACAAAAAAAGATTGCATCTTTGTTTCTGGGGAGTAGTGTGCTTGTTTGTTGATTTTTAATTTTTATTTTTAATGTTCAGCGAACTATTCAGGAGCTGTTTGAGGTTTATTCTCCCATGGATGACGCTGGCTTTCCAGTGAGAGCTGAGGAGTTTGTAGTGCTTTCTCAGGAGCCCTCTGTGAGCGAAACCATTGCACCCAAGATTGCAAGGCCTTTCATAGAGGTAAGAGTGAAGGCTCTTTTGATGAGGAACATGTTATTTGGGTCCTTATCCCACATGCTTCCTCACAGTGGCTGTGTCTTTTACTTGACAGGACTCTTGAGTATTTAGTCTGACTCTTTGCTGACCTATAACCCCAACTCATAGCCTCCCTCCCTTCCTTCCATCTTACAGTGTGGGCATTTCCAGCTGTAAAGAGGGGTGAAGGAGCCAGGTGCCAGTGGCTCAGACCCATAACCCTAGCTACCTACTCAAGGCAGAGATGTGAGAACTGTGGTTTGAAGCCAGCCCTGGCAGGGAGGTCTGTGGAACATTACCAATTAACCACCGAAAGTGGAGCTGTGGCTAAAGTGGTAGAGCACTGACCTTGAGCAAAAAAGCTCAGAGACAGTACCCAGGCCCTGAGTTCAAGCCCCAAGATCAGCACTGAAAGGAAGGAAGGGAGGAAGGGGAAGGGGAAGGGAAGGGAACAGAATAGAATAGTGGGGAAGATTATCTCCCTATTTCATATGTGCTTTTTAAGCCCTTCTTGTTTGCCCCTTGCTACAATCAGCTGTCTTGGCCTCCCCTTCTCTGACTAAAACAGCCACTGACTCCATGTGGCCACTGAGCACTAGAACTATAGCTAACTTGCATGACAGTGTTCTATGAGTGTAGAATACACAGACTTTGAAGACTTAGAGAGAATGCTGTGTGTTTCATTAGCATTTTTTGTCTTAGGGATAAACCAAAGTGATAATATTTTGGGTATTGGGTTACATGAATTACTGTTTTAGCTCTGGAAGAATTGAGGTGGCCTCAGGATGACTGCCTTGTATGTAGAGGTGCGTTGCAAGTGTTTACCAAGGTCTCTTACCTCCCACTTCTGGCTTTGGTAGAGGCCCTCCTCACTACAGATCTGGGCCTCACATTTTTTTCTCACCTTCTGAATCCCTTCTTGCTACCATAGCCCCTATTAAGGGAAGGGCTATAACTCTTATTTCTAGAGATTCTTTCCTTTGTTACCATGGAAGGATCTGGTCTCTATGCCTCTCTTATCCTGTCTGGCTTCAGGTATGGCCACTGACTTCATTGCTTGTTTCTTCTGAAAATAAGAGCTGTGTGCCCTGCTCCTTGTTTTCAGCTTATTCTTTCCAATAGGTGTTGAGCAGCTGCTGCCTTTTCTGCTTTGGAAAATGAACTGTTCAGAAGGCCTCCCTACCCTCAGCCACTGCCACCTCCTGACTATCCTTCCCTTCTAACCTTCTTTTTTTTTCCTTGAAACAGTTTTTCTGTAGCCCATGCTGGCGTGGAACTCACTGTGTAGCCAGGCTGGCCTGGAACTTGTGACTTCAAGGTGTATACTGTCATGCCCAGATTTTCACTAGTGCCTTAGTGTGACACAAATGTATACAAGGATCTCAGTGTAGAGGCTCATTATTGCTTACAGAGAAAGCATTGGCCTTAACCTTAATAACCCCTTCATTTAGAAAGTATATCTCAGTAGTCAATGCCAAATCTCCATAGGCCCTCAAGAGCATCGAATATCTGGAGGAAGACGTGCCGAGGTCTGCAGAGGAGGCTGTACCTGTACTGAGCACTGGTGTTATGTTCTCAGACTCAGAGGGCCCTCGGTGTGATGAGGAACCGTCGCAGCTGGAGGAGCTAGCTGATTTTATGGAACAGGTTTGGAGCTATTTTCCCTTAAACTAATTATTTTAAAATGTGGACCTTTTTGTAAGATACTGTTTATTTACTGTGAACATTTACTTTTTGAATTCAAATATTGTTGAAAGGATTTTGTAAATGACTTTATAGATCTTTAGTAATTTGCTATTTACCCTGTTCAAAATATTTTTCGAAATAGCTAACGCCAATTGAAAAATATGCTTTGAATTACTTGGAATTGTTCCATGCAACCATTGAACAAGAAAAAGAGAGAAATAGTGAGGTAAGAGAATCAGTTTTTAATCGCTTCAGCATGTAAAGAGTCTCAAGTTTTTCATTGCTAAATTGGACTTGAAGTAGATGTACTTTTATTAAATTAAGAAATAAAGCCAAAACCTAGTGGTATGAGACTCACTTAGAAGGAGGTCTTGGAGTCTTTGCACAGGCAGCTGTGGTGTTCAGAGCATTGGTTCTATGTTGGAGGGAATAGAGCCTGTGTAGCAGAGAGACCTGTGAGACTTGCTCTTTGTGGCTCCACCTGTGCACAGAGGCTGGTGCCTAGGGGGTTGGCAGCCCGCAGGAACCCAAACCCAATGGCTCTAATCTGGAAAGTACCTTTCCTGGTGCTCTTTCTACCAGGACATGGTGATGACGTCAGTGAGAGACTGGGAGTCTCGCAATGCCCAGAGCCTGCAGCAGAAGGAAGCCCAGCTGCAGCGTGAGCAGGAGGAGGCTGAGCTGCTCACCTATACGAGGGAGGATGCCTATAGCATGGTACAGCTTGTGTCTACCTGTCCCAGATGCTAGCTCTCATCTTGCTTGGCTTGTTCATTCATATTTACACCTAGCTCATGTTCTGAAAGCAGTTTCTTTATGGCTTACTTGCTCTTTGAGATCTTCAGTTTGATGCTGGCCTTCTCAGTTACATTGCTAGTAGCAAGTAAAACCCATTTTATTTATTTTTTATTATTTTTTTTTGTTGGTCATGGGCCTGAACTCTGGGCCTGGGCACTGTCCCTCAGCTCTTCAGCTCAAGGCGAGTGAGTGCTCTACCACTTGAGCCATAGCACCACTTCGGGCTTTTTCTGCTTCTGTGGTGCTGAGGAATCCAACCCAGAGCCTTATGCATGCAAGGCAAGCACTCTACCACTGAGCCATCTTCCCAGCCCAGTAAAACCCATTTTAAAATCTCTGTCAGTTGGGGTTTTATACATAGAGAAGCTCCCTTACACAAGGATTTGCATAGAAACAGGAAAAAAAGTCATGCTGATCAAACTCACTTAGAAGAGTTAGTGTGAAAGTAAATAACTTGTGAGCTAGAACATGAGACCAAGACATTTTGAGTTTTAAGTTTGGTCATGTTTCCATAGGAATATGTCTATGAAGATGCTGATGGACAGACAGAAGTCATGCCGGTATGTAGCTCCTCTTCCTGTGTGCCTGAACTCCCAGCTTCATGCAGCTCTGCCACTCATGGGACTTTCTTTTCTCAGCTCTGGACCCCACCCACTCCTCCTCAGGATGACAATGACATCTACATTGACTCCGTTATGTGTCTCATGTATGAAACTACACCCATCCCAGAAGCTAAACTGCCTCCCGTGTATGTAAGGAAGGAGCGCAAACGGCATAAAACAGACCCCTCAGGTGTGTTACTGCAGGTTTTTATTCATTTTACAAAAATGTAAATTTTTACTGTAAAAGTGAAGTGCAGAGGGGTTATAGGTACATAAGTCAGGTAAAGAGGACATTTTTTCTTGGACAATGTCAGCCCTTCCCTTGCTCTCTTACTGCAGGTTTTTATGCCCCCACAAGTTGTTGTGCTTGATGGAGGGTCCTAAGATGCTGTGGTTCTTCCTCTTTGCTGAGTGAGGAAGAGAGAACCACACCCCTATCAGTTCCCCTCTTACACCCTATTCATTTGTTGTGCTATTTCCAGTGAGGAGCCTTTCCTGGTTGTAGCTCTTGTTAATAGTAAACTTAACAAAGAAGCCAGGTGTGGTGACACATGCTTATAATCCCAGCATCTGGGAAGCTTAGCCAGGGGGATCCTGTGTTTCAGGCCGGCTGTCTCAGGAAAACAAGTAAAAAACTCAAGGAAAGAATTAGTAGGTGCTTCCACGACGTGAGCACCTCTTGGCTGCCCTCCTGTTTCCTCTTTTCTTCCCTGCTGGTGCAGGGTCTTATTTTTCTGAAGTCACCCCTGTTTAGCCACAGGGAGGAAGAAGAAGCAGCGGCATGGTGAGGCAGTTGTCCCACCACGATCCTTGTTCGATCGGGCAACCCCAGGCATGCTAAAAATCCGACGTGAAGGCAAAGAGCAGAAGAAGAACCTGCTGCTGAAGCAACAGACACCCTTCGCTAAACCTCTGCCTACCTATGTCAAGCCCTCTGGGGAGCCTGCCCAGGACAGCCCTGAGTGGCTCATTGGCGAGGACTGGGCCCTGCTGCAGGTGAGCAGCACTCATACCTTGTCTGGGAGCACCCAAGTGCTTGTGCACACGTGCTAGTGTGCTCGCCTTGTGAGGGGTCTTGACAGGGAAGAAAGACCTTCTAGTGTGTGGCTTCTTAACCTGTTGGATCTGAAACCTTGTCCTACAGGCTGTAAAGCAGCTACTTGAGCTGCCCTTGAACCTCACAATTGTGTCACCTGCCCACACACCTAACTGGGACCTTGTCAGTGACGTTGTCAACTCCTGCAGCCGAATCTACCGTTCTTCCAAGCAGTGCCGCAACCGTTATGAGAATGTCATCATTCCCAGAGAGGAAGGGAAGGTGAGCCTAGCCTCCTAGGTTTTCCTGGGAGGATGAAGGCCTGCACAGTGCCCACAGCCTGTGATGCTGGCTGGTGCCCTGCTGTGCATTGCCTTGGTAGCTCCTTTGTCCCTGAGAGGATCAGCATCCTCATGCAGCAAGTTTCATGTCTGCACTGAACCTGGCATGCAGCACAGGCAGCCGTGGAGAGATTGATGTTACACGTGTTAGGATCATGGTAGATTATTAGCAGCAGACTCAACCTGATACCAACAGCTGTGCTGCTACTGCCGCTTGGAAAACTGTGTCATCTAAATTGTAGCTTTTTTTTTTTCTTTTGGGGTTTTATTTTTGACAATATGGGGGATTGCTCTCAGTGTCTCAAGCATGCTAGGCAAACACATTCTACCATCCCCCAGCTCAACTTTTTTTATTCTAAAGAGAGTTTTGGATGTCATAATGATTAGCTTACTTAAAAAAATAATCCTTTGTCTTCTTCTGCTATTTTGGTGCCCAATCAGTGGTTTGACAAGCACAAATAGTCTCTGAGGGTTAACTATGAGTATTGCAAATGTTCATTTACTTGTAGCACAGCTAAACCATTGTGTCTTTCATTTAAGAAGCCGGCTGTGGTTTGCATCCTGGCCCAGATGAGTCAGCACTGCTGCTCAGGGACATGCAGGCCTTCATTCGGCTTTTTCCCCACTCAGCTGAATTTGTCTCCTTCCATTTCTCCATCTGGCTTTCTTCACACACCTCCCTCCTCTTGCCACACAGCTGCTAGTCTTACCTCAGCACAAAGTCTGCAGGCTCTGTTGCACCAGCATTACAAATGTCCTGCACCCTTTGGGGGGTTGTGGCCCACTTCCAATAGCAGGTGCCACCGCAAGTGGGCAGAGAATACTGACTTTCTCCCCGCCACACACCCTCCACCCCCAAAGTGTCCTGTCAGCACAGGGGCCACAGCCACATCCGTAGAGGCAGACATCTCATCCCCCTATTAAGTTTGCTGTTTTGGTTACAATTTGTGAGAATTGTTTGAGTTGGTATGCCTCCAGATGATGTTGACACCACGACTCTGTGACCACGCCTTCAGTCATCTCAATTCTCATCTCAGAAACACTTGTCTCAGAATAAAGCATTTGTTTGCTTTTTTGTTCAGAATAAAAAAGCAAGTTTTCTTCATGATACCATTTTGTGGTGCCTCCACCTTAAGACTCCCTGAAATCTCACATTCACTCTTTTATGTTTTGGAAGCATTGATAATAATAGCCGTTACCTTAATATGGAAAAAAAATAAAGCTAAAATTTTTTCTTCTCTTATAGCTGATTTGTGAAGCTAATCCAAAGAAAAAGGCACAAAATATTTATAAGGTATGAAGGAGATGTTCTGAATGAGTTGGAAAGCTTTGTTTAAGATCCTCTGCAAAGGAGCATAGAACAAGATTCAGAATGAGTCTGTATTTTAGTGATAACAGAATTCCGAAGCCTAAGATTTTATCAAGTGCCTTTTATTCCTGTACGTAGAGGATTGGCTTCTTCACCTGAGGGGACCACACCACGGCTCTCTGAGTCTTGTAGGGGACGTCCTCCCAGTTGCTCACTCCCTGTCGAGGCCTTCAGCAGTGGTAGCTGGGCATGTGTGTGGGTAGGAAAGCCAGCGCCTACCTGAGAACCAGTCACAGCCAGAGCTAACAGGTTCCTTCACAGAACACAGAGTCCTTCCTGCCTTTGGCTTGGGCCTTCACTCTATGGTGTATGTGATGCACCTGACCTTATTCTTCTTTCTCCTGCTTCCCTTTTGCCTGATTTTATTTTGATAGGAGAGTGCTCCATATATTAGACAATGCTCAGGAAGTGGACCCGTGTAACATTGCACGTTGGTTTTCTCCTCTGATTTTTCCTTGAAATTCCCTCTGAAGTTAAAGCAGTCCTCTACCAACAGACTATTTGTGTCTCCACATGTGTGTGCATGCATACATACAGCACACCTACACTGGGACTGTCACTGTGTTGGCATGTGCTGTGTTGCTTGCACTCTGGCAGGGACTCCAGGTATGGGTTGCCTAGAGTTTAGAGATACCGAGAAGCAGAAAGAGCTCTGGGCCAGAAGGAGCTCTGAGCTCTTGCCCTAACTCCTTACTGACCTTTTCTGACCTACACAGACCTGGTACAGTGCTTCTCTCCATAGGTTAGGGAGTCACTTTTAAATTATATGGAATGCTAAGATGACTTTGGAGCAAGTATGCACTCAAGTAGGCAATAACTGAGTGACCTTTTGTTTAGTTGGGGGATTCATGCAGGAGAGATTACCAGGCACAAATAAAGTCATTGTCCCCAGGGCACACATTTAGACTTAAGTTTCTGAATGTCACCTTTCTACTGTGGGTAGAAGGAGGAGGGAGGGCCCTGTGGGGTTGGCACTGCCCGCTTCATGTCCATGGGCATTCTTGGAGGTGCCCTCATCCCATTACCTGCCATGTGACCCAAGTGCTCTATGTAACCTTTCTCTCCTCGGCAGAAGGGAGTAAGTTTCCCTCTGGGATAACCATGAGGCTCACATAAACAAGGGTTCCCACACATTAAGGGATATCACCAGCTGCCAGCAAATGACAGCCAGAAAAAGAAGGGAAGGGAAAGGAAATGGGTTGAGCCACATGGAGCTTAGTCTCAGGCTTCCGAGTCAGTGAATGCTGTTTTCCCCAGCGGTCGGCTGTCAAGCCCATGGTCCAGCCTTGATGAGTGCCTGTCCATTTTGTTTCAGAGTAAGAACAACCGTCCACTCCGCACAAGCCAGCTCTATGCACAGGATGAGAATGCTACACATACCCAGCTGTACACAAACCACTTTGACCTGATGAAGGTGACTGCTGGCAAGCGGAGCCCTCCCATCAAACCTCTGTGCGTCCAGGCTCTTCTCCCTGGGGTTGTGGCTTTGGGAAATAAGAGGCTGGTGGTGAGCGCTCTACCTTCGTTATGTACTCCCTTGGCTTATAATTCCTTTCTCCTTTTCTGTGCCGTAGGCTTGGCATGAATCCTTTTCAGAAGAACCCCAAGCATGCCTCAGTGTTGGCAGAAAGGTAATTGTATGTGTGACACACATTTTTCTCTACTCGAAATGTGTCTTAGTGTCCAGTGAAATTCAGTAAGTTTAGTGAACTTCCATACCAATGGCAAGTGTATCGCAGGCCCAGCCAGGAATGGTGTAGCATCTGGGCCTGGGAGATTGGAGCCCCCTGCTATCAGGCAGGCTAGGCCAGGTGGCCCTACCGAACATAGACACATGGAAAGTGTGCCTTGTTTCTGTCGGGACCCGGTTTATTTTCCTTGCTCACACTGTGGTGACCCACATTCACAGACACAATGGGTATGTTCTAGGACTGTGGAAGCAACTTCCAGGGAATTTCTTTCTCTCATCCTGCCTCTCTTCAGGCATAGATTTTGTTGGGCACCTTAATATGCTAAGTTCAGAGATGACGGTACTTGTGTAGAGATTTAATATCAGAAGAAATAAAAGATGAATTAGTAAGAGGATAGTGAAATGGGGAGGGGAAGTGAAACAGAGCAGGCTGAGTTAAGGAATCTGAGCACTAAGCATGTGGTTTGACGGTGTTGTATACAAATGCTGGCTTAGGCACCATCACTGCCATGTTCATGTTGGTCACCCCCTGTCTAGTCCCTGATTTCCTTCTGGATTCTGTAGATCTCCTTCCCACATAGCTGTAAGAGTGGTCATTGTCAAGGTGAGTTGGCTCATGGTACATCTGCTGAGAGCCTGTAGTGGCTTCTTCCAGCCTGCCTCCTGTACAGCCAGAGCCCTGGCTTTTAGCTTCAGGGGGCCCTGCCTCCAAAGGGAGGAGAATCCTGTTGAAAATCACAGGCCTGCCCTACTCCTCTTCTCTCTGTAGTACGTATTGCCTTTAGAGGTTCTGTGTGTTTTTATCTGTGTGTTTGTTATCTGTACAATGTAGGGATCTAGTACCTATAGAGACATAGAGCAGGGTTGGATCAGTACTTGTCAATTAAGTGGATGAATTCATTGTTAGTGTTCATTGACTGGTTACAGGCTAACGTAGTGGCCTGATAGACACTGTTTTGTCCTCTTTTTACCTAATATGAAGGCAGGGAGAACAGATAGGGAGACATCTCCGAGCACAAGAACACGAACACACACACACACACACACACACACACACACACACACACACACACACACACACACACACACACACACACACACACGGCAGTCTAGGACACACACACACACACACACACACACACGGCAGTCTAGGACACACACACACACACACACACACACACACACACACGGCAGTCTAGGTTTAGGGTAAAGGTCTACAGGTACTCTGGGGAGTCATTCGGACACTTCTTTGGGAAAGTAGGGTGTGAACTAAATGGGAAACCTTCTTTGTGGGCACAGGCAAACCATTGCTGCAGGGAACCATGAGCAAGAGGTGGGCTTGGCAGGAGTCCTACACAGTTGGACTCTTACCTGTCATGTAGCAGGTGAAAAGCATGGAGTACATGTAAGAGAAGTCTATTTTTATGTCTGTCTGAAGCACTTGTCCAGGCAGTTGTGGGGAAGCTAGAAACAGACTGTGTTCATTAGTGATTGTAAGAATTCCTGGGAGCATTTGGAGCTTATTAATGTGGGGCAATGCCTGCTAGTCGATGCTTAGAACTGCAGATAGTATTGCATATTATATTTGCTATGGGTGTATATGTGCGCCAATCCTGGGGCTTGAACTCAGGGCCTGGGTACTGTCCCTGAGCCTTCTTGTGTTCAAGGCTAGCACTGCACTCTACCACTTGAGCCACAGCTACACTTCCAGCTTTTTGATGGCTGATTGGACATAAGAGTCTCACAGACTTTCTTGCCCTGGCTGTCATCAAACCACAATCCTCAGATCTCAGCCAAGTACTCATCTGAGTAGCTAGGATTATAGACATGAGCCACCAATGGTCAGCTGTTATGGTTTTTCCTAAGTAAAAAATCTTACACTTTTTCACTTAAAGGAGACACTTCGCAACTTCTCTTTGACACATACTAATTACCAGCATCATGACAGTTGTACTTGGAGGCCATTATTAAGTAAAATAAAAGTTTCTTGAACATAAGCCTGCAATACAGCAACAGTCAACCTGGTAACTGATACTAGGCAGACACTGGACGAAGGGGCAATCCATGTCCTGGGCGTGGGACAGCCATGATCTTTAGTACTACTAAGAACAGTGTGTAGTGTAAAAGGTGTAAATTGCCAGGCACCAGTGGCTCGTGTCTGTAATCCTAGCTACTCAGGGGCTGAGCTGAGGATTGTAGTTTGAAGCCAGCCGAGGCAGGAAAGTCCATGAGGCGCTTACCTCCAATAAATTACCAAAAAAGCTCAAGTGGTAGAGTGCTAGCTAGCCATGAGCAAAAGAAGCTCAGGGACAGTGCCCAAGCCCTAGGACTGGCAAAGAAAACAACAAAACAAAAGGGTTTATTTGTGGAATTTTCCATGTCATACTTTGGCACAGGTAGCTGAAACTACAGGTGAGGGTCTACTGAATTTTTAAGTTTTACGTTTATCTTTCAGTGGAATCAACTATGACAAGCCGCTGCCGCCCATTCAGGTTGCATCTCTCCGTGCAGAGCGAATTGCAAAAGAGAAAAAGGTATGTGGCAGTGGGCTGTGCTGTGCTGAGCTCCCCGGCGTGTGTTGCCGCCACGCGGCTTGCCCAGCGCTGGCCCCCCTCTCTGACGGTACCCCTTCTCACCTGACCCTTCCAGGCTTTGGCAGACCAGCAGAAGGTACAGCAGCCAGCTGTCTCACAGCCGCCCCCACAGCCACAGCAGCCGCCTCCACCGCCTCCACAGCAGCCGCCTCCTCCGCTGCCCCAGCCACAGGCAGCCGTCAGCCAGCCGCCAGCAGGGCCACCTGCTGTCCAGACCCAGGCCCAGACCCAGGCCCAGGCCCAGCCACAGCCTGTACAGGCCCCACCAAAGGGGCAACCCACAATCACAACTGTGGGCAGTGCTGCAGTGCTGGTGAGGACCCCTGCTCCTTGATATGTTCTGCAGATCTCCCTCTTTGAGGAGACAAGAGAGAGCGCCACCCTGCCTCAGAGACAGCAGGTGCTCCCCTGGCTCTGACTCCCTCTTCCAAGGCTGGCAGCCAGAGAGCCTTGCTGAGTTGGGAGGGCTGGGCTGCTCTGGCAGTGTAGGGATTGGGGCGTGTAAGAACCCAGATCCCATAGAACATGATGGAAATGAGCTTGCCCCTTCAGCCCCTCTGGATGCCTATTGTGCCAGCGGTAGGCACACAGGGCTAAAGCAAGCCCTCGTCTCTTTGGGGACATGCTGCTCCTTCCCTCAGAGCTGCATATAAGTGCCTGACTACATGTCCAAGCCATGAAGTACACAAAAAGGGCAGAGTTATACAGCCCACCACTATTGACACCTACACCTCAGTGTGTTCTTTTACTATGTCTTGGTATGTTCCTTTTCTGTGTGTCACATGTGATGGGCTTATCACACAGACATAGAAATCCCATGTGTAGTGTTGCACTTTGAGAGAACACATTCAATGCCAAATGGGGAAACAGTTTGGGCTTGGCCAGGTGTGAATGTATTTTTTTTATGTAGAGTTATTCTCTACATTATTTTTTTTCTTAAATTATATTTGACCATGGATGGGATTTTAAAAAATAACAATGTTGTGGTATATATTAGTTGTACAAGGTAGTTTCATAGTGATGTTTCCATACACAAGTACAGTTTATCCCCTGATCAGACTCACCCCTCCGTTAGTATCTCCCTTGCTTTCCTCCCCACTTCCAAAACAGTTTCAAGAGGTTTCATTGTCCTATTTTCATATATGCAAAGACTACAACCATACTCACTTTCATTTACCCTCTCTTCCCCTCCTATTGACTCTGCCCCTCCTCCAAGAAGAACCTGTATTACTTTCTTGTCGTTCTTTTTTCAGAGTATATTAATTGTACCAAGAGGTTCACCATGGCATTTCAGAGGTGCATATAAACAGAATAACCTTCTATTTTCTCAGTCCACTCATCTATTGTCCTATTGATTAGTAGCTTTCACTGAGATTCCATATGCCATCTTCAAAATTCGCCCTTCATCATTCTTTTTACCTCTTCCCCTTCCCCTCTTCCTCCTAAAGAATCTCATTGTTATGGTCATGTTCTCTATGTGTGTGTTTATATGTATGTCCTTGTCCATGTATATGTATGTCCTTTAAGTCTAGCTACTACAAATAAGGAAAAACATGAAACATTGGCTTTTTCAGCTTGCCTTATCTTGGTTAACAGGATGATCTCCATTTATCCATTTTCATGAAAATGACTTGATCCTATTTTTCTTGATGGCTATGTAATTTTTTTTTTTTTTTTTGTCAGTCATGGGGCTTGAACTCTGGGTCTGGGCACTGTCCCTGAGCTCTTCAGCTCCAGGCAAGCGCTCTACCACTTGAGCCTTAGCGCCACTTCTGGTTTTCTAGTGGTTTATTGGAGATAAGAGTCTCACAGACTTTCCTGCCCAGGCTGGCTTTGAACCATGATCCTCAAGTCTCAGCCTCCTGAGTAGCTAGGATGACAGGCATGAGCCACCGGCTCCTGGCTTGTGTAATATTTTTTAATGTACTTGGTCAACATTCTTTGTTCATTCAAATGACACATTTTCTAACGATTGTCTGTGTGCAAGGACAACTGCAGTGAGCAAGATAGACAAACTTCCTGCTTGCTGGAGTTTACATTCCATTTAAGAGCACTGGAGAGTAGACCAAGATCATTTTAAGTGCTGACAGAAAGGGCTCAAATTGGATGGTGCCTTGTTGGTTAGGAAGAGCCTTCCAGTTGAGACCTGAGCCATAGGAAGTCAGTCATGAGAATAATGGAAACAGGCACAGAGCCCTGTATGGCTAGGCCAGATGACAAAAGACAGCATGCCTGGGCAGTGGGAGAAGGAGGCAGGCTGGAAGAGGCCCTGGGTGGTTGTGTAATTGCTCAGGAGTTTGGCTCTGACTCTTGATGAAATTGAACCCTTTGGAGGGCTTGTGCCAGGAAAAGTTAGGCCTGAAATTCACTTGTGTTTTCTTTTTTAAATAGGCAGGAACCATTAAAACATCAGTTACTGGGACAAGCATACCAACAGGTGAGAAGAGTACAGTATTCAAATGGGAACTGGATTTTTGGGGGGGTCCTCTTGTTTCACAAGCATCTTCTCTGCAGGCACCGTGAGTGGAAATGTGATTGTTAACACCATAGCAGGTGTGCCAGCTGCTGCCTTCCAGTCCATTAACAAGCGCCTTGCTTCACCTGTGGCCCCAGGAGCCTTGGCTGTGAGTTGCCCCTGTGTGTGGGAGCCCCACTTTCTTTGTAATTTGAGGTGATGCCTTGCTTTTTGAGTATTCCATTGGTGAGGAAGTACTGGTGCTGTTTAGTTTTGTAGAATAAGTAGCTGATAACACAGCTGTTTCAGCTTGCTCTGTTATTAGGCGATAGTTTCTATCCTATACAGAGGAATGGTGAGTTTCAGATGTTACTGGTCCTCTACCAAATGCATGTCGGAGAGGAGGTAGGGTAGATAGGAGGACACATCACCAGTCCTGTTGACACAGTACCTTTCATATTTGCATCCCTGGCTCTGTGTGCAGAAGCAAAAATTAGGTTGACTTGGTAGGGGCACAGTGCTGGGGGAAGGAACACAGTGCCTTTGAGGATTTGACCTGGTTTCACACAGATTCTGGAGTATGTAGAGGCCAGCAAGGCTGAGCGCTTGTTCAGAAGCCCTTTTCCATTGTCAGACCACCAGCTTTCATTGACAGTACACTGCAAAAACAAAACAGAACTGAAGTGGTGGTAGGAAGACCCCAAGGTAGCATGTGACCTGACTGAAGAGAAGCAGCTCTGGCCAGTGGCAATGCTCTGGAACCAGTACCGTGTCCAGATAGTGTAGGGTTGAGGTAGTGCCTTTTCGGTTTGAAGATGAGAGACACAAGGATGAACAAGTGAGCTAGGTGGAGTCAGGAGTGGAGATACCTGCCTTGTGTAGTCAGTTTCCTCAACATGCCTAGGAATTCAGTGGGGAGAGGACGGTCTACATCAAATGGTGTGGGTTGGAGAATCATAAGCAGAACAATGAGCCTTGACTCATAATTGATACCATGTATAAGAAACCATCATCATGGATTCTAGGCTTTAAGACCAAAAACTTTACAGACTCTAAAACATTTCTGGGAGAAAACAGGAGAAAAATCTTGGCTATATTTACCTAAGCAAACATTTCTTAGGATACCTAAGGCTGGATGGTGCCTTGTTGGTTAGGAAGAGCCTTTCAGCAAATGCCTTTGATACTTGAGTTGAGACCTGAGCCACAGGAAGTCAGTCATGAGAGTAATGGAAACAGGCACAGAGCCCTTGTGTGGCCAGTCCAGATGACAATAGACAGCATGCATGGGCAGTGGGAGAAGGAGGAGACCCTGGGTAGAAATTAATTGGAGATAAATCTCACAGACTTTTCCTGCCCCAGTTGGCTTTGAACCACAATCCTCAGATCTCAGCCTCCCAAATAGCTAGGATTATAGGCATGAGCCATCTGTGCTCAGCTTGACAGAAGCCTTTGATTGATACTTATTGAGAGACTCCTGTGTCATAGTACTATACACATTGAGGTTAGATTGGAGTTTGAAAATCAGGCTAAGAAACATGGATTTCACCCACTTGGCAGTGGGGAGCCCTTGACTGTTGGAGAAGAGGTTTGTCTTAGGAAAGATGGCAGTATATGTGGATTGATGAGAGCAGAAAATGGTAGGTAAAAAACTATCAGTAGTCCAGAAAGGAACTTTGTTTCTGATAATAAGTGAAATTTTAAGTATTTTTATACAACTCAATTTTTCATTTGAACAAAAATACTAGAAAAAAATTGAATTGTTACGATCTTCAAGGGACTGACAAATGAATCAATAATGATCAGACCATAATTGAAAGGAAAGAAGAATGAATGAAGCCATGTTTGCCTGAAGAGTAGATTTCAGCATTGAGGACAGAGGACTCAAATCCACCCAGGGCTTGGCTAGGTGAGCCTGACTCTCCTACACCTTGCCCAGGGTGGAGTCTTAAGAGGATGCTGTTGACATACATACCCAGGATCCCTTAGGGCAAGAGTAGGCCAGAAGTGAAATCAACCTTTGGTTTAAAGAACAGCAGCAGCCATGTGTGGTTGTATGCACACCAAGAATCCTAGCACTTGGGAGGCAGAGGCCAGCTTGGGCTACATATTGACACCCTGTTGTGTGCCCCTTCCCCCATACCTCTGTGTTGAGCCGAAAACAGTAGTGTGAATAGTGTGCATTCGGCAGCCTTAAGAGTATGTGTGCTCCCGCTCTGGCCTTGCCCGCTAAGTCAAGTGTAGCCAGCTGGGACCAGCAGTGTTTCTAGCCAGCTAAGTGGAAACAAATACTGATTCCCTCTAGAGTACTAGTATCCATCTTTGACTTTTTGAGAATATCCACAAACAGTTTTCAAGAATGAACTACATGCAATAAAAAAATAACTCAAGTTCAGAATAAGAGAAAGGCCCTGGAGTGAGAACCAGCAGAGACAGCACAGTAGAAGGCATGGCTTGTAAGAGCCACCAATTATGATTTCTGTTTCAATGAAAGTAAACTGTATTTCAAAGGACCATAGAGCTGGATGCAGTAGCTCATGCATTTATTCCTAGCTAAGATCTGAAGGTCTCAGTTTGAAACCAGCCCAAGCAGACAAGTGAGAGAGTTTTTATCTCTTACAATTAACCAGCAAAAAGCCAGAGCTGGAAGTGTGGCATAATGCTGGAATACCAGTTGTGAGTGAAAAAGCCAAGCAACAACATGAGGCTCTGAAAACAATGGAAATGAGGGAACATTTAGAAATAAGGGTGGACACTTATGAGTGGACTTACTCAGAAAGAATTGATAAACTGGAAGAGAAGTCTTCCAGTGCATCATAGGGACAAGATGGACGTAAAGAGAAAATTTAGGAGCCATAGAAAAGAGAGAGGAGGGCTGGGAAGGTGGCTCAGTGGTAGAGTGCTTGCCTTGCATGCATGAGGCCCTGGATTCGATTCCTTAGCACCACATAAGCAAAAAGAAAAAAAGCCAGAAGTGGCACTGTGGCTCAAGTGGTAGAGCATTAGCCTTGAGCTGAAGAGCTGAGGGACAGCGTCCAGGCCCAGAGTTCAGGCCCACGACCGGAACCCCCCCCCAAAAAAAAAAAGAAAAGAGAGAGGATCTAAAATCGTTAATTAGATCCTGGTTTTGTTGAGCAGAGATAGTATCAGAAGATACAAGAATCTTTTAAGCTGGGCGCTGGTGGCTCACGCCTGTAATCCTAGCAACTCAGGAGGCTGAGATCTGAGGATCAAGGTTCAAAGCCAGCCTGGGTAGGAAAGTCTGTGAGACTCTTATCTCCAATAAACCACTAGAAAACTGGAAGTGGCGCTGTGGCTCAAGTGGTAGAGCGGTCGCCTTGAGTTGATGAGTGCAGGGACAGCGCCCAGGCCCAGAGTTTAAGCCCCACAAGGACCATAATAACAACAAAAAAAAAACTGGCTAATGACACTGATCCTTACATATGCAAAGCTCACCTGATATCCTCATCACTGTTGATAGAAAGAACGGACACTTGCATAGTGTCAGAGACGAAAAGATTCTAAAAATAGCAGCAGAAGAAGGTTAACCTCAGAGGCAACAGCTCACTGCCTCATGAAAAGTAATGAAGCCCAGGGCCAGTGACTTTATCATAATGAAAGAAGATAACTGCTCACTTTGGTGTTCTTTGTCTTTTGAAAATATTTTATAAAGAACAAGCGTAAAATAGTACAAAATAGCATTTTGAACTTAAATTTCCAAGAGCGATGGGGATGTGGCTTAGTGGTAGAATGCTTGCCTAGCTGCATGAAGCCCTCGGTTCAGTTTCTCAGCACCACATACACAAAAAGCCAGAAATGACACTGTGGTTTAAGTGGTTGAGTGCTAGCCTTGAGCAGAAGAAGCTCAGGGACAGTGCCCAGGCCCTAAGTTCAAGCCTCAGGACTGACCAAAAAAAAAAAAAAAAAAATCTAGAAATGTAGAAGATTCAAAAAAACCAAGTAGTCCAGGAAGGTAAATTGAACATTGGGGTTTGTTGTGTGGTGGAGAAGGGTAGGGTAGTAGGGCATAATAGACAGCCAGACTGAGCATGGCCTCCTTGCCTGGCCACAAGGTGGAATCTGGGAGGCAATGAGTAGTATGCTGAATTAAGCAAGATGAAGGTAAGAAACACAAGACTCTTAACTGCTAGCCATACCTCTGCCCATCTTAGGGATGATGGTGAACATCAGGAAGATGTGTGGAGGTACAGAAATAGTCAGGAGCCGATCATGTTCCTGGGTACCAGGTAGTTTGTGAGCAAAGGGAAAGGGATACAGGGGCAGGAACTTTGACCACTGAAATTACTTGTTTCTATGGTTAAAATGGTTCACTGTGCGAGAGCATTGTTCTGTAGCTCAAGGCACTTGCTTTTGAATTTCCGTGGAACACGTATTGTCAACACTTTGTGTGTGAAGAAACAGCTCCAGGATGTATATTCTGGAACCTGGAACATTTTTGTCTCCTGCTCTGAGTGGAAAGCTTTGGAGTGCCATGTGAAGTAGCTTGATACATGTCTGTGATTGCCTTTCCTAGGCGTCTGGAGCCTCTACTCCTGCCCCCGTTGTCCATACCCAGCAACGAGCAGTTGGCTCCCCTGCTACTGCAACCACTGACCTGGTGTCCATGGCAACCACTCAAGGTGTTCGAGCAGTCACTTCTGTGACTGCCTCAGCTGTGGTCACTACGAACCTGACTCCTGTACAGACTCCAACTCGGTCTTTAGTGACCCAGGTGTCCCAAGGTAAGAGGACTGGGGATTTGCTTATGTTGGTATCCACTGTTGGAGCTTATTAAAGCTGTATCCTGCATGTGTTGTTCTAGAAGAAATAAGGATGGGGGGCTGGGAAGGTGGCTCAGTGGTAGAGTGCTGGCCTTGGCATGCATGAGGCCTTGGGTTCGCTTCCTCGGCACCACATAAACAGAAAAAGCTGGAAGTGGCGCTGTGGCTCAAGTGGTAGAGCCACTAGCCTTGAGCTGAAGAGGTAAGGGACAGCGCCCAGACCCAGAGTTCAAGCTTCAGGACCAACAAAAAATAAATAAGTAAAAAGAAATGAGGATGGGTAAGTCTAACTAACACACCTTTCACAGCCACAGGGGTTCAGCTTCCTGGAAAAACCATCACCCCTGCCCACTTCCAGCTCCTCAGGCAGCAGCAGCAGCAGCAGCAACAGCAGCAGCAGCAGCAGCAGCAGCAACAGCAGCAGCAGCAGCAACAACAACAGCAGACCTCCCAAGTACAGGTTCCACAGATCCAGGGCCAGGCTCAGTCCCCTGCACAGATCAAAGCCGTGGGCAAGCTGGCACCGGTGAGTGCTTCCCTGAGTGTGACAGACACTTGTGGCCTATCTGTAGCAGATTGCATAGTGTAATTCAGAGTGCATTTGCAAAATTCTAGCATTGCTTTTAGGTAGGAAATATGTCTTATTGTGTCTAATGCAACTTATTGGATCAAAGTCAATCCAGACAAGACTTGAATATTTTCAAAAAATGTTTTCAGACTTGTTCATAGCACTTTAGAGACCTTATTCCTTTCTATAGTGCTCAGGAATTCCTGCACCCAGTGGTGGAAAATTGTCTAGTAAGTGGTCTTGACCTCTGTCCCATGTCAGAGTCTTCTGACCTGACTGGATCTAGGCAGTGACAAACTTCCAGAACCATTTTTCACCATACAGCTACTAGGAATCCTGCTTGCCTGTTTGTGCACCAGGGTCCTTCATCCTTTACCCTACTCTCTCTCCATTCATTTAAAAGTCATTTTCATTTCTCATATCCAAAAAGATAAGATAATCATGAACAACTCACTATAAATTTTCTTCTGAAAAAGCCATTTAAGCTGAGGATGTAGCTCAGCAGTAGGGCACTTGCCTGGCATGTACAAGGCCCTGGATTTGATTCCTAACACCAGAAGATGACAGAAACGAAACAAATCAAAAGCCATTTATTTAAAAAATATATTTTGAGCTAAAGACATGATACTTATTAATAAGTAATTGTTTATTTAATAAGTTTGACAGCTCCATATTTCAATTGATTTGTTGGCTGTGAACTTGCTGATCTGTCAGAATTGGCTAGTTTCCTTGGTGAAATGCGGATTTCTAGTAAATGGTCACTTTGCCATAAGGTGATTGCATTCTGTATATCAGCAAGTATGCACCTCTGTACTTCCTGGAGGCAGAGGAGCAACTTAGCGTCAGGATGTGTACTGTCATGTGGCAGAAACTGTACCTTATTTGGGTTATAGGAACACATCATCAAGATGCAGAAGCAAAAGATGCAGCTGCCACCGCAGCCTCCACCACCACAGGCCCAGCCTGGACCTCAGCCACCAGCGCAGGTGCAAGTGCAGCCCCCGCAACCCCCACAGCAGCAGAGCCCCCAGCTCACCACGGTCACGGCCCCAAGACCTGGGGCTTTGCTTACGGGCACCACAGTAGCCAATCTTCAGGTGGCTCGGCTTGTAAGTTCTGGTACATATGTTTGTTTTCCAAAAGCAGCAGCACTTCTCCATTTTAGTTGGACACTATTACTTACTCCTGCACATATACATGTCCTGGTAGACTTAGAAGTGAAGCGTGACAGGTGATCTTTACCCAGGGACCTTTGTCTCCATTTTTCATCTTCAAAATGTAATTTTGGTTGTAGTATATATGGTAGATAACCAGTGGTCCTGGCTGTGATCTTGGAAGGAAGAGAGGGAAGCCAGGGAACAAGGTACATGCAAGACCTGATTGGATTAACTAGTGAGGTGCAGAGAGGTTGGGGAGTAGAAGTAAGACCATGGCAGCCAGGCTGACAAACCATGGCTATTACGTGAACCCTGTCATTTGGCATTGGTCACTGGCAGGCAAAGAAGCCTGGCCAGCCTCATGATTCATTATTTTCTGCAGTATGTGGGCCTTCCCAGTGATACTGGGGGGGGGGGGGGGGGGGGCCAGTATCACTGCCACTTTGCAACTTTGTTATCAATCTGTATACAATTTTCATGGCTTGATGTATTGTTGAGAAATGTTGAAAATGATATATCTGAGTTTTTTTACTTTTCTTATTTCTGTTGCTTAGACTCGGGTTCCCACTTCCCAGCTGCAGGCGCCAGGGCAGATGCAAGCGCAGGCCCCTCCGCCAGCGCAGGTGGCCTTGGCGAAGCCTCCGGTGGTGTCTGTCCCAGCAGCCGTGGTGTCCTCGCCTGGCGTCACAACCCTGCCCATGAACGTCGCAGGCATCAGCGTGGCGATTGGGCAGCCTCAGAAAGCAGCAGGTGCTTATCCCCACAGCCTGGCGTGCCCCGTTGGTCCTGACAGCCCTCTCCCTACCCTGAGGCCCATTGTCGTTTAGTGTAATCTCCCACAGTGATTTCTACGGTCTAGGTTTTGGCCCAAATTAGCATTCTGACCTTTTCCCACCCTTGAACTATAACCATGAAGCACTCTTCTGGGGCTGGTATTGGCTATCTTAGTGCAGTTCCATGGCTCATCATTTCCTGTTAGAAGAGAGTCAGTTTTGGCAGCGCATTCCGTAAGCAGGGCCTCCCTGGGCCTGACAAAGTTTCAGCAGAGCGTGCTGTGAGTAGGGCCTCTCTGACAAAGTTACTCTTGCAGGGCAGACCGTTGTGGCCCAGCCTGTGCATGTCCAGCAGCTGCTGAAGCTCAAGCAGCAGGCTGTGCAGCAGCAGAAGGCTATCCAGCCACAAGTTGCCCAGGGCCAGACTGCCGTCCAGCAGAAGGTATGAGCCTCTATATAAGGTTTCACCTATGTGCATCTCTGTGCTGAGGAGGAGTCTTCAGCAGATGGCTATGTGGGGTCATAGGCCTTGCCAAGGGTGACAGGACAGGCTTCAAGGGCAGAGCTACCTGTGGGTCAGCATTATTTGTCTTCTTTCCTTTGCTGGTTGTGGGGCTTGAACTTCTGGACCTGGGTGCTGTCCCTGAGTTCTTCACCTCAAGGCAAGTGCTCTTATCACTTGAACCACAGTGCCAGGTTTCTGGTAAATTGGAGAGAAGAGTCTCATGGATGTTCCTGCCTGGGCTGGCTTTGAACTGTGATCCTCAGATCTCAGCCTCTTGAGTAGCTAGGATGACAGGTGTGAGCCACTGGTGCCCAGCTCTTTCTTACTTTTGAAATGAATCCTGTGTGAGATGATGATGGTCTGAGGCAGGAGCCCTCAGGCTGCCGGGGTCTGGCTCTGTTGAAGCTGCTTTCCAGGTGTGGAATTGTTGCCTACCTTTGAAGGGCTAGAGGGGTTCAGGGAAGCTGGGGCACTGTGCAGTATTGGGGGTTCCCTGTGGCACCATCACCCAGTTTGTGTTGGTCCTGGCTTGTTGGGAGGATAGATGAGGAAGGGGCTGGTGTAAGGAAGGAGACTGGAAGAGCTGCAGCAGATGCTAGAGGGAGACTGCCGCGAGCCCACAGCCTCTCACTGTCCAGCACTGCCTTCGTGGGTTTCTCCACAGCCTCTCACTGTCCAGCTCTGCCTTTGTGGGTTTCTCCACAGCCTCTCACTGCCCAGCTCTGCCTTTGTGGGTCTCTCCACAGCCTCTCACTGTCCAGCACTGCCTTCGTGGGTTTCTCCACAGCCTCTCACTGTCCAGCTCTGCCTTTGTGGGTTTCTCCACAGCCTCTCACTGCCCAGCTCTGCCTTTGTGGGTTTCTCCACAGCCTCTCACTGCCCAGCTCTGCCTTTGTGGGTTTCTCCACAGCCTCTCACTGCCCAGCTCTGCCTTTGTGGGTTTCTCCACAGCCTCTCACTGCCCAGCTCTGCCTTTGTGGGTCCCTCCACAGCCTCTCACTGCCCAGCTCTGCCTTTGTGGGTCCCTCCACAGCCTCTCACTGTCCAGCACTGCCTTTGTGGGTCTCTCCACAGCCTCTCACTGTCCAGCTCTGCCTTTGTGGGTCCCTCCACAGCCTCTCACTGTCCAGCACTGCCTTTGTGGGTCCCTCCACAGCCTCTCACTGTCCAGCACTGCCTTTGTGGGTCTCTCCACAGCCTCTCACTGTCCAGCACTGCCTTTGTGGGTCTCTCCACAGCCTCTCACTGCCCAGCTCTGCCTTTGTGGGTTTCTCCACAGCCTCTCACTGCCCAGCTCTGCCTTTGTGGGTCCCTCCACAGCCTCTCACTGCCCAGCTCTGCCTTTGTGGGTCTCTCCACAGCCTCTCACTGTCCAGCTCTGCCTTTGTGGGTTTCTCCACAGCCTCTCACTGCCCAGCTCTGCCTTTGTGGGTCCCTCCACAGCCTCTCACTGTCCAGTTCTGCCTTTGTGGGTCCCTCCAGAGGCTTCTGCGCTTAGTGTCTTGTTGGGAACATAGAGCCCAGACCCCCTCAGCTTGCAGATGTGCAGATGGCCTCCTGTTGGCACTCATTACAGGATACATGTGTGCTGTTCTCAGGACTGAAGTCAGTCTGTTTGAAGGCAGGTCTGACAGAGCAGAGGTGTTCATCCTCAGCCCCCTGTACTGCTCTCTGCTGAAGGTGGGACTTGCTGCACTGCTATGGCGTGCGTATTCCTCACTCAGCTGAGTGTCATTGTCATTGCCAAGGCTCCCGGAAAAGGAGCCCAGTGGCAGAGCTGGTGGCAGCAGGCTGAGGGTGGCTTCTCAAGCAGCATGCTAGATACCCGTCCTTTCTCTTAGTCATGGTCATATCATGTGAAAGACAGGGTGGGGATCTGATAGAGCTGAAAGTGTGCTGATGCCTGGCACTAGCATGCTCTGGGAGCACACAATAGGGCTGTCCTTGGGACTAAAGGAAGAGTGAGCACAAAAGGACACAGTGTCAGGAAGGGGAGATTCAGCCGGGGCTGATGTATCTGCTCCATCACAGCTGGCTAAGTGCCATTCTTATTTGGCACAGCTGATATGGGTCAAGTATAGTCACCACATCTTCCTCTGGGAGACACCACACAGCATTGCCTTCCTAGCTCTGGTGTGCCTGGTCCTCAGGAGCACAGCGACCCTTGAGATGCCCAGGCCACCTACGGTCACAGCAGGCAGCTGTGCCATCTCCCAGGCCTGATTCACAGCAGCCTTGGCTAATAGCTAATCTGCTTTGTCATGTGCTCACAAAGCCATGGCTTCTGCAGCAAACACACAGCCATATAATACAGGTCTTTCTGAATATTGGGCTCATTCCCTGGGAGGAAAAAATGATAAATCTTTTTTAACACACAAAAGTGAAGCATGCAGGTTTTTATGGCTTGTATTAAGTGTTTTCTGGGTGTCTGCCTAATTTTCCAAATCAGATTCAAGTGACTGGGTAAAGTTCAGCCATTTGCAGTGACCAGCCCCTACCCTGGTAATCAAAATGGCAGGCAGCCTCTCGGCCACACCTGAGCTCATGCAACCCAGGAGCAGGCCTCCATGTCAGAGAAGACTGAGCATGGTGGCAGAGGGGCTGACCAGGGCTCTTGGCTGAAGGGTGTAGGACCTCTCTCTGCAGGGAATGGGGTCATCTCTGCAAGGGGTCACTGCAGGCTCAGGGCAGAAGGGTAGAGCCCTGCTAAAAGCCTGGGTTGTCATCCACTGGTTATGTCTGGAATGGTGTGAGGAAGGTATTAAAACATCCAGCTTTCCCCCCCTTTGGTGACATCAGAGTTTGAATTTAAGGCCTTGTGTTTGCCACACCTGGTAGCTCTGATCCTCTCCCTTTGCTCTCCTTTCTTCAGCTAACTGCACAACAGATTGCTGCTCAGAGCCCACAGCAGAAGGTCGCATATGCTGCCCAACCAGCACTTAAAACCCAGTTTTTGACTACACCCATATCACAGGCCCAGAAACTGGCTGGGCCTCAGCAAGTACAGACCCAAATCCAGGTGAGCAGGAGTGGGGTTTGTATGTGCCGTGCAGTCTGTGAATGTGCAGGTTGGGTGCGGGAGGCTACTGGAAGCAGTGAGGGCTAAAGAACAACATTGGAGCCCAGTCTAACCACAGGGTAGAGCCTGTGGTTCTAGCCTTTTCCTGCAGCCTTGACCTCCACAGAGTCCTTGGGTAACATGCCGGTAGCCTTGTGGCATGTAGGGTTGGCTTATGCTGTTGGTGCTGGCTGACCTTCTGGTCCTCAGGTATGTTTGTGAGTCACAGATGAGTCTGCACAGCTGACCACTTGGATGTGTTCAGAGATATAAGGGGAGGCATTGCACATCCAGCTGGTTTCTACAGCAACTATCCCAGTCAGACTACTTCCAGGTGTGGCACCTGAACATGTCTTTATCTGGCAAGTGGGAAGGATATTGGTCTCTAAGTGTTTGTGTTTCTGGGAACTGAGGAGTGTTCAGTATCTTTCGTTGATTTAGCAACTTTGAGATCCTGCTCTGGGAGGTGCCAGAGTTCAGCAGTCTGGACATTGGTTGTCCCAGTGACTTGTCAGTGCATGGATGCTCTTCTTACCTACTGGTGTGTAGATGTGGTCAGGTATGTAAAGGTGCCAGTCTTTGCTGTTCTGGCTGGAGTTCTGGCTAGGCAAGACAGCCTAAGACCTTTCTCAGATCATGGAGTTATATCTTCCCAGGTCACCTTCCAAGGTTGACTGAGTTTGCTCTCAGGTCTTTAATCATCCTGGAGTTAACCTTTGTGTGTAACATAAAAGAAAGGTTCAATTTAGTTTTTCCATGTGAATACCTTGTTCCTTTTAATACTGTATATTAAAAACTGAGTTCTGAGGGTCTGCTCTGACTTTCCAGGCCCTGCCTTATGTTCACACCTTGCCCAGTTCCATTACTTTGGCTTGATAAATGACACCTGGCCTCTGGCAGGCATATTTCTCTATTCCATCCTTTCTCAGGATTGTCCTCATTATTGGTGGCTCTTTACATTTTCATAGTTAATTATAGAGTCAGTTGAGGAAGTTTATAGCCAAGTTCATTCACTGTTGGAATTGTTAGAATTGCATTGCTGTGAGTAGCATTGACACTAGTATAAACCTAGCTTCTGATGCACCCATATAATATATCTTTGGTTACTTAAGCCTTCTCTAGTGCTTTTAAGTTTCTTTTTCATAAAGGTCTCATAAATTGTATCAGGTTTCATAAATCGATTTATGTAATACTTGAGTTCAGCTTTTTTTTTTTTTTTTTGGGTCCGGTCATGGGGCCTGAACTCTGGGCCTGGACTCTGTCCCTCAGCTCTTCAGCTCAAGGCTAATGCTCTACCACTTGTGCCACAGTGCCACTCCGGCTTTTTTCTTTTTGCTTATGTGGTGCTGAGGAATCGAACCCAGGGCCTCATGCATGCAAGGCAAGCGCTCTACCACTGAGCCATCTTCCCAGCCCTTGAGTTCAGCTTTTATAGAGTATGTTTTTAAGTTTCCATCTTCTATTTGTGGCTGTTACATACACATTGATAATCTGTAGTCTTGCTCTCGATGATTATCATTTGAATAGTTTAAAGTCTTTCTTGGTGGATAATTAGAGGAAAGAGTGTCACAGACTTTTCTGCATGGGCTGTCTTTGAACTGCAATCCTCAGATCTCAGCCTGTTGAATAGCTAGGATTGCAGCTGTGAGCCACCAGTGCCTGGTTGGCAGTATTTTGTTTGCTTGTTTGTTGTTTTGTTTTTTTCAGACAAAGTCGTGCTATATGGCCCAGGCTGCCCTTGAACTTCTCTATGGTCTGTCTCCCAAGTGCCGGCTGGGATTCTAGGTGTGCATAAACATCACGCCTGCCAGAGCATTTTTTATTAAAAGAAAAAACACTGTTTAGGGAACATGGCTTAAGTGGTAAAGCACTTGTGAGGCTTGAGTTCAGTCCCCAATACTGCCAACACTTTTGTTTGTTTGTAACACAAGACCAGAAATAAGTTATGGGCGTTCAGTTAGGAGGTACTCAGGTAAGGAGTCCTACTTTTACCAATGCCCCAAAGCTCACCTGAAATGGATTTTTAGTGTCTTAAGCTATTTGTTCACTTCAAAACTATAAAAGAACTGGGTGCTAGTGACTCACTCCAGTAATCCTAACTCCTCAGGAGATTGAGATCTAAGGATCATGGTTCAAAGCCAGCTTGGGTATGACAGTATGTGAGACTCTGGCCCCCATTAAACTACCAAAAAAGCTGAAAGTGGAGCTTTGGCTCAAAGTGGCAGAGTGCTAGTCTTCAGCAAAAAGGTCAAGGACAAAGCCCAGGCTCTCAAGCCCCAGGGACACACACTCTCTCTCTCCCTCTCCCTGTCTCTCTCTCTCTCTCTCTGGTAGGGTTGGGAATGTGTTTTAGTGATAGAGTGCTTGCCCACACACACATACTCTTGTAGGGTTGGGAATGTGTCTTAGTGGTAGAGTGCTTGCCTACACACACACACTCTTGTAGGGTTGGGAATGTGTCTTAGTGGTAGAGTGCTTGCCTAGCATGAATGAAGCCCTGGGTTTGATTAAATACCACATAAGCAGAAAAAGCCAGAAGTGGTGCTGTGGTTCAAGTGGTAGAGTGTTAGCCTTGAGCACAAGAAGCTCAGGGACCGTGCCCAGGTCTAGAGTTCAGGCAAAGATCGATTCCCTTCTCCCCCGCCCCCCACACCAAAAAAAAAGGAAAAGAGAAAAACTTCTGACTCGTGTGTTTACTTCTCTGCTTTATCAAAGGTTGCAAAACTTCCACAAGTTGTCCAGCAACAAACACCTGTGGCCAGCATTCAGCAGGTTGCCTCTGCTTCTCAGCAGGTAGGATGTGGAAAGACATTGTGGCTTAAACAGACACATAGACTTTTTAATAAACTGGACGCTTATTTTGATAGCATTTCTGGTTTTTCATCCTGATTAAAGAATTACTTTTGATTTTCATAATGCATACAAAAGCATCAGCTCTGGGGAAGAAGCAGACATCCTTAACTAGGGAGCAAAGAACTGTCAACAGGGCATTCCAGTGGTCTGCTATGCTGACGCCCTGGCCCATTCCTCATTATGCGGGTACCTTTGGTGGTCCACTTTCCCGGATTCCTGGGAGGGTAAACCTAAAGGAGGACTGTGCTTGCAGTGTAGAGCTGGGACAGATAGGCATGTTGACTGGAGGCAATGGGGCCCTGCCCCAAGGCTTTCTCCTGTTTTTATTTATAGTGCAAAATGTGCTATGTGGTATAACACCTTAAGTTTAAAGCAGTTTCTCCCTAACTTTTTACTTTGTTCAAGTGACACTGGCATATGATTTCAAGAAAGGAAGTAAGGTTCAACCTGCCTCCTGACCCATCCCTGCCATTCTTCCCTGAACTTAATATAGCACTGCTTTGTTCCCTGCTCTGCTCTGTTAGAATCGAGTTGAGGTGGTCTGGTGGCTCTCACTGTCAGAGCAGTATGCTTGCTGGCCAGTGCTCTGGTGATATGTTCCCCTCATCCCCTTCAGGCTTCTCCGCAGACAGTGACCCTCACACAGGCAGCGACAGCAGGGCAGCAGGTGCAGGTGATCCCAGCGGTGACTGCCACAGCCCAGGTGGTGCAGCAGAAGCTCATACAGCAGCAGGTGGTGACCACAGCTTCAGCCCCACTTCAGACCCCTGGGGGTCCAAGCCCAGCACAGGTCCCAGCCAGCTCCGACAGCCCAAGCCAGCAGCCCAAGCTGCAGATGAGAGTTCCTGCCGTGAGATTAAAGACACCCACCAAGCCTCCGTGCCAGTAGGAAGGAAGGCAAGAGAGGCCTTTGCATGGAGAACACCACGCCATTTCTGGGTGCTGGGGTAGCACCCTGCAGAACAGACAGCACTCGGCAGCCACTGTCAGTGCAGAGTTGTGTGAGACTATCTTAACATGTGCGACGCTGCAGGAAGAATGGTCCTATCTGTGTTTGTGACAAGTTGAAAAAGTGACAATGGAGACGTTTCTTTCAGTTTTCCTCCAAGGCAGTGGTGCTTGTTTTGAAAGCCATGTAGAGTTTCTATTAGTACGTAGTATTTAGCACGCTCCAGAAGCCATTGGGCATGTGCAGTGAAGTCATAAAATAGACTCTACTTGCTAAAACCTGGCCTCTGGCACTGTCTGCTGTGGTTTGGGTAGAAGACTCAGCCACCTCCTCAAGGAATGATCGCAGAAGATAACCTGAGACCAGCTTCTCGCTCCATAGGCACCACTGAGGATGTCCCCCCTCGTAATGCATGGTTTAATTCCAACGGGAAATACTTAGTACTGATTCCCACCCAGGTACACCTGGCGTACCCCTGCTCACGTGGAAGGAACCTGTGACTGGATTTTCATTCCAAAGAATGGCCAGTGTGGCTTCTGGCCCTGCCACAGTAGTGGGAGCTTTCACTTGAAGGAGCTTTGGGTCCCATGCCATCTCTGTATGCCACACGTCTCCAGGGAACTTTTGTGAAACTTCTGGTGTGAGGCCCACGGTGGCACATCTTGTTGGGTTGCAGATGTCACACAATGTGTGGCAGTAAGACAACTCAGTGGGATCTGGGAACAGGGTCACGGACCCCTTGCTGTAGCCCTGCCCTGCCCTGTCCTGGCTTGTTCTGGAAAGCATTCTGTCCACGCATTCAGAGGGACCCTATGGGGCCAGCACACCAACTTCTGTTGCATGGTAGCAGCAAACTTGTGGTTCTGCGGGTCAGCTGGAGTGCTGCTGTCCAGCTGGGGCAGGCCTGAGTTGAGGGGGTGTCATGTGTACCTTTTAGGGTTGGGTAGGCCAACTGTGGCTCTTCCCCTTACTGTTCTCACTGAGGAGGTCAGCACCCAACAGCACACATCAGTGTCATGCCACTGCAGCCGCGTAATTGTATCTGCTGTTCCCATTTCATCAAGTCCACACTACAGTATCTTCTGCCTCCGTGGCTTGTGTACGCCAGAATGTGGTGGCATTTTCCAACACTTACCCCAAACTTCCTTTTGAGTTACTGATTTGACATTTGGAAAAAAGCATAAGCCAAGTGTTGCAAAAACAGACTTGACATGTTATTTGTCAGCTGAGCACTGTCTGCTCACAGCAGGCCATAGTCCTCTCCTGGTGTGCTGTACCAGGGAGCATGGTCTCCCCCACACTCTTCAGATCTGGCTCCTCGTGACAGCGTCTGCTTGTCAGTACTGTGCTCATCCTTCTTTGTTCCTCCCACCATGTTGGCAGCCTTTTCTTAGAAGCCAAAAGCTGTATCACTTATTTCAGCAGGCCCTACATGGACTATCTGCCAAAGTTCTCTGCAAGTCTGGAAGAGCAGATTGGGGCTTGCCCCCGAGCAGACTTGGGATTGAGGGCACTTGTGGGCTGGCCTCCTACCCAAGCATCTCCTCTCACTCTGAAGTGTGCCTGCAGCAGGCTCCAATACACAATGCGAGCAGACTTGTTCATACTGTCACTTGGTGACAGCAGCTCCCACCAACCTGAGTGATCTCCTTTCCTGCCTTCCTCCTCTAAGGAAGTATGTATGAGGTTTTCAGAACAGAACATAAATGCAGAATCTAGAACTGCAGACTAACTAACCCCGTGGCAAACAGGACCCAACTAGTCTTAAAGCAAGAGGAAGGCCAGACATTTCTAATGCTCCCTAGGGGTGAGTCAAGTGTGGGACAAGCAGATGCTGGACAGGCAAGGGCTTCCTTTGTGCGGTTGTTTTTGTTCACTTTGTAACGTTAGCTGTTGTGTTTCAGAATATAAGGAACAAGTCTGAATTGTAAATACTTTGTAAACACAAGCATTTGTACTTGAAGAGTAGGATTTTAAAGGGTACTGATGTGTCCTACCAAATGAAAGGCATAATAAAGTGCCCCTTTTTTATACTTCTTTTGTGTTATCTGTAATAAGAGTAGTAGTATTTAAGTTAAAATAAGATTGTGAGCTGAGCCACAAGCTGGTGGCTCACGCCTGTTATCCTAGTTACTCAGGAGGTTGGGATCTGAGGATTGCAGTTCATAGCCATCCTGGATAGGAAGGTCCCGTGAGACTTATCTCCGATGAACCAATAAAAAACTGAAGTGGAGCTGTGGCTCAAAGTGGTAGGGAGCTAGTTTGTCTTGCTGGCTTTGAACCGCAACCCTCAGACCTGTCTCCTGAGTGGCTAGGATTACAGGCAGGCCTGAGCCGCCTGCTTGCTTTGAAGTCAAAGTTGGCTGCTCAGATGGGAAGCCGATCAATGCGTGCCTTATAGGAAGTCAGAGTCCTGGAGGTGGGAAGGGCATGGAGTGCTGTGGGCCTGACGTGGAGGGGGGTGGGAAGGGCAGGGGCGCTAGCCCACATCTAGGGCTAGTGGGAATTTTCCAGATGGTTGGGAGGAAGGGGAAGTCAGGGACTGAGGCAGGAGAATGTCTGGAGCCCTCCCCAAATCCAGGTTCCCAGAGGTAGCCTTGCACCTACTGAGACCTGTTCTTGCAGCTCTTCCGCTCAGACAAAGAAAGGGGTAAGAGTGGGGGTGGGGGGGAGAGTCGTGTGAGTTTGGGGCCAGCTGGAGGCACCTCCAGTAGATGTCCGTCTGTCTGTTCTGGAGCCATAGGTACCTAAGAACATGGCAGAGGGCTCTGCCGCCAACATTTTTCTGTACTGTCTTCATACAAACAAAATTAGTTCCTCTTTAAAAAAAACAAAAAAACTTTAATACCTAAAAAAAGCCTTCTAACAAATGGAGATGGTCAATGACAGAGTCTCTTCATCCCTTCAATATGAGGGTTGTAGGGCAGAACGTGACACCTGTGATGTGAATCACAGAGCACTGCTGACTGCGGACACCTGCTACTATGAAAAGATCTTTGATGTCAGTCTCCCCATACTTTCCAACTGTCCTATCCAGGCTTCAGCCTCATCGGAGTTTATTTCCAGAGGCCAACGGGACCCGAGGCCACACAAATCCCATGACGCTTGCAGGCCTGAGCTGAGGTCCAGGCTGTGCCCTACACAAAGGAAACTGGCGGGAAAGGGGCCGTCCACACTGGCTGCTTCCTCAGAAGTTTCTTCTCACACAGCATCCAGTGCTCAGGGCAGATAGCACTTAACCAGCAGCAGGGTCCCTCCGGTTCCCCAAGTCCCCTGCCTAGATCAACTTGGACTTTTGCTCTTCCTGCAGGAGGTAGAGGAAGTGTTAGTACCTGTCCAGGCTGTCTGCAGGGCCCAACCTAGCATCAAGGAAAAGCAAGAGTGAGCTCAGGCTCACTGAAGAACTCTCTATGGCTTTAAGCGGGCACTGGAGGACACACATCCTCAGGATGAGTCCTGACATCTACTCAAGAGCCTGAGGCTCAGCTGTCCCAGGCCCAGTAGTCCTCACCTTGACAGTCCTCTCCAATTGGGACAGGGCTTCCTGATACCGAGGAACCAGCGGCTGCAAGAGCTCATTGGGGACCTCATTGCAAGTCAGCTCAGGCACCCCAGCTTTTGCCAGCATGCGGAGGAACTTCTTCTCCTGTAAGGAAAGGTTCTCACATGCCAGTTGCAGCCCCCCTAGCACCAGAGATCTCCCCCAGACTCCACTGAGACCCACAAAACCTCACCTGCACTTTCAAGAGCAGGGTGAAGGCCTGTCCAGTTTTTCCAGCTCGAGCTGTTCTCCCAACTCTGAAATCAAACACAGCTGTCTCCAGACAGTGGCCCTGACCCTTCAGAGATCTCACAGAAGGACAGCTCTTTGCTGGCCACACATGGAGCTCTTGGGAGTGTACAAGCTCCGAGTCCCAGAAGCACTGTGCCACTCTCACCTGTGCACGTAGGTCCTCAGGTACTGGGGCGCATCGTAGTTGACCACCAGCTCCACACCCTGCACGTCAATGCCTCGGGCAGTGGCGTCTGTGCTGATGAGGCTGATGGAACACAGCTCTGAGGACTCTGCTAACCAGAAGTGTTACACCCCACTTAAGCCCACCCTTCCTCAGAGAAAGCAAGAAGCTCCAGGCCTTGAGCCATAGAGTTGGGCACAGGAGGCCAATTTCTGGAAGCAATCACCCTTGGGAGAGCCCCACTCCTCCATACAGCAGACTCTGCCCCTGACTGAGTACTCACAGCTGGATCTTGCCCTGCTCAAACTGCTTCAGTATCTTCTTCCTCTGGCTGGGTCCGTAGCAGGAGGAAAACTCAGCCACACTTACACCTCCAAAAGCTTGTACTAGCAGGAAAAGCCTGGGAGAGAAGACGGAGCTAGGTGGTGCCAGGGTCCCAGTCTGCCTCAGCATACATGCTCTAACCTAAGCTTACCTATGGGCATTCTCTCGGGAATTGGTGAAGCAGAGGGTCCTGGACACGTCCGTCCTAAGGACCAGGTGCAGGACTGTAAGTGGCTTGGAGCTAAGTCTGCAAGGCACGTAGTGGTGCTGTGGGGAATAGAAGGGGTGAGGCAGAAGACTGGGGCCTGGTCACCAGCCTGAGCCCCATGGGGAAGGTGTATTCCACTGACCTGGAGCCCCATGGGGAAGGCATACTTCCCCTTGGAGTCCCCGTCCATTGTCATTTCCCCATCCTCAGTGCCCCTCTGAACCACGCCTGTAGAGAAAAGCCGAGGCCGATAGAGGCCAAGCCGCTGCAGTTTCTCAGGATTCTGTGTTAGGGTGGCTGAGAATAACAACTTCTGCAGAGGCATCTGAGGGTAGCAGGTGCTGGAAGACAAGGGGAGTGCTGGCAGGATGAGGCTTCTAGTGCTGTCCTGACTTGCAGGACAACCTTCTGTCAGCACAGCATGCGTTCAGGCACAGACAGGATACCTCTGGGCAGTTACAGCTTGGGGCTGCCTTCTCTGGAGCAGGGCACAGGGGTCTGCAGGGCTCTTGCTGTGGAAAGCTGCTGCCACCACCCGCGGCAGCCAGGACTGGTGCATGCTGTCGATCATTCGGTCAGCCTCATCAATCACCTTTAGAAATCAGGAGCCAGTTAGCTGGGACACTTGCTGAGGCCGGGTCAGCTCAGGGACCAGGCTCCCAGGGTAGGTTACCAGGAAGCGGAGCTGCTGGAGGCTGAATCCTGGAGTCTGATCAATGTGGTCCACCAGGCGGCCAGGTGTGGCCACCACAATGTCAGCCAAGCAGCGGTAGCTATCTGCTCTACAAATCAGAACAACAGAAAGAAGCTGCTTCCAGGGCTTTCTAATAAGCACTACCTGTACCACACACAACACTTCAGTTCACTCTGACCCCAGGAATCCAGCAAGCACACACAGGGCGCCTCTGGAGGAGCCCACCACTGGCATTACGTACATCTTTTGGACAAGGCTCTCTTGTTCTTTAGCCAGCGACTTCTGTCCGGTAACCAGGGCAACACGGAGAGATGTGTTGTCTGTGTAAATGTTGAACACTTTGCTCACCTACAAGAGGTCTCTGTCACTGGCCAAGGTTAAGTGCTGGCCCTACCTTGAACTCTAGTGTAAGTCACTCAGGGACTGAGGTCCACATGTGCCCAGTGGGGTGGCTGGGCACTCCATACTTGGAAGTACGGTTGATATACCTGCTGGGCCAATTCTTTGGTGGGCAGCACAACCAGGGCACGGACGTGGCAAACCACACGATGCAACAGGGCCTGTAGGGAGAGTGGGAAGGAGGGCCATCTGCATAAGTAGGGGTGGCTCTCTGCTTCCTCAGTGGGCAGAGAAGGGGACCCTAGCGCTCACCTGTACAACTGGGATGACAAAGGCCAGAGTCTTCCCACTGCCAGTTGGGGCAGAAACACAGAGGTCGCTGGGCTGGTAACCCCCTCTCCCCACCAGAAACCCACTGACTGCGTTCTCTAGGAGGGCTGGAATCACAGCTGCCTGGACTGGACAACAGCAGGGAAGAGACGGGCCTGGTCAGGTTTACAGCAGGACCAGCCCTACCTCAGGGACCCATTTGCTCAAGGACAGCACCAAGGGCACAAGGAGGGCCTGGCTTGAGAAGCCCAAGTGTTTACACCAGGAGCTCAAGCTGCAGGACACCAAGGCACACCTGATGTTCCATACGGCAGGGACTTCTGCCCCATGGCCAGCAGCCTGGAAGAGGCTGCTCTAGGAGTGTTCCCTGCCTGGCTGCCAGGGGCTGGAGCACCTGGGAAGTAGGAGGAGATGCCATGTGCCCTCAGCTGTTTCTGCAGGTCAGGGTGCACCTCAGGAATGGCCTCAAGTGGAGTAAGATCCTCGGTGACATTCTTCCTGACACAGCTCGGCTCAGCCAGCCACAGTGGCAGGAAAGGCTGGACCTAACCCCAGAAGACAAGAGAGACCAAGAGAATTCTGCCAGTGAGAGCAGCAAAGCAGGCAAGAGCCACAAAAGTCAAGCAAAGAGGCTGGCGGCCCCAAAAGGCCCTGACCAGTCTGACTTCAATCCTCCACCCGTCCAATTTCCATCCCACTTTTCAAATGACATCAACTCAAGCAAGTGTGGCGGCAGAAGGCAGCAGACCCACCCAGAGCACACCACAGGCACCCCAGCACCCCAGAACGAAACTCCGCTGCGGCAACGCTGTTGGTAGCAGTTGTACTGCCTGCTGCCTGGCTGGACACCGGTCCCGGCCTGGTGGTTCCCCCAGGCCCCCGCTCCCAGGGCGCTCTGCAAGCCTTCTCCCCCACTGCCGGCGCCCAGGTGCTAAGTGAGGATGACGCGGAGACCTCTTGCCGTTCCCTCCCCAGCGGCGCTCACCTTGGGCGTCTTGCTCCGGGCGAAGCCTCCCAGGACCGGGCCGGGTCCCGGAAGTCCAGGCGTCCCCTTCAGGGCCCGCCCGTCGAGGGCCGCCTGGGCCTCGTGGCGCTCGCGGCGCGCCCGCGGCGCCGTCTCGCCGTTGCCTGCGAGGCAGGCAGGGCCCGGTGGGGCGTCGTCCCGCCGCGGCCCTGGTCCCCAACCCGAGCCGGCCGGCCTGCCCGCGCCGGCGGCCTCGCCGTCCGCTCTCCGCCGCTTCGGCCGGGGCGCGTCCGGGCCGTCTGTCCGCCGAGGCCGCCGCCGGGGCCGCCGCCGCCGCCGGGCCGCGGCCTCCGGGGTCCCCGCGGCAGTCTCGGGGTCCGGCTCCGGTTCCTGCCGCTGGCGCTGGCGCTCGCGGGCCCGGCACTGCAGCCGCTCGAGCAGCGCACGGGCCCCGCGGCGTCGCCCGCACTCCGCCTCGGCCTCGGGCTGCCCGGCGCCGAGGCCCGAGTACCGGGCGACGTGAAACAGCGCCATGCGCACGAGCAAGGCGTGCGGCCAGAACGTCGCGGGCGCGCCGGATGACGTCACGGGCGCGCCGGGATGACGCCGCGGGCGCGCCGGGATGACGCCGCGGGCGCGCCGGACTAGGCTGGCGGCAGCATGGAGCCCGAGCGGGAGCCGGCCGCGGCGGGCGCGCGTCCGGACCTGGGCGGCCTGCTGCGGGCGGTGCTGGCGAGCCGCGGCCAGGCCAACTCTGTGTTTGATATCCTGGCCGTACTGCAGGTGCGCGGGCCGCGGCGCCCGGGCGCCCCGGGGCCTCCTCGCCCGAGGCCGGACGCCGAGTTGAGGCCGGGCTGGGAGAGGTGGCGCGGGCCGCTGGTCACCCGGTCTGGCCTCTCTTTGCAGTCTGAGGACCTGGAGGAGATCCAGGAAGCCGTACACACGTGCGGCAGACTATTTGGGGCCCTGCTGGAGCGGAGAGAACTATTCGTGGGCCAGCTGCCCTCTGAGGACACGGTCCGGGCAGGTAAGGGTCCCGCGGGAGGCGGGAGGCGGTGGGAGGCACGCCGGGTTCTCTGGGGGAGAGACGGCATGTCTGTGTCCGCACGCGTGAATGCCGTCGAGGGGTAACTTCTCCCAGTGCGCTTTGTGCCACACTCGAAGGCTCACTTGCTACGGGTTGTGTGTTCAGTCTGCGACACGTCCAGGCCCCGGGGCAGTGTGAGGAGAGGGGAGAGGGGGTGGGGGGCAACGTAGGAGGGCACCTGGTGCCTGTTTTCAGGGCTTAGGGAATATCTGGTAACTGTAGGGGTCTCGGGGCTGGTTCCCATGTGTGGAGGTTGGAAGCCCTGCCTGGCATATGTGAGTGTCAGGTCAGATGGCCCCCAACTGTTCCCTTCAGGGTCCCAGGGAGCCGTGTGTAAGTATAAGGTGTGGATGAGACACCGCTATCACAGCTGCTGTAATCGCCTGCAGGAGCTGCTTGCCCATCGGGCGTTCCAGGTCAAGGTGAGGTTCCAGGTCACTTTTGTCTGTCTCCTCTCCAACTCTAGAGTTTTCCACAAAGCGGAGGCGGCAGGCAGCAGGAGAGGGGGTGCCACGGCCTGTCTGTCCTCACATGAGGCCGTTAAGCTTTTTGGTGCCATCCTGCTGCCCCTGGAGGTGTAGTGTTTGTAATTGTGGTTCTAGAACTGTCCTGAGCCCTGCTCTGCGTGGGTCACTGTTCTGGTTCCCATGCCCGGGTCTTTGCTCAGTGTGTGAAGTTGGCAGTGTCAAGGGAACGGTCGCGTAGCTCCATGCCCAGATGCCTTTGCATCATGGTGCCCTCACCCCTTCTCGTGGTTGGGACTTGCAAGCCCAGACCATGAGTGGAGACAGTGCGGAGCAAGACATGGCAGGGTTGGTTTTTTCTTTCTGCTTCATAGCCTAATCCTGGGCCTGATTGTAAGGGGTCCCCAGACTGAGGTGTGCTGGGGGCCCGAGGAGGTTTACCGGGAGGGGAAGTGTCATGGTCTCTCCATTCCCACGCTTCACAGGAGCAGGCCCTCAGGGTGCTCATGACGTTTGTGCAGCTGGAAGGAGCACAGCCCTTGGAGAAGGCCCAGTGGGAGGGCCACTACCTGTTCCCCCACAGTCTCTTCAGGGTGAGCCCTGGGGACCCAGAGCACTGCTCCATGCATACAAGATGGGTTCTGGGAGTGAGCTGCCTGAGCTGGTGGCTGGAGGATGGCATGCTCTGCCTTCTTCTTGCTTTGGGGGCCGAGGGACACTGACTCCTGCAGGTCTCTTGAAGGTGGCGGGGGGGGGGGGGTGTGTGGTTCCTTGGCAGTGGAAAGAGGGAGTATGTGGCCAGACCCTTGGTGGTGGTGGCTCAATAGGGCCCTGGCACCGGGTGCTGCAAGGGGGAGAAGGTCCTCACTGCACCCCTGCCCCCAGGTAGTGGTGGGAGGCCTCCTCTCCTCCGAGGAGGACCAGAGCCTGCTCATCTCCCAGTTCTGCCAGTACTTGGAACATGATGACATCCGTTACCACACAATGCAGGCAGCTGCGGCCACCACAGCCAAGGTCACCACCCAGCAGCCCGAGGTGAGCAGCTAGTCCGTCACCTGCCCGGTGGCACCTCAGGGAGGCAGGTGAGTGGTACTCAGTCCAGGTTTCCTGCAGGCATCCCTCACCTTCTGGAACAATGCGTTCACACTGTTGTCTGCAGTAAGCCTGCCCTCCCAAGATGGTGAGGTCACCAACTTCTATGTGAAACACACAGGTAATGGTCCTGGGCCAAGCCCAGAGAGGGTGTACAGAGCACTGACCAGGTCTGACAGCCTGGCTGCTTTGCCTCTCTCTGGCATGCTGGGAAACACTACTCATTGTCCTTACAGAGCTGTCCAACAAGTGGAAGGTCACTCATCTGAAGGTGAGATACTTCTGGAGGCTTAGTTGGCTTTCCTGGGGCACAACATCCTCTTCCTGGGTAGAAAGAGGCCCAGTGAGGTAGGCTGTGAGATGTGTCTGGCCACTTTATCACTAGCTTTGGGCTTGAGCCCCTATGCTCTCTGTGCCTACAGGGATGTCCTTGCCGTTTGTACTAAGGCTTCTTAGCCTGCAGGCCCAGGTCTGGTGCTGCCAGTCTGGCCTGTGGCTCCAGACTGTATGTGTGGATGGCCCCCGACGCCACCCCCGGGCTGGGGAGGGGACATGTATGGTTCAGTGGAGCTAGTGCAGCCCTCTCTCATTGCAGGAGCATAGGAAGGCCTTCCAGGCAATGTGGCTCTGCTTCCTCAAGCACAAGGTAGGGCAATGGGCCTGGGGGACTAAGGTCTTAAAGTGGGCAGCCACCTGTACCCTGACTTCCTGTGATCTTCCCAGCTGCCTCTCAGCCTGTATAAGAAGGTGCTCGTGGTTATGCATGACTCCATCTTGCCTCACCTGGCCCAACCCACCCTCATGATTGACTTCCTTACTAGTGCTTGTGATGTGGGTGAGTTCACACACATGGTCACGTCTCTTAACC